>NW_027362762.1:981688000-981691389 GCF_046119375.1 Phyllobates terribilis | reverse complement strand
TGTGTGTGTGTATATATACTATGTATAGATGTGTGTGTGTGTGTGTGTGGTATATATATACTATGTATAGATGTGTGTGTATATATACTATGTATAGATGTGTGTGTGTGTATATATATATACTATGTATAGATGTGTGTGTATATACTATGTATAGATGTGTGTGTGTATATACTATGTATAGATGTGTGTGTGTATATACTATGTATAGATGTGTGTGTGTATATACTATGTATAGATGTGTGTGTATATACTATGTATAGATGTGTGTGTGTGTATATATACTATGTGTAGATGTGTATATATACTATGTATAGATGTGTGTGTGTGTATATACTATGTATAGATGTGTGTGTGTATATACTATGTATAGATGTGTGTGTGTGTGTATATACTATGTATAGATGTGTGTGTGTATATATATACTATGTATAGATGTGTGTGTGTGTGTGTGTATATACTATGTATAGATGTGTATATATACTATGTATAGATGTGTGTGTGTGTATATATACTATGTATAGATGTGTGTGTGTGTATATATACTATGTATAGATGTGTGTGTGTGTGTATATATATATACTATGTATAGATGTGTGTGTGTGTGGTGATATACTATGTATAGATGTGTGTGTGTGTGTGTATATATATATACTATGTATAGATGTGTGTGTGTGTGTATATATATATATATACTATGTATAGATGTGTGTGTGTGTATATACTATGTATAGATGTTTGTGTGTGTATATACTATGTATAGATGTGTGTGTGTATATATATACTATGTATAGATGTGTGTGTGTATATACTATGTATAGATGTGTGTGTGTGTGTATATATATATACTATGTATAGATGTGTGTGTGTGTGTATATATATATATATACTATGTATAGATGTGTGTGTGTATATATATATATACTATGTATAGATGTGTGTGTGTGTATATATATATACTATGTATAGATGTGTGTGTGTGTGTATATATACTATGTATAGATGTGTGTGTGTGTATATATATATACTATGTATAGATGTGTGTGTGTGTATATACTATGTATAGATGTGTGTGTGTATATATACTATGTATAGATGTGTGTGTGTATATATACTATGTATAGATGTGTGTGTGTATATATACTATGTATAGATGTGTGTGTGTATATATACTATGTATAGATGTGTGTGTGTATATATACTATGCATAGAGATGTGTGTGTGTATATATATATATACTATGTATAGATGTGGTGGTGTGTGTATACTATGTATAGATGTGTGTGTGTGTGTATATATACTATATATAGATGTGTGTGTGTGTGTTATATATACTATGTATAGATGTGTGTGTGTGTATATATATACTATGTATAGATGTGTGTGTGTGTGTGTATATATACTATATATAGATGTGTGTGTGTATATATATACTATGTATAGATGAGTGTGTGTATATATATATACTATGTATAGATGTGTGTGTGTGTATATACTATGTATAGATGTGTGTGTGTGTATATATACTATGTATAGATGTGTGTTTGTGTATATATATACTATGTATAGATGTGTGTGTGTGTGTATATATACTATGTATAGATGTGTGTGTGTGTATATATATACTATGTATAGATGTGTGTGTGTGTGTGTGTATATATACTATATATAGATGTGTGTGTGTATATATATATATGTATAGTGTGTGTGTGTATATATATATACTATGTATAGATGTGTGTGTGTGTATATACTATGTATAGATGTGTGTGTGTGTGTATATATACTATGTATAGATGTGTGTGTGTGTGTGTATATATATACTATGTATAGATGTGTGTGTGTGTGTGTATATATACTATGTATAGATGTGTGTGTGTGTATATATATACTATGTATAGATGTGTGTGTATATACTATGTATAGATGTGGTGTGTGTGTGTATATACTATGTATAGATGTGTGTGTGTGTATATATATACTATGTATAGATGTGTGTGTGTGTGTATATATACTATGCATAGATGTGTGTGTGTATATATATATACTATGTATAGATGTGTGTGTATATACTATGTATAGATGTGTGTGTGTATATACTATGTATAGATGTGTGTGTGTATATACTATGTATAGATGTGTGTGTGTGTATATACTGTGTATAGATGTGTGTGTATATACTATGTATAGATGTGTGTGTATATACTATGTATAGATGTGTGTGTGTATATACTATGTATAGATGTGTGTGTGTATATATATATACTATGTATAGATGTGTGTGTGTGTATATACTATGTATAGATGTGTGTGTATATACTATGTATAGATGTGTGTGTGTATATACTATGTATAGATGTGTGTGTATATACTATGTATAGATGTGTGTGTGTGTGTGTATATATATATACTATGTATAGATGTGTGTGTGTGTGTATATACTATGTATAGATGTGTGTGTGTATATACTATGTATAGATGTGTGTATATATATCTACTATGTATAGATGTGTGTGTGTGTATATATATATATATACTATGTATAGATGTGTGTGTATATATATACTATGTATAGATGTGTGTGTGTATATACTATGTATAGATGTGTGTATATATATATACTATGTATAGATGTGTGTGTGTGTGTATATATATATATATACTATGTATAGATGTGTGTGTGTGTATATACTATGTATAGATGTTTGTGTGTGTATATACTATGTATAGATGTGTGTGTGTATATATATACTATGTATAGATGTGTGTGTGTATATACTATGTATAGATGTGTGTGTGTGTGTGTGTATATATATATACTATGTATAGATGTGTGTGTGTGTGTGATATATATATACTATGTATAGATGTGTGTGTGTATATATATATATACTATGTATAGATGTGTGTGTGTATATATATATATATACTATGTATAGATGTGTGTGTGTGTGTGTGTGTATATACTATGTATAGATGTGTGTGTGTGTGTATATATATGTATAGATGTGTGTGTATATATATACTATGTATAGATGTGTGTGTGTATATATACTATGTATAGATGTGTGTGTATATATATATACTATGTATAGATGTGTGTATATACTATGTATAGATGTGTGTGTGTGTATATATATACTATGTATAGATGTGTGTGTGTGTGTGTATATATACTATGTATAGATGTGTGTGTGTATATATACTATGTATAGATGTGTGTGTATATATATATACTATGTATAGATGTGTGTATATACTATGTATAGATGTGTGTGTGTATATACACTATGTATAGATGTGTGTTTGTATATATACTATGTATAGATGTGTGTGTATATATATATATATGTATAGATGTGTGTATATACTATGTATAGATGTGTGTG
>NW_027362762.1:981270500-981680500 GCF_046119375.1 Phyllobates terribilis | reverse complement strand
CGGATGGTGGATAAAGAACCTCGACTAACATCCAAACAAGTTCAAGCTGCCCTGCAGTCTGAGGGTACAACAGTGTCACCCCGTACTATCCGTCGGCGTCTGAATGAAAAGGGACTGTATGGTAGGATACCCAGGAAGACCCCGCTTCTTACCCCGAGACAGAAAAAAGCCAGGCTGGAGTTTGCCAAAACTTACCTGAGACAGCCTAAAACGTTTTGGAAGAATGTTCTATGGTCAGATGAGACAAAAGTAGATGGGAAAAAGCATCAACATAGAGTGTACAGGAAAAAAAAGAGGCATTCAAAGAAAAGAACACGGTCCCTACAGTCAAACATGGCGGAGGTTCCCTGATGTTTTGGGGTTGCTTTGCTGCCTCTGGCACTGGACTGCTTGACCGTGTGCATGGCATTATGAAGTCTGAAGACTACCAACAAATTTTGCAGCATAATGTAGGGCCCAGTGTGAGAAAGCTGGGTCTCCCTCAGAGGTCATGGGTCTTCCAGCAGGACAATGACCCAAAACACACTTCCAAAAGCACTATAAAATGGTTTGAGAGAAAGCACTGGAGACTTCTAAGGTGGCCAGCAATGAGTCCAGACCTGAATCCCATAGAACACCTGTGGAGAGATCTCAAAATGGCAGTTTGGAGAAGGCACCCTTCAAATATCAGGGACCTGGAGCAGTTTGCCAAAGAAGAATGGTCTACAATTCCAGCAGAGCATTGTAAGAAACTCATTGATGGTTACCGGAAGCGGTTGTTCGCAGTTGTTTTGGGTAAAGGTTGTGCAACCAAGTATTAGGCTGAGGGTGCCAATACTTTTGTCTGTCCCATTTTTGGAGTTTTGTGTGAAATGATCAATGATTTGATTTTTGCTTCATTCTCTTTTGTGTTTTTTCCTTGTAAGCAAATTAAATGAAGAGAATAAGACCAAAGAATTTGTGATTGCAATCAGGAAGAAACTGAGTATTATCTGACAGAATTGCAGGGGTGCCAATACTTTTGGCCAGCACTGTATGCTTGTCATGTGATGTGAATTGTGTCCTGCGTCTTTTGTGAATACTGTGTAATGTCACGTATAAGGTAATATTGTGATATCTTACTGTGTAGTGTATAATAGTGTGGTGGTGTGAAGTATAATATGCAAAGTGTTATGAGATATGTAATATATAATGTAGGTGTTCTATGCAAACATTATAACTGTGTGAGAGGTAAGTCTGCCCAGCAACAGACTGCCGGATCAGAGATAGTTAATGTTGGGACTAGCCCACAGTTGGATGGGTAATCTGCTGGGGACAGAGAGGGGTCTTTATCCAGACTTCAGTTAAGTCCTAATGTGCAGTAAGAGTGGATATATAATCTGCAGGTTGTCGAGGCCATGTGTATTGGGTCACTTGTGGCAGGAAGAGAAAGAGACCAGACGGAGACACAGGGTGTGCACAGCGTTGTACCTAGAAACCGATCCTCAATCAGAGTGGACCCAGATGATAGAAGTCAGGGGACAGAGGCCTAGCAGCCAGGCCCCTTGAACTATCAAGGTACCGGGTGATTTCTACTGGTGAGGGACGGAAGTGGCCAGGCCTCTTAACTGTCATGTCAATGTTCCGGGTTAACCTCAACTGGCGCATGAACGTAGCCAACCTACCGAGCGGGTTCCCACGAGATGTCCAGGAGGACAAAGAGTTAGTTCACTCATCATGGGATCCATATGGGGGCTAGGCGTGGGACTGCAGGAAAGAAAGGTGACTGTCACGGTGTGCTGTAACCCTGTATTGAGTTGCACTGGCACGCCTCGGCCCAGTTACATCTGAAGCTACCCAGAGGGAAGATGAACTGTGTCTGATAATGCTGAGTGGAACTGAAACGTGTGGGAAGCTTTGCACCTGCTACCGCCAACATAAAGTTCTAACTGTTGGTCTCTTGATTTATCTTATGGTCCCAGCCAGCCAAGAACAGCTATAGCATGCAGCCTGTACGAACACACAGCCCACACTACCAAAGTCCACACACCCAGCCAGGACCATGGCTTCCATCTATAGTGCGGGGGAGTCAGTCTCTTGACCACAGCTACTGCCCCGCGCCACATTGCACTACCCCATACTCCATGTGCTGCCCTACAGTGGCTTAGTACTACTGCCCCATATTCCATGTATTGCCCTAGAGCGTCCAAGTACTACTGCCTTATACTTCATGCGATGCCTGACAATGTCCAAGAACTACTGTCCTCCATCGCACCCCCTTGTATCCCTCCGTCGCACCCCCTTGTATCCCTCCGTCGCACCCCCTTGTATCCCTCATCGCACCCCCTTGTATCCCTCCGTCGCACCCCCTTGTATCCCTCCGTCGCACCCCCTTGTATCCCTCCGTCGCACCCTCTTGTATCCCTCCGTCGCACCCTCTTGTATCCCTCCGTCGCACCCCCTTGTATCCCTCCGTCGCACCCCCTTGTATCCCTCCGTCGCACCCCCTTGTATCCCTCATCGCACCCCCTTGTATCCCTCCGTCGCACCCCCTTGTATCCCTCCGTCGCACCCCCTTGTATCCCTCCGTCGCACCCCCTTGTATCGCTCCGTCGCACCCCCTTGTATCCCTACATCTCACCTCCTCTTATTCCTTCATATCACCCCTTTGTTACATAGTAACGTAGGTTGAATAAAGCCCTCTGTCCATAAAGTTCAACCTTCCTCCCCCAATTGTAAATTTTGTCATTAATTTAACTATAACCCACAATGTTCTGTACTGAGGAAATCCTCCAGCCCTTGTATAAAGCTGTTATAGTGTCGGCCCCTGTATAAAGCTGTTATAGTGTCGGCCCTTGTATAAAGCTGTTATAGTGTCGGCCCCTGTATAAAGCTGTTATAGTGTCGGCCCCTGTATAAAGCTGTTATAGTGTCGGCCCCTGTATAAAGCTGTTATAGTGTCGGCCCCTGTATAAAGCTGTTATAGTGTCGGCCCCTGTATAAAGCTGTTATAGTGTCGGCCCCTGTATAAAGCTGTTATAGTGTCGGCCGCTGTATAAAGCCGTTATAGTGTCGGCCCCTGTATAAAGCTGTTATAGTGTCGGCCCCTGTATAAAGCTGTTATAGTGTCGGCCCCTGTATAAAGCTGTTATAGTGTCGGCCCCTGTATAAAGCTGTTATAGTGTCGGCCCCTGTATAAAGCTGTTATAGTGTCGGCCCCTGTATAAAGCTGTTATAGTGTCGGCCGCTGTATAAAGCCGTTATAGTGTCGGCCCCTGTATAAAGCTGTTATAGTGTCGGCCCCTGTATAAAGCTGTTATAGTGTCGGCCCCTGTATAAAGCTGTTATAGTGTCGGCTCCTGTATAAAGCTGTTATAGTGTCGGCCCCTGTATAAAGCTGTTATAGTGTCGGCCCCTGTATAAAGCCGTTATAGTGTCGGCCCCTGTATAAAGACGTTATAGTGTCGGCCGCTGTATAAAGCTGTTATAGTGTCGGCCCCTGTATAAAGCTGTTATAGTGTCGGCCCCTGTATAAAGCTGTTATAGTGTCGGCCCCTGTATAAAGCTGTTATAGTGTCGGCCCCTGTATAAAGCTGTTATAGTGTCGGTTCCTGTATAAAGCTGTTATAGTGTCGGCCCCTGTATAAAGCTGTTATAGTGTCGGCTCCTGTATAAAGCCGTGATAGTGTCGGCCCCTGTATAAAGCTGTTATAGTGTCGGCCCCTGTATAAAGCTGTTATAGTGTCGGCCCCTGTATAAAGCTGTTATAGTGTCGGCCCCTGTATAAAGCTGTTATAGTGTCGGCTCCTGTATAAAGTTGTTATAGTGTCGGCTCCTGTATAAAGCTGTTATAGTGTCGGCCCCTGTATAAAGCTGTTATAGTGTCGGCCCCTGTATAAAGCTGTTATAGTGTCGGCCCCTGTATAAAGCTGTTATAGTGTCGGCTCCTGTATAAAGCTGTTATAGTGTCGGCTCCTGTATAAAGCTGTTATAGTGTCGGCCCTTGTATAAAGCCGTTATAGTGTCGGCCCCTGTATAAAGCTGTTATAGTGTCGGCCCCTGTATAAAGCAGTTATAGTGTCGGCCCTTGTATAAAGCCGTTATAGTGTCGGCCCCTGTATAAAGCTGTTATAGTGTCGGCCCCTGTATAAAGCTGTTATAGTGTCGGCTCCTGTATAAAGCCGTTATAGTGTCGGCCCTGTATAAAGCTGTTATAGTGTCGGCCCCTGTATAAAGCTGTTATAGTGTCGGCCCCTGTATAAAGCCGTTATAGTGTCGGCCCCTGTATAAAGCTGTTATAGTGTCGGCTCCTGTATAAAGCTGTTATAGTGTCGGCTCCTGTATAAAGCTGTTATAGTGTCGGCTCCTGTATAAAGCTGTTATAGTGTCGGCTCCTGTATAAAGCTGTTATAGTGTCGGCTCCTGTATAAAGCTGTTATAGTGTCGGCTCCTGTATAAAGCTGTTATAGTGTCGGCTCCTGTATAAAGCTGTTATAGTGTCGGCTCCTGTATAAAGCTGTTATAGTGTCGGCCCCTGTATAAAGCTGTTATAGTGTCGGCCCCTGTATAAAGCCGTTATAGTGTCGGCTCCTGTATAAAGCTGTTATAGTGTCGGCCCCTGTATAAAGCTGTTATAGTGTCGGCCCCTGTATAAAGCTGTTATAGTGTCGGCCCCTGTATAAAGCTGTTATAGTGTCGGCTCCTGTATAAAGCTGTTATAGTGTCGGCCCCTGTATAAAGCCGTTATAGTGTCGGCCCCTGTATAAAGCTGTTATAGTGTCGGCTCCTGTATAAAGCTGTTATAGTGTCGGCTCCTGTATAAAGCTGTTATAGTGTCGGCTCCTGTATAAAGCTGTTATAGTGTCGGCTCCTGTATAAAGCTGTTATAGTGTCGGCTCCTGTATAAAGCTGTTATAGTGTCGGCCCCTGTATAAAGCTGTTATAGTGTCGGCCCCTGTATAAAGCTGTTATAGTGTCGGCTCCTGTATAAAGCTGTTACAGTGTCGGCCCCTGTATAAAGCTGTTAAAGTGTCGGCCCCTGTATAAAGCTGTTATAGTGTCGGCCCCTGTATAAAGCTGTTATAGTGTCGGCTCCTGTATAAAGCTGTTACAGTGTCGGCCCCTGTATAAAGCCGTTATAGTGTCGGCTCCTGTATACAGCTGTTATAGTGTCGGCCCCTGTATAAAGCTGTTATAGTGTCGGCTCCTGTATAAAGCCGTTATAGTGTCGGCTCCTGTATACAGCTGTTATAGTGTCGGCTCCTGTATAAAGCCGTTATAGTGTCGGCTCCTGTATAAAGCCGTTATAGTGTCGGCTCCTGTATACAGCTGTTATAGTGTCGGCTCCTGTATAAAGCCGTTATAGTGTCGGCTCCTGTATACAGCTGTTACAGTGTCGGCCCCTGTATAAAGCCGTTATAGTGTCGGCTCCTGTATAAAGCTGTTATAGTGTCGGCCCCTGTATAAAGCTGTTATAGTGTCGGCTCCTGTATAAAGCCGTTATAGTGTCGGCTCCTGTATACAGCTGTTATAGTGTCGGCTCCTGTATACAGCTGTTATAGTGTCGGCTCCTGTATAAAGCTGTTATAGTGTCGGCCCCTGTATAAAGCTGTTATAGTGTCGGCTCCTGTATAAAGCCGTTATAGTGTCGGCTCCTGTATAAAGCCGTTATAGTGTCGGCTCCTGTATACAGCTGTTATAGTGTCGGCCCCTGTATAAAGCTGTTATAGTGTCGGCTCCTGTATAAAGCCGTTATAGTGTCGGCCCCTGTATAAAGCTGTTATAGTGTCGGCCCCTGTATAAAGCTGTTATAGTGTCGGCCCTGTATAAAGCTGTTATAGTGTCGGCTCCTGTATAAAGCTGTTATAGTGTCGGCTCCTGTATAAAGCTGTTATAGTGTCGGCTCCTGTATAAAGCTGTTATAGTGTCGGCCCCTGTATAAAGCTGTTATAGTGTCGGCCCCTGTATAAAGCTGTTATAGTGTCGGCTCCTGTATAAAGCTGTTATAGTGTCGGCCCCTGTATAAAGCTGTTATAGTGTCGGCCCCTGTATAAAGCTGTTATAGTGTCGGCTCCTGTATAAAGCTGTTATAGTGTCGGCTCCTGTATAAAGCCGTTATAGTGTCGGCCCCTGTATAAAGCTGTTATAGTGTCGGCCCCTGTATAAAGCTGTTATAGTGTCGGCCCTGTATAAAGCTGTTATAGTGTCGGCCCCTGTATAAAGCTGTTATAGTGTCGGCCCCTGTATAAAGCTGTTATAGTGTCGGCTCCTGTATAAAGCTGTTATAGTGTCGGCTCCTGTATAAAGCTGTTATAGTGTCGGCCCTGTATACAGCTGTTATAGTGTCGGCCCCTGTATAAAGCTGTTATAGTGTCGGCTCCTGTATAAAGCCGTTATAGTGTCGGCCCCTGTATAAAGCTGTTATAGTGTCGGCCCCTGTATAAAGCTGTTATAGTGTCGGCCCTGTATAAAGCTGTTATAGTGTCGGCTCCTGTATAAAGCTGTTATAGTGTCGGCTCCTGTATAAAGCTGTTATAGTGTCGGCCCCTGTATAAAGCTGTTATAGTGTCGGCCCTGTATAAAGCTGTTATAGTGTCGGCTCCTGTATAAAGCTGTTATAGTGTCGGCTCCTGTATAAAGCTGTTATAGTGTCGGCTCCTGTATAAAGCTGTTATAGTGTCGGCCCCTGTATAAAGCTGTTATAGTGTCGGCTCCTGTATAAAGCCGTTATAGTGTCGGCCCCTGTATAAAGCTGTTATAGTGTCGGCCCCTGTATAAAGCTGTTATAGTGTCGGCTCCTGTATAAAGCCGTTATAGTGTCGGCTCCTGTATAAAGCTGTTATAGTGTCGGCCCCTGTATAAAGCTGTTATAGTGTCGGCTCCTGTATAAAGCTGTTATAGTGTCGGCCCCTGTATAAAGTCGTTATAGTGTCGGCTCCTGTATAAAGCTGTTATAGTGTCGGCCCCTGTATAAAGCTGTTATAGTGTCGGCTCCTGTATAAAGCTGTTATAGTGTCGGCCCCTGTATAAAGCTGTTATAGTGTCGGCTCCTATATAAAGCCGTTATAGTGTCGGCTCCTGTATAAAGCTGTTATAGTGTCGGCCCCTGTATAAAGCTGTTATAGTGTCGGCTCCTGTATAAAGCTGTTATAGTGTCGGCCCCTGTATAAAGCCGTTATAGTGTCGGCCCCTCTATAAAGCTGTTATAGTGTCGGCCCCTGTATAAAGCTGTTATAGTGTCGGCCCCTGTATAAAGCTGTTATAGTGTCGGCTCCTGTATAAAGTTGTTATAGTGTCTGTTCCTGTATAAAGCTGTTATAGTGTCGGCCCCTGTATAAAGCCGTTATAGTGTCGGCTCCTGTATAAAGCTGTTATAGTGTCGGCTCCTGTATAAAGCCGTTATAGTGTCGGCTCCTGTATAAAGTTGCTATAGTGTCGGCCCCTGTATAAAGCTGTTATAGTGTCGGCCCCTGTATAAAGCCGTTATAGTGTCGGCTCCTGTATAAAGCCGTTATAGTGTCGGCTCCTGTATAAAGCTGTTATAGTGTCGGCCCCTGTATAAAGCCGTTATAGTGTCGGCTCCTGTATAAAGCTGTTATAGTGTCGGCCCCTGTATAAAGCTGTTATAGTGTCGGCCCCTGTATAAAGCCGTTATAGTGTCGGCTCCTGTATAAAGCTGTTATAGTGTCGGCCCCTGTATAAAGCTGTTATAGTGTCGGCCCCTGTATAAAGCCGTTATAGTGTCGGCTCCTGTATAAAGCTGTTATAGTGTCGGCTCCTGTATAAAGCTGTTATAGTGTCGGCCCCTGTATAAAGCTGTTATAGTGTCGGCTCCTGTATAAAGCTGTTATAGTGTCGGCTCCTGTATAAAGCTGTTATAGTGTCGGCTCCTGTATAAAGCTGTTATAGTGTCGGCTCCTGTATAAAGCTGTTATAGTGTCGGCTCCTGTATAAAGCTGTTATAGTGTCGGCCCTTGTATAAAGCTGTTATAGTGTCGGCTCCTGTATAAAGCTGTTATAGTGTCGGCCCCTGTATAAAGCTGTTATAGTGTCGGCTCCTGTATAAAGCTGTTATAGTGTCGGCTCCTGTATAAAGCTGTTATAGTGTCGGCTCCTGTATAAAGCTGTTATAGTGTCGGCCCCTGTATAAAGCTGTTATAGTGTCGGCTCCTGTATAAAGCTGTTATAGTGTCGGCTCCTGTATAAAGCTGTTATAGTGTCGGCTCCTGTATAAAGCCGTTATAGTGTCGGCCCCTGTATAAAGCTGTTATAGTGTCGGCTCCTGTATAAAGCTGTTATAGTGTCGGCCCCTGTATAAAGCTGTTATAGTGTCGGCTCCTGTATAAAGCTGTTATAGTGTCGGCTCCTGTATAAAGCCGTTATAGTGTCGGCTCCTGTATAAAGCTGTTATAGTGTCGGCTCCTGTATAAAGCCGTTATAGTGTCGGCCCCTGTATAAAGCTGTTATAGTGTCGGCCCCTGTATAAAGCTGTTATAGTGTCGGTTCCTGTATAAAGCTGTTATAGTGTCGGCCCCTGTATAAAGCTGTTATAGTGTCGGCTCCTGTATAAAGCCGTGATAGTGTCGGCCCCTGTATAAAGCTGTTATAGTGTCGGCCCCTGTATAAAGCTGTTATAGTGTCGGCCCCTGTATAAAGCTGTTATAGTGTCGGCCCCTGTATAAAGCTGTTATAGTGTCGGCTCCTGTATAAAGTTGTTATAGTGTCGGCTCCTGTATAAAGCTGTTATAGTGTCGGCCCCTGTATAAAGCTGTTATAGTGTCGGCCCCTGTATAAAGCTGTTATAGTGTCGGCCCCTGTATAAAGCTGTTATAGTGTCGGCTCCTGTATAAAGCTGTTATAGTGTCGGCTCCTGTATAAAGCTGTTATAGTGTCGGCCCTTGTATAAAGCCGTTATAGTGTCGGCCCCTGTATAAAGCTGTTATAGTGTCGGCCCCTGTATAAAGCAGTTATAGTGTCGGCCCTTGTATAAAGCCGTTATAGTGTCGGCCCCTGTATAAAGCTGTTATAGTGTCGGCCCCTGTATAAAGCTGTTATAGTGTCGGCTCCTGTATAAAGCCGTTATAGTGTCGGTTCCTGTATAAAGCTGTTATAGTGTCGGCCCCTGTATAAAGCTGTTATAGTGTCGGCCCCTGTATAAAGCTGTTATAGTGTCGGCTCCTGTATAAAGCTGTTATAGTGTCGGCTCCTGTATAAAGCTGTTATAGTGTCGGCTCCTGTATAAAGCTGTTATAGTGTCGGCTCCTGTATAAAGCTGTTATAGTGTCGGCTCCTGTATAAAGCTGTTATAGTGTCGGCTCCTGTATAAAGCTGTTATAGTGTCGGCTCCTGTATAAAGCTGTTATAGTGTCGGCCCCTGTATAAAGCCGTTATAGTGTCGGCTCCTGTATAAAGCTGTTATAGTGTCGGCTCCTGTATAAAGCTGTTATAGTGTCGGCTCCTGTATAAAGCTGTTATAGTGTCGGCCCTGTATACAGCTGTTATAGTGTCGGCTCCTGTATAAAGCCGTTATAGTGTCGGCCCCTGTATAAAGCTGTTATAGTGTCGGCCCCTGTATAAAGCTGTTATAGTGTCGGCCCTGTATAAAGCTGTTATAGTGTCGGCCCTGTATAAAGCTGTTATAGTGTCGGCTCCTGTATAAAGCTGTTATAGTGTCGGCCCTTGTATAAAGCTGTTATAGTGTCGGCCCCTGTATAAAGCTGTTATAGTGTCGGCTCCTGTATAAAGCTGTTATAGTGTCGGCTCCTGTATAAAGCTGTTATAGTGTCGGCCCCTGTATAAAGCTGTTATAGTGTCGGCCCTGTATAAAGCTGTTATAGTGTCGGCTCCTGTATAAAGCTGTTATAGTGTCGGCTCCTGTATAAAGCTGTTATAGTGTCGGCTCCTGTATAAAGCCGTTATAGTGTCGGCCCCTGTATAAAGCTGTTATAGTGTCGGCCCCTGTATAAAGCTGTTATAGTGTCGGCTCCTGTATAAAGCCGTTATAGTGTCGGCTCCTGTATAAAGCTGTTATAGTGTCGGCCCCTGTATAAAGCTGTTATAGTGTCGGCTCCTGTATAAAGCTGTTATAGTGTCGGCCCCTGTATAAAGCTGTTATAGTGTCGGCCCCTGTATAAAGCTGTTATAGTGTCGGCTCCTGTATAAAGCCGTTATAGTGTCGGCTCCTGTATAAAGCTGTTATAGTGTCGGCCCCTGTATAAAGCTGTTATAGTGTCGGCTCCTGTATAAAGCCGTTATAGTGTCGGCTCCTGTATAAAGCTGTTATAGTGTCGGCCCCTGTATAAAGCTGTTATAGTGTCGGCTCCTGTATAAAGCTGTTATAGTGTCGGCCCCTGTATAAAGCTGTTATAGTGTCGGCTCCTGTATAAAGCCGTTATAGTGTCGGCTCCTGTATAAAGCTGTTATAGTGTCGGCCCCTGTATAAAGCTGTTATAGTGTCGGCTCCTGTATAAAGCTGTTAGTGTCGGCCCCTGTATAAAGCCGTTATAGTGTCGGCCCCTGTATAAAGCTGTTATAGTGTCGGCCCCTGTATAAAGCTGTTATAGTGTCGGCTCCTGTATAAAGTTGTTATAGTGTCGGCTCCTGTATAAAGCTGTTATAGTGTCTGTTCCTGTATAAAGCTGTTATAGTGTCGGCCCCTGTATAAAGCTGTTATAGTGTCGGCTCCTGTATAAAGCCGTTATAGTGTCGGCCCCTGTATAAAGCCGTTATAGTGTCGGCTCCTGTATAAAGCCGTTATAGTGTCGGCCCCTGTATAAAGCTGTTATAGTGTCGGCCCCTGTATAAAGCTGTTATAGTGTCGGCTCCTGTATAAAGTTGTTATAGTGTCGGCTCCTGTATAAAGCTGTTATAGTGTCTGTTCCTGTATAAAGCTGTTATAGTGTCGGCCCCTGTATAAAGCTGTTATAGTGTCGGCTCCTGTATAAAGCCGTTATAGTGTCGGCCCCTGTATAAAGCCGTTATAGTGTCGGCTCCTGTATAAAGCCGTTATAGTGTCGGCCCCTGTATAAAGCCGTTATAGTGTCGGCTCCTGTATAAAGCCGTTATAGTGTCGGCCCCTGTATAAAGCCGTTATAGTGTCGGCTCCTGTATAAAGCCGTTATAGTGTCGGCTCCTGTATAAAGCTGTTATAGTGTCGGCTCCTGTATAAAGCTGTTATAGTGTCGGCTCCTGTATAAAGCTGTTATAGTGTCGGCTCCTGTATAAAGCTGTTATAGTGTCGGCCCTTGTATAAAGCTGTTATAGTGTCGGCTCCTGTATAAAGCTGTTATAGTGTCGGCCCCTGTATAAAGCTGTTATAGTGTCGGCTCCTGTATAAAGCTGTTATAGTGTCGGCTCCTGTATAAAGCTGTTATAGTGTCGGCTCCTGTATAAAGTTGTTATAGTGTCGGCCCCTGTATAAAGCCGTTATAGTGTCGGCCCCTGTATAAAGCTGTTATAGTGTCGGCTCCTGTATAAAGCTGTTATAGTGTCAGCTCCTGTATAAAGCTGTTATAGTGTCGGCTCCTGTATAAAGCTGTTATAGTGTCGGCCCCTGTATAAAGCTGTTATAGTGTCGGCTCCTGTATAAAGCTGTTATAGTGTCGGCTCCTGTATAAAGTTGTTATAGTGTCGGCCCCTGTATAAAGCCGTTATAGTGTCGGCCCCTGTATAAAGCTGTTATAGTGTCGGCTCCTGTATAAAGCTGTTATAGTGTCGGCCCCTGTATAAAGCTGTTATAGTGTCGGCCCCTGTATAAAGCTGTTATAGTGTCGGCTCCTGTATAAAGCTGTTATAGTGTCGGCTCCTGTATAAAGCCGTTATAGTGTCGGCTCCTGTATAAAGCCGTTATAGTGTCGGCTCCTGTATAAAGCTGTTATAGTGTCGGCCCCTGTATAAAGCTGTTATAGTGTCGGCCCCTGTATAAAGCTGTTATAGTGTCGGCCCCTGTATAAAGCTGTTATAGTGTCGGCTCCTGTATAAAGCTGTTATAGTGTCGGCTCCTGTATAAAGCTGTTATAGTGTCGGCCCCTGTATAAAGCTGTTATAGTGTCGGCCCCTGTATAAAGCTGTTATAGTGTCGCCCCTGTATAAAGCTGTTATAGTGTCGGCTCCTGTATAAAGCCGTTATAGTGTCGGCCCCTGTATAAAGCCGTTATAGTGTCGGCTCCTGTATAAAGCCGTTATAGTGTCGGCTCCTGTATAAAGCTGTTATAGTGTCGGCCCCTGTATAAAGCCGTTATAGTGTCGGCTCCTGTATAAAGCCGTTATAGTGTCGGCCCCTGTATAAAGCCGTTATAGTGTCGGCTCCTGTATAAAGCTGTTATAGTGTCGGCTCCTGTATAAAGCTGTTATAGTGTCGGCCCCTGTATAAAGCTGTTATAGTGTCGGCCCCTGTATAAAGCCGTTATAGTGTCGGCTCCTGTATAAAGCTGTTATAGTGTCGGCTCCTGTATAAAGCCGTTATAGTGTCGGCCCCTGTATAAAGCCGTTATAGTGTCGGCTCCTGTATAAAGCTGTTATAGTGTCGGCTCCTGTATAAAGCTGTTATAGTGTCGGCCCCTGTATAAAGCTGTTATAGTGTCGGCCCCTGTATAAAGCTGTTATAGTGTCGGCTCCTGTGTAAATCTGTTATAGTGTCGGCTCCTGTATAAAGCTGTTATAGTGTCGGCTCCTGTGTAAAGCTGTTATAGTGTCGGCCCCTGTATAAAGCTGTTATAGTGTCGGCTCCTGTATAAAGCCGTTATAGTGTCGGCTCCTGTATAAAGCTGTTATAGTGTCGGCTCCTGTATAAAGCTGTTATAGTGTCGGCCCCTGTATAAAGCTGTTATAGTGTCGGCCCTGTATAAAGCTGTTATAGTGTCGGCTCCTGTATAAAGCCGTTATAGTGTCGGCTCCTGTATAAAGCCGTTATTGTGTCGGCTCCTGTATAAAGCTGTTATAGTGTCGGCTCCTGTATAAAGCCGTTATAGTGTCGGCCCCTGTATAAAGCTGTTATAGTGTCGGCCCCTGTATAAAGCTGTTATAGTGTCGGCCCCTGTATAAAGCTGTTATAGTGTCGGCTCCTGTATAAAGCTGTTATAGTGTCGGCTCCTGTGTAAATCTGTTATAGTGTCGGCTCCTGTATAAAGCTGTTATAGTGTCGGCCCCTGTATAAAGCTGTTATAGTGTCGGCCCCTGTATAAAGCTGTTATAGTGTCGGCTCCTGTATAAAGCTGTTATAGTGTCGGCCCCTGTATAAAGCTGTTATAGTGTCGGCTCCTGTATAAAGCTGTTATAGTGTCGGCTCCTGTATAAAGCTGTTATAGTGTCGGCCCCTGTATAAAGCTGTTATAGTGTCGGCCCCTGTATAAAGCTGTTATAGTGTCGGCTCCTGTGTAAATCTGTTATAGTGTCGGCTCCTGTATAAAGCTGTTATAGTGTCGGCTCCTGTGTAAAGCTGTTATAGTGTCGGCCCCTGTGTAAAGCTGTTATAGTGTCGGCTCCTGTATAAAGCCGTTATAGTGTCGGCTCCTGTATAAAGCTGTTATAGTGTCGGCTCCTGTATAAAGCTGTTATAGTGTCGGCCCCTGTATAAAGCTGTTATAGTGTCGGCCCTGTATAAAGCTGTTATAGTGTCGGCTCCTGTATAAAGCCGTTATAGTGTCGGCTCCTGTATAAAGCCGTTATTGTGTCGGCTCCTGTATAAAGCTGTTATAGTGTCGGCTCCTGTATAAAGCCGTTATAGTGTCGGCCCCTGTATAAAGCTGTTATAGTGTCGGCCCCTGTATAAAGCTGTTATAGTGTCGGCCCCTGTATAAAGCTGTTATAGTGTCGGCTCCTGTATAAAGCTGTTATAGTGTCGGCTCCTGTATAAAGCCGTTATAGTGTCGGCCCCTGTATAAAGCTGTTATAGTGTCGGCCCCTGTATAAAGCTGTTATAGTGTCGGCCCCTGTATAAAGCTGTTATAGTGTCGGCTCCTGTATAAAGCTGTTATAGTGTCGGCCCCTGTATAAAGCTGTTATAGTGTCGGCCCCTGTATAAAGCTGTTATAGTGTCGGCTCCTGTATAAAGCTGTTATAGTGTCGGCCCCTGTATAAAGCTGTTATAGTGTCGGCCCTTGTATAAAGCTGTTATAGTGTCGGCTCCTGTATAAAGCCGTTATAGTGTCGGCCCTGTATAAAGCTGTTATAGTGTCGGCCCCTGTATAAAGCTGTTATAGTGTCGCTCCTGTATAAAGCCGTTATAGTATCGGCCCTGTATAAAGCTGTTATAGTGTCGGCTCCTGTATAAAGCCGTTATAGTGTCGGCTCCTGTATAAAGCTGTTATAGTGTCGGCCCCTGTATAAAGCTGTTATAGTGTCGGCTCCTGTATAAAGCTGTTATAGTGTCGGCTCCTGTATAAAGCTGTTATAGTGTCGGCTCCTGTATAAAGCTGTTATAGTGTCGGCCCCTGTATAAAGCCGTTATTGTGTCGGCTCCTGTATAAAGCTGTTATAGTGTCGGCCCCTGTATAAAGCTGTTATAGTGTCGGCTCCTGTATAAAGCTGTTATAGTGTCGGCCCCTGTATAAAGCTGTTATAGTGTCGGCCCCTGTATAAAGCCGTTATAGTGTCGGCTCCTGTATAAAGCTGTTATAGTGTCGGCCCCTGTATAAAGCTGTTATAGTGTCGGCTCCTGTATAAAGCTGTTATAGTGTCGGCTCCTGTATAAAGCCGTTATAGTGTCGGCCCCTGTATAAAGCTGTTATAGTGTCGGCCATCTCTACCTCTTGTGGTCGGCGTTCCACAGTCTGTGCTCTGACTGTAAAGAACCCTTTCCTATTTAGCCTGATTCACCTTTCTTTCCCCTGTAATGAGCCCCCTGGTCCTTAGTGTGGACTATGGAAGGAATAAGTCCTGTGCCGTCCTCTGTACTGACCCCACATATATTATACATGTAATGAGATCTCCTCTGAGGCGTCATTTTTCTAAGCTAAACAAGCTCAACTTTTCCAACCTCTCATCATATGAGGCCTCTGTCCCGTGTAATATAGGAGAGGCCTCCGTCCCGTGTAATACGGGAGAGGCCTCCGTCGCATGTAATATAGGAGAGGCCTCCATCCCGTGTAATATAGGAGAGGCCTCCATCCCGTGTAATATAGGAGAGGCCTCCATCCCGTGTAATATAGGTGAGGCCTCCATCCCGTGTAATATAGGTGAGGCCTCCATCCCGTGTAATATAGGAGAGACTTCCGTCCCGTGTAATATAGGAGAGGCCTCCATCCCGTGTAATATAGGAGAGACTTCCATCCCGTGTAATATAGGAGAGGCCTCCATCCCGTGTAATATCTGAGAGGCCTCCATCCCGTGTAATATCGGAGAGGCCTCCATCCCGTGTAATATCGGAGAGGCCTCCATCCCGTGTAATATCGGAGAGGCCTCCATCCCGTGTAATATAGGAGAGGCCTCCATCCCGTGTAATATAGGAGAGGCCTCCATCCCGTGTAATATAGGAGAGGCCTCCATCCCGTGTAATATAGGAGAGGCTTCCATCCCGTGTAATATATGAGAGACTTCCGTCCCGTGTAATATAGGAGGCTTCCGTCCCGTGTAATATAGGAGAGGCCTCCGTCCCGTGTAATATAGGAGAGGCCTCCGTCCCGTGTAATATAGGAGAGACTTCCATCCCGTGTAATATAGGAGAGGCCTCCATCCCTTGTAATATAGGAGAAGCCTCCATCCCGTGTAATATCTGAGAGGCCTCCATCCCGTGTAATATAGGAGAGGCCTCCATCCCGTGTAATATAGGAGAGGCCTCCATCCCGTGTAATATAGGAGAGGCCTCCATCCCGTGTAATATAGGAGAGGCCTCCATCCCGTGTAATATAGGAGAGGTCTCCATCCCGTGTAATATAGGAGAAGCCTCCATCCCGTGTAATATAGGAGAGGCCTCCATCCCGTGTAATATAGGAGTGGCCTCCATCCTGTGTAATATAGGAGTGGCCTCCATCCCGTGTAATAGAGGAGTGGCCTCCATCCCGTGTAATAGAGGAGTGGCCTCCATCCCGTGTAATAGAGGAGTGGCCTCCATCCCGTGTAATAGAGGAGTGGCCTCCATCCCGTGTAATATAGGAGAGGCCTCCATCCCGTGTAATACGGGAGAGGCCTCCGTCGCATGTAATATAGGAGAGGCCTCCATCCCGTGTAATACGGGAGAGGCCTCCGTCGCATGTAATATAGGAGAGGCCTCCATCCCGTGTAATATAGGAGAGGCCTCCGTCCCGTGTAATACGGGAGAGGCCTCCGTCGCATGTAATATAGGAGAGGCCTCCATCCCGTGTAATATAGGAGAGGCCTCCATCCCGTGTAATATAGGAGAGGCCTCCATCCCGTGTAATATAGGTGAGGCCTCCATCCCGTGTAATATAGGTGAGGCCTCCATCCCGTGTAATATAGGTGAGGCCTCCATCCCGTGTAATATAGGAGAGACTTCCGTCCCGTGTAATATAGGAGAGACTTCCATCCCGTGTAATATAGGAGAGGCCTCCATCCCGTGTAATATCGGAGAGGCCTCCATCCCGTGTAATATCGGAGAGGCCTCCATCCCGTGTAATATAGGAGAGACTTCCATCCCGTGTAATATAGGAGAGGCCTCCATCCCGTGTAATATCGGAGAGGCCTCCATCCCGTGTAATATCGGAGAGGCCTCCATCCCGTGTAATATCGGAGAGGCCTCCATCCCGTGTAATATAGGAGAGGCCTCCATCCCGTGTAATATAGGAGAGGCCTCCATCCCGTGTAATATAGGAGAGGCCTCCATCCCGTGTAATATAGGAGAGGCCTCCATCCCGTGTAATATAGGAGAGGCTTCCATCCCGTGTAATATACGAGAGACTTCCGTCCCGTGTAATATAGGAGGCTTCCGTCCCGTGTAATATAGGAGAGGCCTCCGTCCCGTGTAATATAGGAGAGGCCTCCGTCCCGTGTAATATAGGAGAGGCCTCCGTCCCGTGTAATATAGGAGAGACTTCCATCCCGTGTAATATAGGAGAGGCCTCCATCCCTTGTAATATAGGAGAAGCCTCCATCCCGTGTAATATCTGAGAGGCCTCCATCCCGTGTAATATAGGAGAGGCCTCCATCCCGTGTAATATAGGAGAGGCCTCCATCCCGTGTAATATAGGAGAGGCCTCCATCCCGTGTAATATAGGAGAGGCCTCCATCCCGTGTAATATAGGAGAGGTCTCCATCCCGTGTAATATAGGAGAAGCCTCCATCCCGTGTAATATAGGAGAGGCCTCCATCCCGTGTAATATAGGAGTGGCCTCCATCCTGTGTAATAGAGGAGTGGCCTCCATCCCGTGTAATAGAGGAGTGGCCTCCATCCCGTGTAATAGAGGAGTGGCCTCCATCCCGTGTAATAGAGGAGTGGCCTCCATCCCGTCTAATATAGGAGAGGCCTCCATCCCGTGTAATGTAGGAGAGGCTTCCATCCCGTGTAATGTAGGAGAGGCCTCCATCCCGTGTAATTTAGGAGAGGCCTCCATCCCGTGTAATATAGGAGAGGCCTCCATCCCGTGTAACATAGGAGAGGCCTCCATCCCGTGTATCATAGGAGAGGCCTCCATCCCGTGTAATATAGGAGAGGCCTCCATCCTGTGTAACATATATATCACAACGCTGCCACCAATTTATCAGGGAACGCCACAGAGACAACACCAGGGAGATCATGAAATATCTCATCGTGCTGTCACTATGTCACGGATTTCGTCCGGAATTGCGAGCACACGATCCAGACTATTCTCTACGTAGGTATCGGCAAGCGACCTGTGAGCTTATGGAGTTACGCCTCCGGATTTCAACACATGGAATACGTGTTTACGCCCTCCGTACAGTCACTGTCAGCTTCAAGATAGCCTGATTATTAATATTATTAGCTGCCACCACCGACCGAGTTTGAAATATAATACAGGCCTGGTTGGACGCCTGCGTTCTGGTAGCGTATGGCTCCAGGGGAGGGAACGATTACAGGACAAAAGAAACAGAACTATTAAATTTTATATTTAATCCAAAAGGGAGACAGTGTTTAGGAAAAATATAATATAAGGATTTTACAAAGGAGACATTACAACACATAGCAGTTACACAAAATAATAAGGATTAAAGAAGAAACTTACTCTATACAGTTCGCAGCGACGAATCAGCATAGGTGGAGGAGGGGCTCCCCGATTTGATTTGAATGTTATCGAATGTGACCAGTTGCTTATAGCATCTATACCCCCCTGGCAATGAGTGCTACTCCAACCTCAGCAGACTATTTTATGCTAAAGGGAGAGAGCTGCCCACAACCCCTGTGCCGACATCACAGGGGCTGGGCTCCACCCTTCATGTTTTTATTAAAAACGCTAACTTCTGCAATAACTTATCGCTCGTTGATCGCAGAAGCTTGAAAACGATACCATATTTTCCGTTATGATTTTACCTTCACTTGGTGACCACGCATGGCGTATTTCCGACCCATTATTCTGGTGCTTTTGCGCTACAGCTCCACGGAGGGGTTTTCAGCTATGAAAAAATAAGGATATCGCTCCTTGGCTGTCCCTACTACTAAAAATATAGGAGAAAGGAGAACAACCGAATGTCCAGTCCAATATACAAGAGACATAAACCAAAATATATATAAAAGACCTTTATTAGACAATGGTCAAAGTGGTGCTACAAACACATGAGAACCCACCATATCTAAAAAATGTAATTGCAACCTAAAAGAGGAACATGACACAATAGATGTAACGGTTGCAATGGACAAAATATATTACATTACAAATCCACAAACAATACAAAAGGAGAAAGATGAAATGAGCAGGTGTCTCAGCACCAAAGAAAATAGTATATATACCTCAGCGCAATAGTTTGTAGAACTGTATTAGGGGTGAAGTATATACTGCCACACAAACAATCTATGGGACTATATAAGAAAAGAGATTGCTGCTACAAAAATAGATAAGTACCAGGTGCCGACTTGTTTATGTAAGATATATAGAGAAACAATGAATGCACATGGTACTAAGCAGAGAACTGACATACCTGGTTGTGGAATATGAAGGAGGGATCACGGGAAAGATCACTAAAAATATAGGTCCCATTATCATCGGAATTATGGAACTTACAATATTCCATATTCCGTATCGGTGCCGGCCTGACGATAGATTTCCTTTTGAAGCTTGGGAAGCAATCTTCAACAGTTACACGTAAATTATCGAAAGCCTGCATCTAATCATCCACTGCCTCTATCAGAGGAGAAAGATCCTCGCATTTTAGGCGACACCTGGGGGCGGGATGGAGATGACACCTGGGGGCGGGGTGGAGGTGACACCTGGGGGCGGGGTGGAGACGACACCTGGGGGCGGGGTGGAGATGACACCTGGGGGCGGGGTGGAGACGACACCTGGGGGCGGGGTGGAGACGACACCTGGGGGCGGGGTGGAGACGACACCTGGGGGCGGGGTGGAGACGACACCTGGGAGCGGGGTGGAGACGACACCTGGGGGCGGGATGGAGACGACACCTGGGGGCGGGATGGAGACGACACCTGGGGGCGGGATGGAGACGACACCTGGGGGCGGGATGGAGACGACACCTGGGGGCGGGATGGAGACGACACCTGGGGGCGGGATGGAGACGACACCTGGGGGCGGGATGGAGACGACACCTGGGGGCGGGATGGAGACGACACATGGGGACAAGATGGCCGACACATGGGGTCAGGATAAGACGACACATGGGGTCAGGATAAGACGACACCTGGGGACGGGATGGCCGACGACACCTGGGGGCGGGATGGCCGACGACACCTGGGGGCGGGATGGCCGACGACACCTGGGGGCGGGATGGCCGACGACACCTGGGGGCAGGATGGCCGACGACACCTGGGGGCGGGATGGCCGACGACACCTGGGGGCGGGATGGCCGACGACACCTGGGGGCGGGATGGCCGACGACACCTGGGGACGGGATGGAGACGACACCTGGGGGCGGGATGGAGACGACATGGAGACGACACCTGGGGGCGGGATGGAGACGACACCTGGGGGCGGGATGGAGACGACATGGAGACGACACCTGGGGGCGGGATGGAGACGACACCTGGGGGCGGGATGGAGACGACACATGGGGTGGGATGGAGAAACCTGGGGGCGGGATGGAGATGACACCTGGGGGCGGGATGGAGACGACACCTGGGGGCGGGATGGAGACGACACCTGGGGGCGGGATGGAGCCGACACCTGGGGGCGGGATGGAGCCGACACCTGGGGGCGGGATGGAGCCGACACCTGGGGTCGGGATGGAGCCGACACCTGGGGTCGGGATGGAGCCGACACCTGGGGTCGGGATGGAGCCGACACCTGGGGTCGGGATGGAGCCGACACCTGGGGTCGGGATGGATGATGACACAAGGGGCAGGATGGGAGGAGACATGTAGGCTGGCTCATAGGCGCATTATAATAAGGGTAATCTGGGAATCTGGGCTACCGCCCGGGTCCCAGCACATCGGGGTGGAGGGGGGGCACATGGTCTGATTGTCTTCATTATAATGTTTTGTGGCACAGGGGCCGTATATATGCACACAGGGGCCGTATATATGCACACAGGGGCCGTATATATGCACATAGGGGCCATATACAGTACAGACCAAAAGTTTGGACACACCTTCTCATTTAAAGATTTTTCTGTATTTTCATGACTATGAAAATTGTACATTCACACTGAAGGCATCAAAACTATGAATTACCACATGTGGAATTATATACTTAACAAAAAAGTGTGAAACAACTGAAAATATGTCTTATATTCTAGGTTCTTCACAGTAGCCACCTTTTGCTTTGATGACTGCTTTGCACACTCTTGGCATTCTCTTGATGAGCTCCAATAGGTAGTCACCGGAAATGGTCTTCCAACAATCTTGAAAGAGTTCCCAGAGATGCTTAGCACTTGTTGGCCCTTTTGCCTTCACTCTGCGGTCCAGCTCACCCCAAACCATCTCGATTGGGTTCAGGTCTGGTGACTGTGGAGGCCAGGTCATCTGGCGTAGCCCCCCATCACTCTCCTTCTTGGTCAAATAGCCCTTACACAGCCTGGAGGTGTTTGGGGTCATTGTCCTGTTGAAAAATAAATGATGGTCCAACTAAACGCAAACCGGATGGAATAGCATGCCGCTGCAAGATGCTGTGGTAGCCATGCTGGTTCAGTATGCCTTCAATTTTGAATAAGTGCCCAACAGTGTCACCAGCAAAGCCCCCCCACACCATCACACCTCCTCCTCCATGCTTCACGGTGGGAACCAGGCATGTAGAGTCCATCCGTTCACCTTTTCTGCGTCGCACAAAGACACGGTGGTTGGAACCAAAGATCTCAAATTTGGACTCCTCAGACCAAAGCACAGATTTCCACTGGTCTAATGTCCATTCCTTGTGTTCTTTAGCCCAAACAAGTCTCTTCTGCTTGTTGCCTGTCCTTAGCAGTGGTTTCCTAGCAGCTATTTTACCATGAAGGCCTGCTGCACAAAGTCTCCTCTTAACAGTTGTTTTAGAGATGTGTCTGCTGCTAGAACTCTGTGTGGCATTGACCTGGTCTCTAATCTGAGCTGCTGTTAACCTGCGATTTCTGAGGCTGGTGACTCGGATAAACTTATCCTCAGAAGCAGAGGTGACTCTTGGTCTTCCTTTCTTGGGGCGGTCCTCATGTGAGCCAGTTTCTTTGTAACGCTTGATGGTTTTTGCAACTGCACTTGGGGACACTCTCAAAGTTTTCCCAATTTTTCGGACTGACTGACCTTCATTTCTTAAAGTAATGATGGCCACTCGTTTTTCTTTACTTAGCTGCTTTTTTCTTGCCATAATACAAATTCTAACAGTCTATTCAGTAGGACTATCAGCTGTGTATCCACCAGACTTCTGCACAACACATCTGATGGTCCCAACCCCATTTATAAGGCAAGAAATCCCACTTATTAAACCTGACAGGGCACACCTGTGAAGTGAAGACCATTTCCGGTGACTACCTCTTGAAGCTCATCAAGAGAATGCAAAGAGTGTGCAAAGCAGTCATCAAAGCAAAAGGTGGCTACTGTGAAGACCCTAGAATATAAGACATATTTTCAGTTGTTTCACACTTTTTTGTTAAGTATATAATTCCACATGTGGTAATTCATAGTTTTGATGCCTTCAGTGTGAATGTACAATTTTCATAGTCATGAAAATACAGAAAAATCTTTAAATGAAAAGGTGTGTCCAAACTTTTGGTCCCTACTGTATGTTTCATCGAGGTTGGTAGCTTCAGTGATGTAAACCCGGGAAAGCATGCTCCAGCACGTATAGTGCTGAGAGGGTTAATAGGGCGTACCAGGACTGGGTTTTACAAGCAGTCATAAGAGATGGGAGGGAATGGCTGCTCACATATCCCACCTTGGGGGACTGGTTTTGTAAATAAAATGGAGACCAAGTGTGACATTCAGTGGCTGGAGGTGTGGAGACCTCAAGCGTGTTTTGCTGAAGGACACTGACTGTGAGTAGGCAAACCCGCCTGTGAAACCCAGGGTCTTCCGTGGGCGTAACGCTACTCAGACAACACAGGGTGAGGGTAAAACAGCGCGGCAATATTTTATTGAACCTCAAAACAGACAATAAACACACAGAACAGTCCCAGCAAATACCCAACATTATACAGTCTCACCCTTCCTTCTCCGCCCGCCTGGAATAGAACAGCTGCGACTTTGGAGACTTCCAGGGCCACCTCAACCAGTGACCCCCCGCTTCTGGCGGGCCCCCACAGAGAGAAGGTAGCGGCAAGCTTAGGAAGCTAGCAGTCCATCGAGGTACAAGATGAGGAGACTCGAGGGTCCAAATCTTGTCTCTCCGAGAGTTTCCATGGATCCAGGCGACTGGTGGGACCCTCCTGGCAACTCCAAATGGCTCCATAGGTTCTAGGCGACTGGTGGGTCACCTCTAGCAACCCCAAAACAACATATCCATGGGGCCAGGTACTTCTTCATTTTCTCCTGGACTCCCCAAAATGTATCCATGTCTCTCTGATGGTTAATGGAGCAGATCCGAATCTTTCCAGTCAGGGCCATATACCCTTAGGCTGGAATCATGTTAAATACAAATCTGTGTCTCTTTGGGTAATGCCATACAATCCATCTACTTTCCTGAAGGATGTCTCTCATTCTCCTTGTAAAGTCTTTCTGATTTTCTGTCCCAAGTCTCATTCTGTCTCCAGCACTACAGACATCCTGTAACGGGTCTGGGAGGCGGAACCTCTGAGCTACTATACAAGGGGGCGGTCCTTGTAAGGGAGCGGGTGGCGACCAGGCAGGCAGTCACAGCAGGTGACCGGGACAGTCTCTGGAAGAACGGGCAGGAGATCACGGCAAGTGACTGGGGCAGTCTCTGGATGAACGGGCAGATGGTCACGGCAAGTGACCGGGGCAGTCTCTGGATGAACGGGCAGATGGTCACGGCAAGTGACCGGGGCAGTCTCTGGGTAAAGGGTTGGTACGACCTGTGGCGGCTGATGGTAGACGTGACCTCCCAGGTGAGCAGGCGAGAGTCTCTGGATAAACGGGTGGTCACAGCATGTGACGGCGGAGCCTCCAGGAAGACCAACAGACAGGCGGCAGATGAGCGCTCCCAGGTGAGCGGGCAGAAGTCTCTGGACAGGCGGGTGGTCACAGCACGTGACGGCAGAGCCTCCAGGTAGGCAAGCAGACAGGCAGCAGATGAGCGCTCCCAGGTGAGCGGGCAGGAGTCACTGGACAGGCAGGTGGTCACTGCACGTGACGGCGGAGCCTCCAGGTAGGCTAGCAGGCAGGTAGCAGATGTGCGCTCCCAGGTGAGCGGGCAAGCTGGTCCATAGACAGACTGACAGGAGTTGGAAGGCAGACCGTCGGACCTCAGGCAAGCAGGCAGGTAGCTGATGTGCGCTCCCAGGTGAGCGGGCAAGCTGGTCCTTAGACAGACTGACAGGAGTTGTAAGACAGACCGTCGGACCTCAGGCTAGCAGGCAGGTAGCAGAATATCAGGCAGGAATAAGACAGCAAGCTGGCAGGAATCTGGCAGGTATCTGGCAGGTAACTGGCAACGGGACCTGAGGGCTGAAGCAGAGTAGTGAACAGTGCAACAACATTGCTCGGGCACCTCCATTTTGGAGGAGGTGCCTTATATATGGTGAAGTCCTCCGGCCATTGGCCGGGGACTCCTTAGGACGGCGCGCGCGGCCCCTTTAAGAGGGAGGGAGAGCGCGCGCGCCCTAAGCACAGTGGCCGGGAAGGAGCGCGCGCTGCCAGCAGAGCGGGAGGAGGACGCCGGGCACGGAGCAGAGAGGTGAGGGGAACAGCGTCCCTGCCTAGCAGAGGGCAGGGACGCCGGCGCTACACATCCCTGTTTATATTTACATATGTGTGAGGTCATCAGGCACAGGTGAAAGGTAAAGGTGCAGGGCTTGAGTATCCACAGCTCATCCCCCAAGATTGACTGGAAAACACCCTACAATGGTATTTAGCATATCTAGCAAACATTCATTGTTCTAGCTAATCTATTTATATAGTTGGCATCACAGGGGCTCTTGTAAATACACATCATTGTTTCAGAATCAAAGAGCAGATAACATTCAGGGTTATAAAAATAGTAGTCTGTGTTAATCAATTAAAGAAGAACACAGATTAAAGAGTCCACATAAAAATAAAGGTATGCTGCTCTTGCCATCAGAAAGTATGTCTGGAATAATTAAGATTTTACGATATTTGCTGAGGAACTTCATTAGTTTCAACTCTTTCACGCAATTGGGCTGGACATATTTTTAGATTGTCTCGGGATACAGTAGTACACTTTTTTCCTCCTTCTTTGGAGATGGTACACACTTTGCTGTTGTCATGCTTAGATGGTAGAATAGTGTAAGGCTGGGTCTCCCATTGGTCGTCCAACTTGTGGTTTCTTCTCTTTTTCTTCAACACTTGTTCACCTGGTGATAGGGGGGTTGCCAGCGCGTGCCGATTAAAGTCTCTCACCTATCTTTGCCTAGCTTGGGCAAGACTCGGTTCTACACATTGCTGAACCTTTTGATACTGCAGTTGTCTTTCTGTGTTCCAATTCATATCTAATTGGCTGGATATAGTTTCAGGAGTTAGGACTCCCATTTCCAGGTCAATGGGGAGTTTACCTGGCCGTGCACGCATCAGGTAGGCTGGGGCATAGCCTGTTGAGCTGGTTGGGATATGCTTGTACATTTCTATCAAATCAGGCAATTTCTCAGGCCATTGGTTCCTTTCTTCCAATGGTAAAATCTGTAATAAATTGATGACCAGATGATTCAATTTTTCGCAAAGACCTTTGCCTTGTGGGTGGTATGGCATGGTTCTGATCTTTTTATACCCGTATATGGAGCAAAATTCCTGGAAGACTTCTGCCTCGAAGGCTGGACCTCTGTCTGTCTGCACTTGATCTGGGTATCCATGGGGTCTACAGAAATCCTCTTGGAATGCCTTTGCAGCTGTTCTTGCTGTTTGGTCTTTCACTGGAACGACCACTAGGAAGCGGGAATAATGGTCGACTATTGTTAGAGCATAGTTATACCCTGATCGGCTTGGAGATAGATGCACATGGTCTAGGGCCACTAACTCCAGAGGTTGCTTAGTGACGATGGGCTGCAAAGGGGCCTTTTGACTGGTGGGATTCTTCCTTCTAAGGTTACATGGGTCGCACTCCCTGCACCACTCTTCAATGGACCGTCTCATGCCTATCCAGAAGAAGAGGTCGCGGATGAGAACTTCTAGCTTCTTCCACCCAAAGTGTCCAGCTTGATTGTGATAAGCTTCTAGGACCATGGGCACATCTCTTCTTGGGACCACAATCTGCCATACCAGGTCATGTGTACACGGGTTAATGGCTCTTCGGACCAATTTGCCTTCATAAGTGAACAGCTTCTTTCTCTCTTTCCACAACTGTTGGGCGTCTGCTAGTGCATTGGGAGCTGGAGATGAATTTGCTGCACCAAGGAGTTCTTTGACAATGCATATAGCCGGGTCACTGCTCTGTGTCTCTTCCCAACCATGGTGGGGTAGCGGATTAAGGGACACTTCTTGGACGGCTAGATTCCTCCATGTTACACGGTTGGAGCCCTGGAAGATATCCTTGCTGTGGAATGCCGGCATCTCTATCTCCTCCAGGCCCGCCAGATCTTCTTCTGAGTCAGGAGGATGCAGCATGCGGGACAAGGCATCTGCGTTCACGTTTTTGACACCAGTTTTGTATTTAATGACGAACTCGTAGTTGGATAACCGAGCCATCCATCTTTGTTCCAAGGCACTGAGCCTGGCGGTATCAAGATGTGTCAAAGGATTGTTGTCCATGTAGATAGTGAATTTAGAAGAGGCCAAATAGTGTTTAAACCTCTCGGTCACTGCCCAAATGATCGCCAAGAATTCTAGTTTAAAGGAGCTATAATTGGCAGAGTGCCTCTCAGTAGGACGAAGCTTCCTACTCACATAGGCAATGACTTTCTCTTTAACATGCTGTTCTTGAGATAGGACAGCCCCTAGACCAGTGTTGCTAGCATCGGTGTGGAGGATAAATGGCTGATCATAGTCTGGATAAGCCAAAATTTCCAATCCGGTGAGTGCTTGCTTTAGGCTCTTGAATGACACATCCAATCTAGCATCCCACTCTACTGGGGGACTCTTGTTCTTGGTCTTTTTGGACTAGCCCACTAGGAGGTCTTGTAGGGGGGCCGCCAATTTAGTAAAGTTCTTAATAAAGTGTCTATAGTAGTCCACTAGCCCCAGGAATTGTTGGACCTCTCTGATGGTGGTGGGTTCTGCCAGTCTCTGATGACAGTCACTTTGTCTGGGTCTGGTGCAACTCCCTCTGTGCCAACGACATGACCTAAGTAGTGTACTTTGGGCTTCAGTAGATGGCATTTAGATGGCTTTACCTTTAAACCGAAGTTGGATAATGCCTCAAAGACCTCTGGCAGGTGTTGCAGGTGTTCTTCATAGGTCCTGGAATATACAATGACATCATCCAAGTACAGTAGCACCGTCTCAAAGTTCGTATGTCCAAGGCAACACTCCATAAATCTCTGGAATGTCCCGGGTGCATTACACAATCCAAACGGCATACAGTTAAATTCACATAGCCCCATAGGAGTAGTAAAAGCGGTCAGTCTCAGCCACGGGAACCTGCCAGTACCCGCCGGTTAGGTCTAGAGTGGAGAAGTACCTAGCGGACTTTAACGCTGCGAGAGCCTCCTCTATGTGCGGTAGGGGGTAATCGTCTTTGTGGGTGATTTTGTTACGCACATGCGCATTGTACCGTCTTTTTTTCTAACTAACACAAGTGGAGCTGCCCAAGGACTGCAGCAGTCCCTGATTACCCCTGCTTGTTTCATTTCTTTTAGCATACTTTTTGCGCACTGATAATGAGTGAGAGGTACGGGACGATACCTTTCTTTGATAGGTGGATAATCTGCGGTGGGGATATTATGTTGGATGCCCTTTACCTGTCCAAAATCCAAGAGGTTCTTACTGAAAACCTTCTCGTACTCCTGGACCATTCGATACACTCCGTTTTTCTGATGTGGAGTGAAGTCAATGCCAACATGCATCTTTTGAACCCAGTCCTCCAATGGAATTAAGGAGCCGTTGCCCTCCATCGACTCAAACGCACAAGAATTGGTCATGTCCGGATTTTTTCTGCAAGTAAAATCCGTGCAGAAAAAATCCTGACCATGTGCACAGAACTTGTAGAATGTCATAGGAAGTCATGGGATAAGGTATGCAATGCGTATCTGGAGCGGTTTCCGCACTGCAAATCCGCACCAAAAAACGCACCAAAAACGCATCGTGGGCACACAGCCTTAGTCAGTTCCTGTACTTGTAGCCGTAAATCTGCAGAAGGATCATCAGCTTGGGTCTGGGTGTACTGTACCTCAGGCACGTGGGAGGAGGACACCGCCCCCTGGTGGTACATAACTGCTGGGTGTTTAGCTGGCTCACTGCAGACATAGGTGGATTCTCGTAATATACGGATGGATTTGTCCTTAAACTGAGCAAAGTCCATATTTTGCAGCGACATCATGCGCAGCTGGGCCTTGCTGGAATCAGACAAAAGACCCTCAATGAACTGCTCTTTCAGCATTTTGCTTTCGTCTTGTACACTGTGAGGGTCAATACACCTGATGGTCCGCAACGCCTCCTGCAGATTAAGTGCATAGTCTCTAACAGAGGCTTGTGCCTTCTGTCTGCAACTGAAAAATCGCATCTTTATTTCTGAGGCAGTGCGGGTATCAAAGGTATCTCGGAGTTTAACAAAAATGTCTTTTACAGTCTTTTTATAAGTAGTTGGCCAAGATTTGCCTTCTCTTTGGGCGGCGCCACTGAGCTGACTCGTCAGTATGGTAACTTTCTGCTCTTCTGACATGAGGTAAAGTTCAGGCTGCCCAGCGTCTCTTTGAAGTCGCTTAAGGTGTGTGATTCGCCTGTGTACTGTGGCAGCCATGCTGCACCCGGTATATAAGGCATGGTTAGCGGCAATATAGGAGCCGCAGCTGCTGCACCACTAGGGTTGCTGGGTCTAGACATTTCCCCACTTGTTAACCCCTGCAGGGGTGTGACTCACCGCTCCCGTTGCTGCAGGTCTTTACTCCGCCGATGCGCTTCCGATGGGTTCCCGGGTAGCCGGACCTGGAGCGGTGTGAGCTAGCAATGCTCCACCCGCCGCGAGTCCCGCCACTGCATGCACAGCCGATCACCGGAACTCCCTTGCTGCTGCAGGGACTTGAAACAAAACAACAGTTCCTTAGAAGAGTTAGGGTCTTTGGGTATACAGGATCCTGTTTGTGACGCCAGGAAAGGGTTTGTGCCGCCCCCGCAGGGCCGTTGCAGTCACGGTACTGGTGCACGGTGGTCCGAGTGCTGGTATGGTCCAACCGGGGGAGCGCGCCAGTCTTTATCAATTTTGGAGGGGTTAATAAAATATTAAAAAGGTTTGTGACGCCAGTTGGGATGTTCGGCCTGGTATGGCCAGGCTCTGATGAGGGTCCCTGGGAGTTTGGTGGTGATAAGCAGTGCCAGATGATTAACCCTTCCCAACCAGGGCTGGCTCCCAGGGGAGATGGAGCAGGAATGGCGCAGCAGGTACTAATCAGCTTGAGACAGGGTGATAACCAGTTTGTACCTTTACTGGAATCCAGCACACAGCTTCTGTACAGTTCACATACAGGGGTTTGGTCAGACCTGCATGGTGAGGGTTCAGATTCTCTGCTGTGCGGTTGTGTAGCCTTCCTGCTGCTAATTACACCTTTGTTAGACGATTCCTTGGATCCCCAGTGGTCCGAGGTAAACAGTTACTGGATCTGTGATCCCTTCCAGCGAGCAGGCAACATGAATCCGGTCAGAACACTCACTTTCTCTGGCAGCAGTGTCTCTGTGACTCCATGCTGTTGCTGAGCTCCCGGGAAAACACTTCACTGCTCATTATAAGAAGACCGAGCAGGCTCACAGTTTAGCACAGACTCTGGAAGTTTCTGTGCTCTAGGGTTTGGACCTGGCCTTGTGCAGCTTAAACATGCAGAGAGCAGACTTCTCTCTCTTGCACAGTGAACTCCATGATGCTGCTTCTCCCTGACACACTACAAACTACAACTAAGCACCCCCTCCCCTCTAAGGGATTGTGCACAAATTCCTGATTTGGCAGAAGTGCAAAATCCTCCAGTAAGGGACCGAGTAACAATATATGTAGGCAATGAAAACAGCAGAGAACTTATCCTTCACCATTGCTGGCAATATATCTATATATATAATCGTCTTATCCCGTCTGTCTGTCTGTCTATCTGTCTGTCTGTCTGTCCAGGAAATCCCGCGTTGCTCATTGGTCCGCCAGCGGCCAATCAGCGCCGCGGGATTTCTGAAAAAAGATGGCGGCCGTTAGCGGCTCATCTGCGCGACGGAGCTCAGCGGCGATGCAGCCGGGAGATGACCGGCGCGAGGCGCTCATCTCCCGGCCAGCAACAGCAGAAGGAACCCGACCGCCGGACCCATCTGCGGGACGGAGATGCAGCCGGGAGATGAGCGGCACGAGGCGCTCATCTCCCGGCCGGTAGCAGCGGAAGGACCGCCGGCGCCGCTGACCTCCATGCGGAACGGAGGACCGGGGAGCGGCGCTGCGGGTCGGGATACTTCTGCTGCGAGCGCCCACTATGTCCCGGGTTCTCGCAGCGGAAGTAGCCGCAGAGGCAGCGCCGCTCCCCGGTCCTCACCAAGACGATTTGATGATTGGTCGCGGTCTTCGGACCCGACCAATCACTGATCTTAGTGCAAAAGTTAAACATCGCTGTGCTGATTGGTCGCCGATTCTGCCCGCGACCAATCACCGATTTGGGCGCCACATTTAAATATCGGCCGCGAACAATCAGCACAGCGGGGTTTAAATCTGGAGCCAAGATCGGTGATTGGTCGCGTCCGATATTTAAATTTGGCGCCCAAATTGGTGATTGGTCGCGGCCAGCGCCAGCGACCAATCAGCGATTTTTAACACAAATGTCCGGACCTTTGTAACACCATGCGGATACTGTGGGGACATCAGCGGCTAGGGTGTGTGAAGGGAGGACCGGGGAGCGGCGCTGCCTGTGCGGATACTTCTGCTGCGAGAACCAGGGACATGAGCGAGCGCTCGCAGCAGAAGTATCCGGACATTTGTGTTAAAAATCGCTGATTGGTCGCTGGCGCTGCCCGCGACCAATCACCAATTTGGGCGCCAAATTTAAATATCGGACGCGACCAATCATCGATCTTGGCTCCAGATTTAAACACCGCTGTACTGATTGGTCGCGGACGCTATTTAAATGTGGTGCCAAAATCGGTGATTGGTCGCGCCCAGCGTCGGCGACCAATCAGCACAGCGGTGTTTAAATGTGGAGCCAAGATCGGTGATTGGTCGCGGCCGATATTTAAATTTGGCGCCCAAATCGGTGATTGGTCGCGGGCAGCGCCAGCGACCAATCAGCAATTTTTAACACAAATGTCCGGACCTTTGTAACACCATGCGGATACTGTGGGGACATCAGCGGCTAGGGTGTGAAGGGAGGACCGGGGAGCGGCGCTGCGGGTCGGGATACTTCTGCTGCGAGCGCCCGCTCATGTCCCGAGTTCTCGCAGCAGGAAGTACCCGCACAGGCAGCGCCGCTCCCCGGTCCTCACTAATACGATTCCGCTCCCCGCTCCTCACCAATACGATTCCGTTCCCCGCTCCTCACCAATACGATTCCGCTCCCCGCTCCTCACCAATACGATTACGCTCCCCGCTCCTCACCAATACGATTCGCTGATTGGTCGCGCTCTCCGCACGCGACCAATCAGTGATCTTGGCGCTAAAGTTAAACACCGCTCTGCTGATTGGTCGCGGCCGCTGCCCGCGACCAATCACCGATTTCGGCGCCACATTTAAATAGCGGCCGCGACCAATCACCGATCTTGCCGCCGCATTTAAACACTGCTGTGCTAATTTGTCGCGGACGCCAGCCGCGACTAATCAGAAATTTTGGCACCAAATTTAAACACCGCTCTGCTGATTGGTCGCGGCCGGCGACCAATCAGCAGTATTGTTGCCAAATTTAAACACCTCTTTGCTGATTGGTCGCGGTCGCGACTAATCAGCGATTTTGGTGCCAAATTTAAACACGCTCTCCTGTCCTCACTAACACGGTTCGCTGATTGGTCGCGGCCCAATCGGCGAATTTGTCGCAAAATTTAAACACCGCTCTGCTGATTGGTCAAGGCCGCCAGCCGCGACCAATCAGCGAGATTGGCGCCAAATTTAAACAACGCTCTGCTGATTGGTCAAGGCCGGCGACCAATCAGCGATTTTGGTGCCAAATTTAAACCCCGCTCTGCATCGCTCTGCTGATTGGTCACGGTCGCCGGCCGCGACCAATTAGCAGTATTGTCGCCAAATTTAAACACCTCTTTGCTGATTGGTCGCGGTCGCGACTAATCAGCGATTTGGGTGCCAAATTTAAACACGCTCTCCTGTCCTCACTAACACGGTTCGCTGATTGGTAGCGGCCGCCGCCCGCGACCAATCACCGATATTGCCGCCAAATTTAAACACCGCTTTGCTGATTGGTCACGTTCGGCAACCGCGACCAATCAGCGATTTTGGCGCCAAATTTAAACGCCGCTCTGCTAATTGCGCCCCGTCGGCCGCATACATATTCTAGAATACCCGATGCTTTAGAATCGGGCCACCATCTAGTATGAATTATATTACACATGCAAGCATTTTGTGGCGTTATAGACACGGGCGCCACACCTACCTCAACCGCAGCTGAGTAGGTGCCAAACCCTACAATTGGTGCTAGAAGCACGGGCACAAATCGCAAGGGGCAGTGTAACTGCTACAGGAAACCGTATATGTCCTGGGTGAAGGCCGCCAGCCAACAAGGCACGTCCGGCAGCATGAAGGAGCTGATAAAGCAACTGGTGCAGACTAATCTCCAGCAGCAACAGATTTGGAAGCAGCAGGATCAAAAGCAGCAGCGGCAACAGCAGCAGCAAAATGTCACACCAGGAGTGGGAAAGACTTAGTGCAACACAGAGGGAAAAGGGAAAGGGTGCCCAGACACTAGGGAAAGGGGGAAGTGGAGACCTCCTAGTCTGGTCTAGCGTCACCCTGTCTCCCCTAACAACCCTATATTGCCTCCTCAGGAATCGTCGCACGGGTGCCTCGCCCTACTCTCCCTGGCATAAGGCTACGGCTAGGGATGGCAGGAGATGAGCACTAGTCAACCTCCTCTAAAGTATATAGATAACAAGGGTGGACAAAAGAGGGGAAAGAGCTTAGCTTTAGATGAACTCCAAATAAGCACACGGCCTCAAGCTCCTGAGAGGACAAAGTACTGCTCCTGCTAAGCTTCACAAATATAAATGGATACAGCCGGCGACTCCCTCTCAGACACACCAGGTATATATACACCCAGGCAGAGAGCTAATTAGCAAGAGAGAGGTAGCCGCTCGGTCCTAAAGACAGCCTCTTATCTAAGAAACTGTCTGCAATGCCAAACGTGGAGATCTCCTGCAACCCACTGCAGGGCGACTGTCTGTCACCTCCAACACACCTGTGACACAAATGCCGCAGCACAAGCAACAGATGGAGCTCCTAACGAGGTGATCCGTGGCAGGGCAACCGCCCCACCCCAAGTCCAGGTGATGACTCACATGTGAGGAAGACGGTAAGGAGAGCTTGCAAAAGATGACCCTGAGTGATGACGTCGAGGCGTTCCTAACTGTATTTGAAAGGGTGGCAGAACGGGAGATTTTGCCTCCGGAGCAGTGGGCTGAAGTTCTGGCGCCATATCTAACAGGGGAACCTCAGAAGGCCTATTATGACCTGGCCTTGCAGGACACAAAGGAGTACGCCAAATGAAAACGGAGATCTTGGCGTGCTTGGGAGTGACGTAGACTGTCAAGGCGCAACGGGTGCACCACTGGACCTATTGCAATGGCAAACCTCCCCGGTCCCAAATGTTTGACCTCCTACACCTGGTCTACAAATAGTTGCAACCTGAATCTTCCTCCCCAACATAGATGGTGGAGACTTCTATACCAGGAGAAGGAGACTTCCTGACTTCTATACCAGGAAAGATCTTTGAACAAATTATTAAACAACATGTATGTAAGTACCTGGATAAGAATGAAGTGATTAACCAGAGTCAGCATGGGTTTGTAACTAACAAGTCATGTCAGACTAACTTAATTTCCTTCTATGACAGAATCACTGACTGGGTGAATCAGGGAAATGCTGTAGATATAGTATATCTTGACTTCAGCAAAGCATTTCACAAAGTATCTCACACCATCCTTATTGAAAAAATGACCAAGTATGCAATGGACCAGGCAACTGTTAGGTGGATTCATAACTGGCTTAGTGATCGGACTCAAAGGGTGGTTGTAAATGGCTTCACATCCAGCTGGATGAATGTCTCAAGTGGGGTACCACAGGGCTCCGTCCTGGGACCTGTATTGTTCAACATCTTTATCAATGATTTAGATGAAGGAATTGAGGGTAAACTGATTAAATTTGCTGATGACACAAAGCTAGGAGGGATAGCTAATACTAGAGAAGAGAGAGAGAGGATTCAAAAAGACCTAAATAAACTGGAGCAGTGGGCAGCAACCAACAGAATGGTTTATAACAGGGAAAAATGCAAAGTACTACATCTGGGCAATAAAAATGAAAAAAGCATATACAAAATGGGAGGAATAGAGCTAAGCAACAGTACATGTGAAAAAGACTTAGGTATACTAATAGATCATAGACTGAACATGAGTCAACAGTGTGATGCAGCAGCAAAAAAGGCAAATACAATTCTGGGATGTATTAACAGAAGCATACAGTCTAGATCACGTGAAGTCATTATCGGTCTTTACTCCTCTTTGGTCAGACCTCATCTGGAATACTGTGTACAGTTTTGGGCACCACATTTTAAAAAAGACATAGACAAACTGGAGCAAGTTCAGAGAAGAGCGACCAGAATGGTGACTGGTCTGCAAACCATGTCCTATGAGGAACAGTTGCAGGATTTGGGAATGTTTAGCTTGCAAAAAAGAAGACTGAGAGGAGACTTAATAGCTGTCTACAAATATGTCAAGGGCTGTCACATTGTAGAAGGATCATCTTTATTCTCATTTGCACAAGGAAAGACTAGAAGCAATGGGATGAAACTGAATGGAGGAGACACAGATTAGATATTAGAAAAAACTTTTTGACAGTTAGGGTGATTAATGAGTGGAACAGGCTGCCACGAGAGGTGGTGAGTTCCCCTTCAATGGACGTCTTCAAACAGAGGCTGGACAGACATCTGTCTGAGATGATTTAGTGAATCCTGCTTTGAGCAGGGGGTTGGACCAGATGACCCAGGAGGTCCCTTCCAACTCTACCATTCTATGATTCTATAAGTTGTCATGGACGGGTTCATACACTCCCTACCGAGGTTGGTGCAATCCTGGGTTGCCCAGGGAGATTCCCCTAATACCGATGACCTGCTGGAGTTGGTGGAAAGTCACCAGACGGTAGAGAGTTCCTTGGGGAAGGAATTGGTCGTAGCATCTTCATACTGGGGTTCCAAAAGGGGGGTGGATACCCAAAATAGGGGCACTAGAGCCACATCTGGGGGGCCTCCTAGAGACCAGGAGGGGTCTGAGTTGCTGCCAAAGGCCCCATCCAATAACATAATGTGTTGGAGATGTCACACCCCAGGTCACATAGCCGCCCGTTGCCCCATGACCAATGAGCCAATGGACTGCAGCGCAGGACGGCGCTGCTCGTACTTTGCTTATCCTGCCTGCGGTGCTGTTCCTCAACCAGGCGAGGGACCGCAAGTATGCCCCATGTCAGTTAATGGAGCGCAAATGACGGGTCTGTTGGACTTGGGGAGTTTGGTAACCCTAGTGAGGGCCACAATTCCTCATCGGCTGATTCCGATGGGCGTCCGTTGTATCCATGGAGACGCTAAGGACTACCCTGTGGCCCAAGTTGTCATAGACACAAACTGTGGCGCCAAGACCCATGAGGTGGGCGAAGTCAAGGACCTGTTGCACCCTGATATAATAGGGTGGGACTTTGCCTTGTTTTGGGAGAAAGGAAGGAAGCCGGGTTATCTGGACAACAACATGGTCGCTCCTAAAAGAAAAAACCTCAATGCAGGGTTTCCTATTTCTGTGCTTGTTGGGGATGAGGATGAGGCAGCATCACCGGAGGCCAACATCCCTGAGTTGCTCAAGAGCCGAGGGCTGACACCCGATATCCGTACTTTGCCGTAAATGGGGAGTTGCTATATCGAGTCACCAAGCTCAGAGGAGAGATAATCTAGCAGTTACTAGTGCCAGGGCCATACAGAGACAGGGTGTTAGATATGGCCCATGCACATGTCTTAGGTGATCATCTGGGTGTAGAAAAAACCCAGGAAAGGATTCTCCAGAGGTTCTACTGGCCCGGGTGTCACCGAGAGATCGTGAACTAATGTAGGTCCTGTCCCACCTGTCAGCTGACTTCCCCTGTGGCTCACTTCCGTAGCCCTTTAGTGCCACTGCCTATCATTGAGGTCCCATTCAATAGCATTGCTATGGATCTAGTGGGACCCCTGGTCAAGTCCGCCAGAGGACATCAGTATATTCTGGTGGTACTGGACTATGCTACACGGTATCCAAAGGCCTTATCACTACAAAACTCCTCCAAGTGTATAACCCATGAGTTGGTCCATATCTTTTCCAGTATGGGGTTGCCTAAGGAGATCCTGACGGACCAAGGGACTCCATTTATGTCAAAGGTGATGAGGGAGTTGTGCAAAACCCTGCAAATCGCACAACTCAGGACCTCAGTCTACCACCCACAGACCGATGGCTTGGTGGAGAGGTTTAATAAAACCTTGAAGGCCATGTTAAAAATGGTCGTAGAGAAGGACGGCCGAGACTGAGACTCTCTACTGCCGTACCTTCTGTTCTCCATCAGAGTAGTCGCACAGGCCTCTACTGGATTCTCCCCTTTTGAGCTGTTATATGGCCGTGTGGCGCCCTGCTGCGCATTGGTGCCACAGATCCTAGAGGGGTGCATGGACGGATTTCTCCACAAGAGGCCCTCATAGCATTCACACACCTCCACCCTACCACCTCAGACCACCAGAGGGAGCCCGGATAGGGTTATATACACAGAGGGTGGAGTTAGGCAGGCAGTTCCTCTGGAGAGTTCAGCAAGTACAGATCTGAATACAGAGTCGAGCTCAGTCTAGAGAACAGAGTTCCTGCTCAGAGCTAGAGCGGGACAGAGTTCTCAGTTCAGTTCCTCTAATGAGAAAGCCTAGAGTGAAGCTCAAGTTAGTGAGCCTAAGGCGTGCCGACGCCATAAGAGCGGTGAAGAGTAACGAGGCCTACTGCCAGTGTGAAGCCTAGTGAGGACCCCGAGCGTGGCCGAAGGCGAGTGGAGTAAGCGAGCTACATAGGGGGCAGAGGAGCTTAGCCAGCTCACCCCAAGACCATATACCGGACACCGGGTCCGTGTCTGCAAGGATCTCTAGGACCAGCAGAAACAACCGGAACCCCTGGCAAACTACATGTCCCAGGAATACCAGAAGCTGACCATTAACCCAGGGTCAGGAATCACAGAGGCCCAAGAGACCAGGGAGTGTGATCTCCAACAGAAGTCCCTACCACCAGGTCAGCAGGTGCCAGACGGAGACCAAGTTAAGTCTAGCTCCAGGAAGGTCATAAACTTACCAGGAAAAGGCAAGAAACAGGAGGCCCCACACCCGCTCACTGGGGAGAGTCCTGAAATGCACCCTTCACCCTTCGGTGCCCTGGATCGTGCCTGAAAACACCACCAGTAAAGGTACTGAAGTGAACTGTTGTGAGTGTGCCTGTTCTTCTCCTGACCCGGATGGGTCCTCTCTGTCCTGCGTCTCTCCTCCTTACGCTGCCCTGAGGCCCCGCTCCACCTGTGGGGAGTCGCACCAACTAAGCTGCCTGACCACCGGCCTCAGAGGACTGCAGCAGCGCTGGTGATCCTCAACAGACACCACGGGTGGCTTCACGAACATTTCCCTATCCCAAATAACCTTTCCCCCCTTTTTAAGAGTGACCCCAGGGAACGGGCCCGGGAGCCGGCCACCGCGGCATCCCCCAAAACTAACAGCAAAGCCCGGGCGCCGAGTCGTCCCCATCCCCTGGGCGTCATCTCTTCCTGGCGTCACAAACAGGATTCCGTGCCCGCTGCAACGACGGAATGTTGTACACTTTGCCACCAGGTACTGTGAGCCTTTAATCAGAACTGTGTATTTTAACTGTTGCGAAGATTGCCGCATTTGTTGGGCCGCAGAGCGGGAAGAAGGCGTAACCGCGGGAAACTGAGAGGCGTACCTGCTGAAGCGTGCGAAGCCTTGGACACGCCCCACGCCTCGACGTCAAACCAGGAAGTGCCAGGTCCTGGAAGCTCTGACGTAGGACGCAAGCGACGCAAGGTCCTGAAGAAGACCGTCGCCTGCGGAGCTGTGGCCTACTGGAAGAAAAGAAAAGAATGTAGGCCACGGTTCGCTAGGGGGGCGCCAGAATGTCTGAAGAACAGCACAACGCCGGAGTACGGGTTAGCCACCCTGATGATCAACCCGCGCTCGACGCCGAGCAGGCCGGAGCAGCCGCTCCACCAGCAGGGCTTGTAACCCCTGTCATACCCATGGCTCTACCGTACATCCCTGGAGCGAAGTGGCTCCCCCAGTACAGCGGCAAACCAGATACCCTGTCTGGATTTAAAAGGAAAATATGCGGTATACTGGACATGTACTCTATGACAGGCAAGCAAAGAGCCGCTGCTGTATTAGGACAATTGACTGGTGCTGCGGAGCGAGAAGTAGAAACCTGGTCGGCCGCAGACCAGGAGTCAGTGTCCGCAATCTTTAAAAAGTTACAGACTGTCTTTGAGAATCGTACTGAGACAGACCTCCGGATGAGGTTCTAAAACTGCTCTCAGCAACGAAGGACAGTGTTCGGGACTATGCCTGGCGTTTACAAGGGGCCCTGCGAGCTCCGAAACAGGTTAGTCCAACCAGCATCGATAATGAAAATAAAATGCTGAAGGAACAGTTTATCCGGGGACTGAGGTCTCAAGAGGAGAGCAGGACTGTGCGTTGGTGGTCCCTGGATCATCCAGATGCCACCTTTGACACCCTTAAGGACATGGCTATAAAAGGACTGCAGCTCCTGGAAACAACTGCTATCCAATGTTACCAGGGTGGGGCCACCCCAGTGCCTGCAGCGTCCACCTTTTCCCCGGTGGCTGCTGAAGCCAAGGATCCAGCAATGTCCACTAGTGAGCTGGACAGCCTGCGCTCTGAAGTGCATCAGTTGAGCAAAACCCTGACCACTGTACTGAGTGCCCTGCAGCTGCGGACGGAGCCCAAGGCAGAAGGAAGGATCCTGCTAGCCGACAGCCCTGAGGATGTCCCCTGGATGAGAAGGAGGAGGAGGACAACGCCACCCCCTGGGAGGACCAGCGACCAACGCCGCCCGCCGAGGGACCCTGTCTGCCACCGCTGCCACAAGACAGGTCACGGCGTCCAGAGCTGTCCTTTAAACGAGAAAACCCTGGGGCCGAGGGCTGACACCCAAGAGTAGACCCCTCAGGCCCATCCAACTGGTACCGCAGGTTCGTGGGAGGAAGACCTTTCCTGTCCATTGTGCTGGACGGCATCGCGACACCCGCTCTGCTGGACACAGGATCTCAGGTAACCATCATGCCTGACGTCCTCTACAGAAGGTTCTGGTCCATGTACGATCTGAGGCCGCCAGCTCCAAATCTTTCCGTTTATGCCTCAAATGGCCTCCCCCTTAACCTAGTCGGGGTTAAGGATGTGGCAGTAAAGGTGGGAAGAGTGGAACTGAAAGACCAGGGACTAATTGTAGTAGAGACTAATCCTGATGATACAGACTTGTATATGGTACTTGGCACAAATATTGTTAGTAACTGTTTGGGAGAAGTGTTGTTCTTGCTCCAACAGATTGCTGACACTGCCAAACCAGGGCAGAGGAGGGCGCTCCAGAAAGAGATCCGAGCCCTTATGTACCAGCAACTGGTAAAGCTAACAGGCGGTGAAATTGGTAATGTACGGGTGACAGACCCGGTACCCATTGTGATTCCCCCGATGAGTGAAATGCTGATTTGGTGTAGGGCAGCAATAGGTCTCAAAAGAGGAAGCTACCAGGCGGTAGTAGAGCCCCTTAGCTCAGAGCACACACCTACACTCTTAACTGCCAGAGGGGTAGTGGATGTACGCAATGGGAGGGTGCCCGTACGCCTCCTAAACTATGGAGAGGATGAAGTCAAATTAGCACAATACGCCACTGTTGCCAAACTGTACACAGTAAATAGCAACTCCATACACACGGCGGAGTCCTTAACCTCACCAGAAGAAGTGGAGGATAATGACCCGGCAACCCAGGTGGAGGATTGGTGTCAACAGCTCCATGTTGGGACTGACACCACTTCTGCCCATCAGAAGCAGGGTATACACCAGGTGGTTCTGGAATACGAGCAGGTATTCAGTAAGCACCCACTTGACTTCGGGAGGATTAAGGGGGTTCAACACCATATCCCCACAGGTGACCATCCACCCATCAAAGAGCGTTACAGGCCTATACCACCAGCTCACTACCAGAAGGTGAAGGAGATGTTGCACGACATGAAGAAGGCAGGGGTAGTAAGGGATAGTTGTAGTCCCTGGGCAGCTTCCCTAGTTCTAGTCAGGAAAAAGGACGGGAGCATGAGAATGTGTGTAGATTACAGACAAGTAAATCGCATTACACATGAAGATGCATACCCTTTACCCCGTATAGAGGAATCCCTGGCTGCCTTAAAGTCTGCAAATTACTTCTCCACCCTTGACCTCACTAGCGAGTATTGGCAAGTAGCTGTTGCTGAGGAGGATCGGGAGAAGACAGCCTTCACCACCCCGATGGGACTCTGCGAGTTCAACAGTATGCCGTTTGGACTCTGCAACGCCCCCAGAACGTTCCAGAGATTGATGGAGTGCTGCCTGGGACACCGCAACTTCGAGACTGTGCTACTATACCTGGATGACGTGATAGTGCACTCCAAAACGTATGAGGACCACTTGAAGCACCTGGCGGAGGTATTTGAGTCGCTGTCCCGGTATGGGATGAAGCTGAAGCCCTCAAAGTGCCACCTGCTCAAGAGAAAGGTACAGTACCTGGGGCACATCGTTAGTCCAGAGGGAGTAGCACCAGACCCGGAGAAGGTCACTGCCATCCAGAAATGGCCGGAGCCGAAGAGCCTCAAGGAGGTGCGTCAGTTCCTGGGACTAGTCAGGTATTACCCGAGGTTTGTGAAAGACTATACCAAGAAAGTGGCGCCTCTGCAAGACCTCCTGGTAGGACAGTCCCCCAGAGGCAGAAATCCCCCGTTCCAGTGGGGTAAGGAGCAAGCTGAATCCTTTAATGTGATGAAGGAGATCCTGACCGGCGAAGAGACCCTAGAATACCCAGACTACAGCCAACCGTTCCTGCAGTACACTGATGCCAGCAACGAAGGATTAGGGGCTGTACTGAGTCAGAAGCAGAATGGCAAAGAGAAGGTGATCGCTTATGCAAGCAGGAAGCTCTGCCCGACCGAGAGGAACCAGGAGAACTATAGCAGCTTCAAGTTAGAGTTCCTGGCCTTGGTCTGGGCCATCACCGAGCGGTTCAAGCACTACCTAGCCTCCAGTAAGTTCACTGCCTTCACTGATAATAACCCCTTGACTCATCTGGAGACAGCCAAGCTAGGAGCCATGGAACAACGGTGGATGGCTCGGCTGTCAAACTACCAATTCACCATTAAGTACCGGGCAGGCCGCAAGAACGCCAACGCCGATGCCCTGTCCAGGATGCCTCACCAGTCAGACACTGAAGAAGAAGTGGATGACCTGGAGGAGATTGAACTACCTGCCTTTCATCGGAATGGAATGGTCCACGAGCAACGAGCCTCCAGGAGGCATCGCGGTAAGACGTTAAACCCCCTGCCTCACCACAGCTGGAAGGAGACCCAGGACAGCAACCCGGTTGTCAGCCGTATCAAAGAGCTGATAACCCAAGAAGGTTCCTCTCTACAAGCCAAGCAGCTGTGGAATGAGAAGAGCCAGCTGTTCATCTATAGAGAGAAGCTGTGCCGGAGGTACGTCAACCCCAAAACCCATGAGATGGTATTGCAGATCGTAGTGCCCAAGACAGACATCCAGATGGTGGTGGAGGCCTACCACGATCAGGCGGGACACTTTGGCTGGAAAAAGCTAGAGACCCTGCTGAAGTGTCGATTCTACTGGGTGGGAATGCGCAGCTCCATTGAGAGGTGGTGCCGAAACTGTGGACCCTGTAGCCTCATAAGAAAAGACCACAGCAGCCAGAAGGCACCCCTACAACCCATCAAGACGACTCGACCCTTGGAGATCGTGGCCCTGGACCATGTCAAGCTGTCACCTAGCAGGTCAGGATACTCCTATGCCCTGACCATGGTGGATCACTACTCCCGTTTCCTGGTGGTCGCCCCCCGTCAAAGATCTGACGGCAGAGACAGCAACAAAGACGTTCCAAGAGTACTTCTGCAGACTCCATGGATACCCGGAGCAGGTGCTGACGGAGCAAGGCCCAGCCTTTGAGGCCGAATTGTTCAAAGAGTTCTGCCATCTGTACGGGTGTAAAAAGATCAGGACTACACCGTACCACCCCCAAACCAACGGTCTCTGTGAAAAGATGAACAACATCGTCATCGACCTGCTGAAGACCTTACCACTAGAGGAGAGAAATCAGTGGCCAGACCTACTACTTGACCTGGTGGATCTGTACAACCACATACCTGTGAGTTCCACCAATCGTACTCCAGCATATCTCATGCGAGCAACACCCGGGAAGTTGCCCATGGACCTGGAGCTTGGTGTAGTAGAACCAGAAGCAGATATATCCACTGAGGACTGGGACACGACCAGACAGGAGCAGTACAGAAGAGTACAGGCCTGTGTCGAAGACAGTCTCACTCGGGTAAGGGACAAGCAGGAAGCCCGCTACAATAAAAGTGCGCCCGCAGAACCCTTCACACCAGGAGAAGTGGTGTTAAAGAGGAAGAGGAGAAACCACAAACTTGATGACCAGTGGGAGAGAGAACCCTACACTGTGTTGAACTCAAGATTTGATAACAAGAAGACCTGTTTGATTAGTAAAGACGGAGGAATAACGACTGCAAAGGTATCTAGAGACCATCTGAAGTTGTGTCCAGACCTGCTAAAGCCCCAAGAAGAAGCGCTTCTCACCGTACCGGAGGAGTCTAAAGAAGCAATGCTCCATACTGACTTAGGAGATTTCCTGGCAGATTGGCCTCAACAAGGAGGAGTAGTAATAATACCTGTGATCCACTTCTTTCAACAGCCAGAAGACCCTCCAAAGCAAGTAGAGCCTGTAAGTGCTTCAGAAGAGCCTGCTCAAGAAGAATCCCCAAAAGAAGGATCCCCGGTTGGAGCAGAACAAGAAGGCCCAGCCAATGGTACACTTGCCAGTCCCAGAGAAAGGTTAAGGCAGTTTTACAACTTAGTCACACGTAGAACTGGTAGGGTAACTGACAATGCAGACATTGATACCACCCAGACCCCCGCACTACGCAGATCGACACGTAGCAAACGAGGCCAGCCCCCTGTCAGATACAGAGAATAGAGAAGGAAACTCTGACAGTGTAGATAGTTGCCCCTGGGGTATTATATTGTGTATTTTCATATATGTATTTATTAAATTGTGTTTTGCCTTCTAATGGACAATCTAAGTGATATGGACACTTTTCTTGTTTGCCTCTAACTACCCGTTAGGATACCTAAAGAACTTTGTGGCTGAGGACTATGTGCAGCCCAAAAACTGCTTCTTGTGCAAAACCCTGCAAATCGCACAACTCAGGACCTCAGTCTACCACCCACAGACCGATGGCTTGGTGGAGAGGTTTAATAAAACCTTGAAGGCCATGTTAAAAATGGTCGTAGAGAAGGACGGCCGAGACTGAGACTCTCTACTGCCGTACCTTCTGTTCTCCATCAGAGTAGTCGCACAGGCCTCTACTGGATTCTCCCCTTTTGAGCGGTTATATGGCCGTGTGGCGCTCTGCTGCGCATTGGTGCCACAGATCCTAGAGGGGTGCATGGACGGATTTCTCCACAAGAGGCCCTCATAGCATTCACACACCTCCACCCTACCACCTCAGACCACCAGAGGGAGCCCGGATAGGGTTATATACACAGAGGGTGGAGTTAGGCAGGCAGTTCCTCTGGAGAGTTCAGCAAGTACAGATCTGAATACAGAGTCGAGCTCAGTCTAGAGAACAGAGTTCCTGCTCAGAGCCAGAGAGGGACAGAGTTCTCAGTTCAGTTCCTCTAATGAGAAAGCCTAGAGTGAAGCTCAAGTTAGTGAGCCTAAGGCGTGCCGACGCCATAAGAGTAGTGAAGAGTAGCGAGGCCTACTGCCAGTGTGAAGCCTAGTGAGGGCCCCGAGCGTGGCCGAAGGCGAGTGGAGTAAGCCTTCGGCCACATAGGGGGCAGAGGAGCTTAGCCAGCTCACCCCAAGACCATATACCGGACACCGGGTCCGTGTCTGCAAGGATCTCTAGGACCAGCGGAAACAACCAGAACCCCTGGCGAACTACATGTCCCAGGAATACCAGAAGCTGACCGTTATCCCAGGGTCAGGAATCACAGAGGCCCAAGAGACCAGGGAGTGTGATCTCCAAAAGAAGGCCCTACCACCAGGTCAGCAGGTGCCAGACGGAGACCAAGTTAAGCCTAGCTCCAGGCAGGTCATAAACTTACCAGGAAAAGGCAAGAAACAGGAGGCCCCACACCCGCTCACTGGGGAGAGTCCTGAAATGCACCCTTCACCCTTCGGTGCCCTGGATTGTGCCTGAAAACACCACCAGTAAAGGTACTGAAGTGAACTGTTGTGAGTGTGCCTGTTCTTCTCCTGACCCGGATGGGTCCTCTCTGTCCTGCGTCTCTCCTCCTTACGCTGCCCTGAGGCCCCGCTCCACCTGTGGGGAGCCGCACCAACTAAGCTGCCTGACCACCGGCCTCAGAGGACTGCAGCAGCGGTGGCGTCACGAACATTTCCCTATCTCAAATAACCTTTCCCCCCTTTTTAAGAGTGACCCCAGGGTACGGGCCCGGGAGCTGGCCACCGCGGCATCCCCCAAAACTAACAGCAAGGCCCGAGCGCCGAGTCGTCCCCATCCCCTGGGCACGTCAGCCGACACACCCGCTGACTCCTGGAAGTAACAAAGGAGACCTGGGAGGCGGAGTCTACACCCTACAGGAATGTAATCAAACATGTGGCCCAGATGCAAGAGAGGATTTCAGAGGTGATGCCCATTGTGAAAGAACACCTCCTCAAAGCACAAGAGGCATAGTCGAGGGTGTACAATAGGTCAGCGAGGTTGAGACACTTCAACCCTGGGGATCGGGTACTGGTGCTGGTAAGGTTGGGAAAGGTTGGCGATGTCAACTATAAAGTCCACCAACGAGGGAGAAGGAAGCCCTACCAGGTGTACCACGTCAACCTGATTAAGCAATGTCGAGCTAGGAGCCTGTGGAAGCTCCGTGTTTGGTGGCGAATTCGGAAGCCGATGTGGAAGAGGTCAAGGTAGCAGAATCGCTGTCACATGCCCAAAAGCAACAGTGCCACCAAGAGTTGCTACAGCGGAACAGGGACCTGTTCTCGGATCTACCGGGCTGTACTCATAGATCATAGAGCCTGATGTTCTTACGAAGCCACATGTCCGAGTAAACATGAAGGCCTTTCAGATTCCTGAAGCCTGCCAAGAGGTGATCTTGAAAGAGGTGAAGTGGATGCTGAGTCTGTGAGTCATTGAAGAGTCCAATAGTGGCTGGTCCAGTCCCTTAGTCTTAGTGCCGAAACGAGATGGAGAATGGCTATTTTGCAATGACTATAGGAAGCTCAACGAGGTCTCAAAGTTCGACACCTGCCCAATGCCCAGGGTAGATGAACTGATTGAAAGGTTGGGGTCGGCCAGGTACATTACCACCCTTGACCTCACGAAACGATATTGGCAAATACCCATGTCCCAAGATACCAAGGAGAAGACGGCCTTCTCAATGCCAGACAGTTGTTTCCAGTACACAAGGATGCCGTTTGGGTTGCAAGGAACCCCGGCTTCCTTCCAGAGAGCCATGGACCGGATCCTAGCTCCCCACAAGTACGCAGCGGTCTACCTGGATGACATCGTGATCTACAGCCAGGATTGGGGAAGCCTTCTGAGCAAAATCCAGGAGATACTTGATGCTCTACAGAAGGCGGGGTTTTCCATAAACCCAAATAAATGTGCCATGGCCATGGAGGAAGCCACATACTTGAGCTATGTTGTAGGCAGAGGAGAAATTAAGCCTCAAATAAATAAAGTCGACGCGATCCAGAGTTGGCCACAACTCCTCTCAAAGAAACAGGTTAGAGCATTCTTGGGCATCGTGGGTTATTACTGCTGGTTTATCCCTAACTTTGTCATGATAACTGCCACTTAGACAAACCTCCTTAACGGGACAAAGTTGGCTATGGCTAAGTGGTCTTGAGAGGCTGAGACGGCTTTCCAGGAACTGAAGCTAGCTCTGTGTAAATAGCCAGTGCTGGTGGCACTGGAATTCTCGAAGGAGTTTATGGCCCAAACTGACGAGTCGGATGTCGGACTGGGGGCTGTCCTATTACAAGCAGCAAAATGTCACACCAGGAGTGGGAAAGACTTAGTGCAACACAGAGGGAAAAGGGAAAGGGTGCCCAGACACTAGGGAAAGGGGGAAGTGGAGACCTCCTAGTCTGGTCTAGCGTCACCCTGTCTCCCCTAACAACCCTATATTGCCTCCTCAGGAATCGTCGCACGGGTGCCTCGCCCTACTCTCCCTGGCATAAGGCTACGGCTAGGGATGGCAGGAGATGAGCACTAGTCAACCTCCTCTAAAGTATATAGATAACAAGGGTGGACAAAAGAGGGGAAAGAGCTTAGCTTTAGATGAACTCCAAATAAGCACACGGCCTCAAGCTCCTGAGAGGACAAAGTACTGCTCCTGCTAAGCTTCACAAATATAAATGGATACAGCCGGCGACTCCCTCTCAGACACACCAGGTATATATACACCCAGGCAGAGAGCTAATTAGCAAGAGAGAGGTAGCCGCTCGGTCCTAAAGACAGCCTCTTATCTAAGAAACTGTCTGCAATGCCAAACGTGGAGATCTCCTGCAACCCACTGCAGGGCGACTGTCTGTCACCTCCGACACACCTGTGACACAAATGTCGCAGCACAAGCAACAGATGGAGCTCCTAACGAGGTGATCCGTGGCAGGGCAACCGCCCCACCCCCAAGTCCAGGTGATGACTCACATGTGAGGAAGACGGTAAGGAGAGCTTGCAAAAGATGACCCTGAGTGATGACGTCGAGGCGTTCCTAACTGTATTTGAAAGGGTGGCAGAACGGGAGATTTTGCCTCCGGAGCAGTGGGCTGAGGTTCTGGCGCCATATCTAACAGGGGAACCTCAGAAGGCCTATTATGACCTGGCCTTGCAGGACACAAAGGAGTACGCCAAATGAAAACGGAGATCTTGGCGTGCTTGGGAGTGACGTAGACTGTCAAGGCGCAACGGGTGCACCACTGGACCTATTGCAATGGCAAACCTCCCCGGTCCCAAATGTTTGACCTCCTACACCTGGTCTACAAATAGTTGCAACCTGAATCTTCCTCCCCAACATAGATGGTGGAGACTTCTATACCAGGAGAAGGAGACTTCCTGACTTCTATACCAGGAAAGATCTTTGAACAAATTATTAAACAACATGTATGTAAGTACCTGGATAAGAATGAAGTGATTAACCAGAGTCAGCATGGGTTTGTAACTAACAAGTCATGTCAGACTAACTTAATTTCCTTCTATGACAGAATCACTGACTGGGTGGATCAGGGAAATGCTGTAGATATAGTATATCTTGACTTCAGCAAAGCATTTGACAAAGTATCTCACACCATCCTTATTGAAAAAATGACCAAGTATGCAATGGACCAGGCAACTGTTAGGTGGATTCATAACTGGCTTAGTGATCGGACTCAAAGGGTGGTTGTAAATGGCTTCACATCCAGCTGGATGAATGTCTCAAGTGGGGTACCACAGGGCTCCGTCCTGGGACCTGTATTGTTCAACATCTTTATCAATGATTTAGATGAAGGAATTGAGGGTAAACTGATTAAATTTGCTGATGACACAAAGCTAGGAGGGATAGCTAATACTAGAGAAGAGAGAGAGAGGATTCAAAAAGACCTAAATAAACTGGAGCAGTGGGCAGCAACCAACAGAATGGTTTTTAACAGGGAAAAATGCAAAGTACTACATCTGGGCAATAAAAATGAAAAAAGCATATACAGAATGGGAGGAATAGAGCTAAGCAACAGTACATGTGAAAAAGACTTAGGTATACTAATAGATCATAGACTGAACATGAGTCAACAGTGTGATGCAGCAGCAAAAAAGGCAAATACAATTCTGGGATGTATTAACAGAAGCATACAGTCTAGATCACGTGAAGTCATTATCGGTCTTTACTCCTCTTTGGTCAGACCTCATCTGGAATACTGTGTACAGTTTTGGGCACCACATTTTAAAAAAGACATAGACAAACTGGAGCAAGTTCAGAGAAGAGCGACCAGAATGGTGACTGGTCTGCAAACCATGTCCTATGAGGAACGGTTGCAGGATTTGGGAATGTTTAGCTTGCAAAAAAGAAGACTGAGAGGAGACTTAATAGCTGTCTACAAATATGTCAAGGGCTGTCACATTGTAGAAGGATCATCTTTATTCTCATTTGCACAAGGAAAGACTAGAAGCAATGGGATGAAACTGAATGGAGGAGACACAGATTAGATATTAGAAAAAACTTTTTGACAGTTAGGGTGATTAATGAGTGGAACAGGCTGCCACGAGAGGTGGTGAGTTCCCCTTCAATGGACGTCTTCAAACAGAGGCTGGACAGACATCTGTCTGAGATGATCTAGTGAATCCTGCTTTGAGCAGGGGGTTGGACCAGATGACCCAGGAGGTCCCTTCCAACTCTACCATTCTATGATTCTAAGAGGTGAACGGAGAAGAGCACCCAATGATGTATTTAATTTGGAAGCTGACATCCTGTGAGAAGAATTACTCAATAGTGGAGAAGGAATGTTTGGCCATCAAGTGGGCGTTGGACACTCTAAGATACTACCTCTTAGGCAGGAAGTTCAGGCTGGTGTCAGACCATGCTCCACTAAGGTGGGTGAGTGAGAAAAAGGGGAACAATGCCTGAGTGACCAGGTGGTTCCTAGCCCTTCAGGATTTTAGCTTCCATGTAGAGCATAGACCCGGGAGATTGCATGGCAATGCTGACGCAATTTCTAGGGTCCACTGTTTGATAGCGGAAGGTGCCAAGCCCCCCAGGCTTTGGGCAGAGGGGGGGTATGTAAGATGGCTGCCGCCCAGGTCCTTGAGGGGAGATATGTACCACTGAGGTTGGTAGCTTCGATGATGGAAACCTGGGAAAGCATGCTCCAGCACGTATAGGGTTAATAGGGAGTACCAGGGCCGGGTTTTTACAAGCAGTCATAAGAGATGCAAGAAAATGGCTGCTCACATATCCCCATCGCGGGGGAATGGTTTGGTAAATAAAATGGATTCCAAGTGTCTCATTCAGTGTCTGTGGCTGGAGGTGTGGACACCTCCTGTGTGTTTTGCTGAAGGACACTGACTGTGAGCGGGCGAGCCCGCCATATTGCATGGACTGTTTACTTTATGTTTTCACTATGGCTGTCTTTTTGTTTGCTTATGTTGACCGGTTTATGAAGTCTGAATAAACCTGTCTGAACATTTTTTATGAAACCGCTTCCTGTGCCTACCTCAACCGCAGCTGAGTGAGTGCCAAACCCTACAATTGATGCTGGAAGCACGGGCACGAATCCCAAGGGGAAGTGTGAGTGCTACAGGAAACCGTATATGTCCTGGGTGAAGGCCACCAGACAGCCAGGGACGTCCGGCATCATGGAGGAGCTGATGAAGCACCTGGTGCAGGCTGATCTCCAGCAGCATCACAAGCAGCAGATGGAGCTCCTAACCGAGGCGATCTACGCCAGGCAACCACCGCACCCCCAAGTCCAGGTGATGACTCACGTGTGAGGAAGAGGGTAAGGAGAGCTTTGCAAAAGATGACCCCGGGTGATGACATTGAGGCGTTCCTGACTGTATTTGAAAGGGTGGCGGAACGGAAGAAATTGAGCACCAAACCCTACAGCACACAAGAGCCATATATATGCACACAGGGGCCGTATATATGCACACAGGAGCCGTATATATGCACACAGGGGCTGTATATATGCACACAGGAGCCGTATATGTGCACACAGGGGCTGTATATATGCACACAGGAGCCGTATATATGCACACAGGAGCCGTATATATGCACACAGGGGCCGTATATATGCACACAGGGGCCGTATATATGCACACAGGATCTGTATATATGCACACAGGAGCCGTATATATGCACACAGGAGCCGTATATATGCACACAGGGGCCGTATATATGCACACAGGGGCCGTATATATGCACACAGGATCTGTATATATGCACACAGGAGCCGTATATATGCACACAGTTGCCGTATATATGCACACAGGGGCCGTATATATGCACACAGGAGCCGTATATATATGCACACAGGGGCCGTATATATGCACACAGGAGCCGTATATATGCACACAGGGGCCGTATATATGCACACAGGAGCCGTATATATACACACAGGGTCAGTATACATGCACACAGGGGCCGTATATATGCACACAGGAGCCGTATATATGCACACAGAGGCCGTATATATGCACACAGGGGCCGTATATATGCACACAGGAGCCGTATATATGCACACAGAGGCCGTATATATGCACACAGGAGCCGTATATATGCACACAGGGGCCGTATATATGCACACAGGAGCCGTATATATGCACACAGGGGCCGTATATATGCACACAGGGGCCGTATATATGCACACAGGGTCCGTATATATGCACACAGGGTCCGTATATATGCACACAGAAGCAGTATATATGCACACAGGGGCCGTATATATGCACACAGGGGCCGTATATATGCACACAGGGGCCGTATATATGCACACAGGGGCCGTATATATGCACACAGGAGCCGTATATATGCACACAGGGGCCATATATATGCACACAGGGGCCATATATATGCACACAGGGGCCATATATATGCACACAGGGGCCATATATATGCACACAGGGGTCTTTACACACAGGAGCCGTATATATGCACACAGGGGCCGTATATATGCACACAGGGGCCATATATATGCACACAGGGGCCATATATATGCACACAGGGGTCTTTACACACATGGGCCGTATATATGCACACAGGGGCCGTATATATGCATACAGGATCTGTATATATGCACACAGGAGCCGTATATATGCACACAGGAGCCGTATATATGCACACAGGAGCCGTATATATGCACACAGGGGCTGTATATATGCACACAGGAGCCGTATATGTGCACACAGGGGCTGTATATATGCACACAGGAGCCGTATATATGCACACAGGAGCCGTATATATGCACACAGGGGCCGTATATATGCACACAGGATCTGTATATATGCACACAGGAGCCGTATATATGCACACAGGAGCCGTATATATGCACACAGGGGCCGTATATATGCACACAGGAGCCGTATATATATGCACACAGGGGCCGTATATATGCACACAGGAGCCGTATATATGCACACAGGGGCCGTATATATGCACACAGGAGCCGTATATATACACACAGGGTCAGTATACATGCACACAGGGGCCGTATATATGCACACAGGAGCCGTATATATGCACACAGAGGCCGTATATATGCACACAGGGGCCGTATATATGCACACAGGAGCCGTATATATGCACACAGAGGCCGTATATATGCACACAGGAGCCGTATATATGCACACAGGGGCCGTATATATGCACACAGGGGCCGTATATATGGACACAGGAGCCGTATATATGCACACAGGGGCCGTATATATGCACACAGGGGCCGTATATATGCACACAGGGTCCGTATATATGCACACAGGATCCGTATATATGCACACAGAAGCAGTATATATGCACACAGGGGCCGTATATATGCACACAGGGGCCGTATATATGCACACAGGGGCCGTATATATGCACACAGGGGCCGTATATATGCACACAGGAGCCGTATATATGCACACAGGGGCCATATATATGCACACAGGGGCCATATATATGCACACAGGGGCCATATATATGCACACAGGGGCCATATATATGCACACAGGGGTCTTTACACACAGGAGCCGTATATATGCACACAGGGGCCGTATATATGCACACAGGGGCCATATATATGCACACAGGGGCCATATATATGCACACAGGGGTCTTTACACACAGGGGCCGTATATATGCACACAGGGGCCGTATATATGCACACAGGATCTGTATATATGCACACAGGAGCCGTATATATGCACACAGGAGCCGTATATATGCACACAGGAGCCGTATATATATGCACACAGGGGCCGTATATATGCACACAGGAGCCGTATATATGCACACAGGGGCCGTATATATGCACACAGGGGCCGTATATATGCACACAGGGTCAGTATACATGCACACAGGGGCCGTATATATGCACACAGGATCAGTATACATGCACACAGGGGCCGTATATATGCACACAGGAGCCGTATATATGCACACAGGGGCCGTATATATGCACACAGGAGCCGTATATATGCACACAGGAGCCGTATATATGCACACAGGAGCCGTATATATGCACACAGGGTCAGTATACATGCACACAGGGGCCGTATATATGCACACAGGAGCCGTATATATGCACACAGAGGCCGTATATATGCACACAGGGTCAGTATACATGCACACAGGGGCCGTATATATGCACACAGGGGCCGTATATATGCACACAGGAGCCGTATATATGCACACAGAGGCCGTATATATGCACACAAGGTCAGTATACATGCACACAGGGGCCGTATATATGCACACAGGAGCCGTATATATGCACACAGAGGCCGTATATATGCACACAGGGTCAGTATACATGCACACAGGGGCCGTATATATGCACACAGGGGCCGTATATATGGACACAGGGGCCGTATATATGGACACAGGAGCCGTATATATGCACACAGGGGCCGTATATATGCACACAGGGGCCGTATATATGCACACAGGGTCCGTATATATGCACACAGGGTCCGTATATATGCACACAGAAGCAGTATATATGCACACAGGGGCCGTATATATGCACACAGGGGCCGTATATATGCACACAGGAGCCGTATATATGCACACAGGAGCCGTATATATGCACACAGGGGCCATATATATGCACACAGGGGCCATATATATGCACACAGGGGCCGTATATATGCACACAGGGGCCGTATATATGCACACAGGGTCAGTATACATGCACACAGGGGCCGTATATATGCACGCAGGGGCCGTATATATGCACACAGGGGTCTTTACACACAGGAGCCGTATATATGCACACAGGAGCCGTATATATGCACACAGGGGCCGTATATATGCACACAGGGGCCGTATATATGCACACAGGGGCCGTATATATGCACACAGGGGCCGTATATATGCACACAGGGGCCGTATATATGCACACAGGGGCTGTATATATGCACACAGGGGCCGTATATATGCACACAGGGGTCTTTACACACAGGAGCCGTATATATGCACACAGGGGCCGTATATATGCACACAGGGGCCGTATATATGCACACAGGGGCCGTATATATGCACACAGGGTCAGTATACATGCACACAGGGGCCGTATATATGCACACAGGGTCAGTATACATGCACACAGGGGCCGTATATATGCACACAGGAGCCGTATATATGCACACAGGGGCCGTATATATGCACACAGGAGCCGTATATATGCACACAGGGTCAGTATACATGCACACAGGGGCCGTATATATGCACACAGGAGCCGTATATATGCACACAGGAGCCGTATATATGCACACAGGGGCCGTATATATGCACACAGGGGCCGTATATATGCACACAGAGGCCGTATATATGCACACAGGGTCAGTATACATGCACACAGGGGCCGTATATATGCACACAGGAGCCGTATATATGCACACAGAGGCCGTATATATGCACACAGGAGCCGTATATATGCACACAGGGGCCGTATATATGCACACAGGAGCCGTATATATGCACACAGAGGCCGTATATATGCACACAGGAGCCGTATATATGCACACAGGGGCCGTATATATGCACACAGGAGCCGTATATATGCACACAGGAGCCGTATATATGCACACAGGGGCCGTATATATGCACACAGGGGCCGTATATATGCACACAGGAGCCGTATATATGCACACAGAGGCCGTATATATGCACACAGGGTCAGTATACATGCACACAGGGGCCGTATATATGCACACAGGAGCCGTATATATGCACACAGGATCTGTATATATGCACACAGGGGCCGTATATATGCACACAGGAGCCGTATATATGCACACAGAGGCCGTATATATGCACACAGGGTCAGTATACATGCACACAGGGGCCGTATATATGCACACAGGAGCCGTATATATGCACACAGGATCTGTATATATGCACACAGAGGCCGTATATATGCACACAGGGGCCGTATATATGCACACAGGAGCCGTATATATGCACACAGGGGTCGTATATATGCACACAGGGGCCGTATATATGCACACAGGGGCCGTATATATGCACACAGGGGCCGTATATATGGACACAGGGGCCGTATATATGGACACAGGAGCCGTATATATGCACACAGGGGCCGTATATATGGACACAGGGGCCGTATATATGGACACAGGAGCCGTATATATGCACACAGGGGCCGTATATATGCACACAGGGGCCGTATATATGCACACAGGGTCCGTATATATGCACACAGGGTCCGTATATATGCACACAGAAGCAGTATATATGCACACAGGGGCCGTATATATGCACACAGGGGCCGTATATATGCACACAGGAGCCGTATATATGCACACAGGAGCCGTATATATGCACACAGGGGCCGTATATATGCACACAGGGGCCATATATATGCACACAGGGGTCTTTACACACAGGAGCCGTATATATGCACACAGGGGCCGTATATATGCACACAGGGGCCGTATATATGCACACAGGGGCCGTATATATGCACACAGGAGCCGTATATATGCACACAGGGGCCGTATATATGCACACAAGGCTCATATATATGCACACAGGAGCCGTATATATGCACACAAGGCCCGTATATATGCACACAGGGGCCGTACATATGCACACAGGGGCCGTATATATGCACACAGGAGCCGTATATATGCACACAGGGGCCGTATATATGCACACAGGGGCCGTATATATGCACACAGGGGCCGTATATATGCACACAAGGCCCGTATATATGCACACAGGGGCCGTATATATGCACACAAGGCCCATATATATGCACACAGGGGCTGTATATATGCACACAGGGGCCGTATATATGCACACAGGGGCCGTATATATGCACACAGGAGCCGTATATATGCACACAGGGGCCGTATATATGCACACAGGAGCCGTATATATGCACACAGGGGCCGTATATATGCACACAGGAGCCGTATATATACACACAGGAGCCGTATATATGCACACAGGGGCCGTATATATGCACACAGGAGCCGTATATATACACACAGGGGCCGTATATATGCCCACAGGAGCCGTATATATACACACAGGGGCCGTATATATGCCCACAGGAGCCGTATATATGCACACAGGAGCCGTATATATGCACACAGGGGCCGTATATATACACACAGGGGCCATATATATGCACACAGGAGCCGTATATATGCACACAGGGTCCGTATATATGCACACAGGAGCCGTATATATGCACATAGGGGCCGTATATATGCACACAGGAGCCGTATACAGTACAGACCAAAAGTTTGGACACACCTTCCCATTTAAAGATTTTTCTGTATTTTCCTGACTATGAAAATTGTACATTCACACTGAAGGCATCAAAACTATGAATTACCACATGTGGAATTATATACTTAACAAAAAAGTGTGAAACCACTGGAAATATGTCTTATATTCTAGGTTCTTCACAGTAGCCACCTTTTGCTTTGATGACTGCTTTGCACACTCTTGGCATTCTCTTGATGAGTGTAGCGCTGGCGTCCCTGCCCTCTGCTAGGCAGGGACGCTGCTCCCCTCACCGCTCTGCTCCGTGCCCGGCGTCCTCTCCCCGCTCTGCTGTCAGCGCGCGCTCCTTCCCGGCCCCTGTGCTTAGGGCGCGCGCGCGCGCGCTCCCCTCCTCTTAAAGGGGCCGCGCGCGCCGTCCTAAGGAGTCCCCGGCCAATGGCCGGAGGACTTCTTCATATATAAGGCACCTCCTCCAAAATGGAGGTGCCCGAGCAATGTTGTTTGCACCTGTGTCTCACCTGTGCTTCAGCCCTCAGGTCCCGTTGCCAGTTACCTGCCAGTTTCCTGCTAGTTACCTGCCTGATTCCTGCCTGAATACTTGTTACCTGTCTGCCAGTCTGAGGTCCGACGGTCTGCCTTACTACTCCTGTCAGTCTGTCTAAAGGACCAGCCTGCCCGCTCACCTGGGAGCGCATATCAGCTACCTGCCTGCTTGCCTGAGGTCCGACGGTCTGCCTTACTACTCCGGTCAGTCTGTCTATGGACCAGCTTGCCCGCTCACCTGGGAGCGCTTCTCCGTTATCTGCCTGCTTGCCAGCCCGGAGGCTCCGTTGTCACGTGCTGTGACCACCAGCTATCTCAGAGACTCTTGCCCGCTCACCTGGGAGCGCATCTCCGTTACCTGCCTGCTTGCCAGCCCGGAGGTCCCGTTGTCACGTGCGGTGACCACCAGCTATTCCAGAGACTCTTGCCCGCTCACCTGGGAGCGCTTCTCCGTTACCTACCTGCCTGCCAGCCCGGAGGTTCCGCCGTCACGTGCCGTGACCACCTGCTATTCCAGAGACTCTCGCTTGCTCACCTGGGAGCACACATCTACCATCTGCCTGCTAGCCTACCCGGAGGCTCTGCCATCACAGGTCGTACCTACCCCTTACCCAGAGACTGCCCTGATCACTTGCCGTAACTCCCTGTCCGTTCACCCAGCGCTGCCACCCGCTCCCTTACAAGGGCCGCCCCCTTGTATAGTAGCTCAGAGGTTCCGCCTCCCGGACCCGTTACAATGAGCTTCAAGAGGTAATCACCAGAAATGGTCTTCACTTCACAGGTGTGCCCTGTCAGGTTTAATAAGTGGGATTTCTTGTCTTATAAATGGGGTTGGGACCATCAGTTATATTGTGCAGAAGTCTGGTGGATACACAGCTGATAGTCCTACTGAATAGACTGTTAGAATTTGTATTATGGCAAGAAAAAAGCAGCTAAGTAAAGAAAAACGAGTGGCCATCATTACTTTAAGAAATGAAGGTCAGTCAGTCCAAAAAATTGGGCAAACTTTGAAAGTGTCCCCAAGTGCAGTTGCAAAAACCATCAAGCGCTACAAAGAAACTGGCTCACATGATGACCGCCCCAGGAAAGGAACACCAAGAGTCACCTCTGCTTCTGAGGATAAGTTTATCCAAGTCACCAGCCTCAGAAATCGCAGGTTAACAGCAGCTCAGATTAGAGACCAGGTCAATGCCACACAGAGTTCTAGCAGCAGACACATCTCTTCAACAACTGTTAAGAGGAGACTTTGTGCAGCAGGCCTTCATGGTAAAATAGCTGCTAGGGAACCACTGCTAAGGACAGGCAACAAGCAGAAGAGACTTGTTTGGGCTAAAGAACACAAGAAATGGACATTAGACCAGTGGAAATCTGTGCTTTGGTCTGATGAGTCCAAATTTGAGATCATTGGTTCCAACCACCGTGTCTTTGTGTGACGCAGAAAAGGTGAACGGATGGACTCTATATGCCTGGTTCCCACCGTGAAGCATGGAGGAGGAGGTGTGATGGTGTGGGGGGGCTTTGCTGGTGACACTGTTGGGGATTTATTCAAAATTGAAGGCATACTGAACCAGCATGGCTACCACAGCATCTTGCAGCGGCATGCTATTCCATCCGGTTTGCGTTTAGTTGGACCATCATTTATTTTTCAACAGGACAATGACCCCAAACACCTCCAGGCTGTGTAAGGGCTATTTGACCAAGAAGGAGAGTGATGGGGTGCTACGCCAGATGACCTGGCCTCCACAGTCACCAGACCTGAACCCAATCGAGATGGTTTGGGGTGAGCTGGACCGCAGAGTGAAGGCAAAAGGGCCAACAAGTGCTCAGCATCTCTGGGAACTCCTTCAAGATTGTTGGAAGACCATTTCCGGTGACTACCTCTTGAAGCTCATCAAGAGAATGCCAAGAGTGTGCAAAGCAGTCATCAAAGCAAAAGGTGGCTACTGTGAAGAACCTAGAATATAAGACATATTTTCAGTTGTTTCACACTTTTTTGTTAAGTATATAATTCCACATGTGTTAATTCATAGTTTTGATGCCTTCAGTGTGAATGGACAATTTTCATAGTCAGGAAAATACAGAAAAATCTTTAAATGAGAAGGTGTGTCCAAACTTTTGGTCTGTACTGTATATGCACACAGGGGCCGTATATATGCACACAGGAGCCGTACATATGCACACAGGGTCCGTATATATGCACACAGGAGCCGTATATATGCACACAGGGGCCGTATATATGCACACAGGAGCCGTATATATGCACACAGGGTCCGTATATATGCACACAGGAGCCGTATATATGCACACAGGGGCCGTATATATGCACACAGGGGCCGTATATATGCACACAGGGGCCGTATATACATGCACACAGGAGCCGTATATATGCACACAGGGGCCATATATATGCACACAGGGGTCTTTACACACAGGAGCCGTATATATGCACACAGGGGCCATATATATGCACACAGGGGCCGTATATATGCACACAAGGCCCATATATATGCACACAGGAGCCGTATATATGCACACAAGGCCCATATATATGCACACAGGAGCCGTATATGTGCACACAGGAGCCGTATATATGCACACAGGAGCCGTATATATGCACACAAGGCCCATATATATGCACACAGGAGCCGTATATATGCACACAGGAGCCGTATATATGCACACAGGGTCCGTATATATGCACACAGGGGCCGTATATATGCACACAGGGTCCGTATATATGCACACAGGGGCCGTATATATGCACACAGGGTCCGTATATATGCACACAGGAGCCGTATATATGCACACAGGGTCCGTATATATGCACACAGGGGCCGTATATATGCACACAGGGTCCGTATATATGCACACAGGAGCCGTATATATGCACACAGGGTCCGTATATATGCACACAGGAGCCGTATATATGCACACAGGGTCCGTATATATGCACACAGGGTCCGTATATATGCACACAGGAGCCGTATATATGCACACAGGGTCCGTATATATGCACACAGGAGCCGTATATATGCACACAGGGGCCGTATATATGCACACAGGGTCCGTATATATGCACACAGGAGCCGTATATATGCACACAGGGTCCGTATATATGCACACAGGGGCCGTATATATGCACACAGGGTCCGTATATATGCACACAGGAGCCGTATATATGCACACAGGGGCCGTATATATGCACACAGGGTCCGTATATATGCACACAGGGGCCGTATATATGCACACAGGGTCCGTATATATGCACACAGGAGCCGTATATATGCACACAGGGTCCGTATATATGCACACAGGGGCCGTATATATGCACACAGGGGCCGTATATATGCACACAGGAGCCGTATATATGCACACAGGGTCCGTATATATGCACACAGGGGCCGTATATATGCACACAGGGTCCGTATATATGCACACAGGGGCCGTATATATGCACACAGGGGCCGTATATATGCACACAGGAGCCGTATATATGCACACAGGGGCCGTATATATACACACAGGGGCCGTATATATGCACACAGGGGCCGTATATATGCACACAGGGGCCGTATATATGCACACAGGATCTGTATATATGCACACAGGAGCCGTATATATGCACACAGGAGCCGTATATATGCACACAGGGGCCGTATATATGCACACAGGAGCCATATATATGCACACAGGAGCCGTATATATGCACATAGGAGCCGTATATATGCACACAGGGGCCGTATATATGCACACAGGGGCCGTATATATGCACACAGGGGCCGTATATATGCACACAGTGGCCGTATATATGCACACAGGAGCCGTATATATGCACACAAGGCCCATATATATGCACACAGGAGCCGTATATATGCACACAGGGGCCGTATATATGCACACAGGGGCCGTATATATGCACACAGGGGTCTTTACAGACAGGAGCCATATATATACACACCGGAGCCATATATATGCACACAGGGGCCATATATATGCACACAGGGGCCATATATATGCACACAGGGGTCTTTACACACAGGAGCCGTATATATGCACACAGGGGCCATATATATGCACACAGGGGCCGTATATATGCACACAAGGCCCATATATATGCACACAGGAGCCGTATATATGCACACAAGGCCCATATATATGCACACAGGAGCCGTATATATGCACACAGGAGCCGTATATGTGCACACAGGAGCCGTATATATGCACACAGGAGCCGTATATATGCACACAAGGCCCATATATATGCACACAGGAGCCGTATATATGCACACAGGACCCGTATATATGCACACAGGGTCCGTATATATGCACACAGGGGCCGTATATATGCACACAGGGTCCGTATATATGCACACAGGGGCCGTATATATGCACACAGGGGCCGTATATATGCACACAGGAGCCGTATATATGCACACAGGGTCCGTATATATGCGCACAGGGGCCGTATATATGCGCACAGGGTCCGTATATATGCACACAGGGTCCGTATATATGCACACAGGGGCCGTATATATGCACACAGGGGCCGTATATATGCACACAGGAGCCGTATATATGCACACAGGGGCCGTATATATACACACAGGGGCCGTATATATGCACACAGGAGCCGTATATATGCACATAGGAGCCGTATATATGCACACAGGGGCCGTATATATGCACACAGGGGCCGTATATATGCACACAGGAGCGGTATATATGCACACAGGGGCCGTATATATGCACACAGGGGCCGTATATATGCACACAGGGGCCGTATATATGCACACAGGGGTCTTTACAGACAGGAGCCATATATATACACACCGGAGCCATATATATGCACACAGGGGCCGTATATATGCACACAGGGGCCGTATATATGCACACAGGGGTCTTTACAGACAGGAGCCATATATATGCACACAGTTGCCGTATATATGCACACAGGGGCCGTATATATGCACACAGGAGCCGTATATATGCACACAGGAGCCGTATATATGCACACAGGAGCCGTATATATGCACACAAGGCCCATATATATGCACACAGGAGCCGTATATATGCACACAGGGGTCGTATATATGCACACAGGGGCCGTATATATGCACAAAGGGGTCTTTACAGACAGGAGCCATATATATACACACAGGAGCCGTATATATGCACACAGGGGCCGTATATATGCACACAGGGGCCGTATATATGCACACAGGGGCCGTATATATGCACACAGGGGTCTTTACAGACAGGATCCGTATATATGCACACAGGGGCCGTATATATGCACACAGGAGCCGTATATATGCACACAGGGGCCGTATATATGCACACAGGGGCCGTATATATGCACACAGGGGCCGTATATATGCACACAGGAGCCGTATATATGCACACAGGGGCCGTATATATGCACACAGGAGCCGTATATATGCACACAGGGGCCGTATATATGCACACAGGGGTCTTTACAGACAGGAGCCATATATATACACACAGGGGCCGTATATATGCACACAGGGGCCATATATATGCACACAGGGTCCGTATATATGCACACAGGGGCCGTATATATGCACACAGGAGCCTTATATATGCACACAGGGGCCGTATATATGCACACAGGGGCCGTATATATGCACACAGGGGCCTTATATATGCACACAGGGGCCGTATATATGCACACAGGGGCCGTATATATGCACACAGGAGCCTTATATATGCACACAGGGGCCGTCTATATGCACACAGGGGCCGTATATATGCACACAGGAGCCGTATATATGCACACAGGGGCCGTATATATGCACACAGGGGCCGTATATATGCACACAGGAGCCTTATATATGCACACAGGGGCCGTATATATGCACACAGGGGCCGTATATATGCACACAGGGGCCGTATATATGCACACAGGGGCCGTATATATGCACACAGGGGCCGTATATATGCACACAGGGGTCTTTACAGACAGGAGCCATATATATACACACAGGAGCCGTATATATGCACACAGGGGCCGTATATATGCACACAGGTTCTGTATATATGCACACAGGGGCCGTATATATGCACACAGGGGCCGTATATATGCACACAGGGGCCGTATATATGCACACAGGAGCCGTATATATGCACACAGGGGCCGTATATATGCACACAGGGGTCTTTACAGACAGGAGCCATATATATACACACAGGAGCCGTATATATGCACACAGGGGCCGTATATATGCACACAGGTTCTGTATATATGCACACAGGGGCCGTATATATGCACACAGGGGCCATATATATGCACACAGGGTCCGTATATATGCACACAGGGGCCGTATATATGCACACAGGAGCCTTATATATGCACACAGGGGCCGTATATATGCACACAGGGGCAGTATATATGCACACAGGGTCCGTATATATGCACACAGAGGCCGTATATATGCACACAGGGGCCGTATATATGCACACAGGGGCCGTATATATGCACACAGGGTCCGTATATATGCACACAGGAGCCGTATATATGCACACAGGGGCCGTATATATGCACACAGGGGCCGTATATATGCACACAGGGGCCGTATATATGGACACAGGGGCCGTATATATGGACACAGGAGCCGTATATATGCAAACAGGGTCCGTATATATGCACACAGGGTCCGTATATATGCACAAAGGGGCCGTATATATGCACACAGGAGCCGTATATATGCACACAGGAGCCGTATATATGCACACAGGAGCCGTATATATGCACACAGGGGCCGTATATATGCACACAGGGGCCGTATATATGCACACAGGGGCCGTATATATGCACACAGGGGCCGTATATATGCACACAGGAGCCGTATATATGCACACAGGGGCCGTATATATGCACACAGGGGCCGTATATATGCACACAGGAGCCGTATATATGCACACAGGGGCCGTATATATGCACACAGGGGCCATATATATGCACAAAGGGGTCTTTACACACAGGAGCCGTATATATGCACACAGGGGCCGTATATATGCACACAGGGTCCGTATATATGCACACAGGGGCCGTATATATGCACACAGGGTCCGTATATATGCACACAGGGGCCGTATATATGCACACAGAAGCAGTATATATGCACACAGGGGCCGTATGTATGCACACAGGGGCCGTATATATGCACACAGGGGCCGTATATATGCACACAGGAGCCGTATATATGCACACAGGAGCCGTATATATGCACACAGGAGCCGTATATATGCACACAGGGGCCATATATATGCACACAGGGGCCACATATATGCACACAGGGGTCTTTACACACAGGAGCCGTATATATGCACACAGGGGCCGTATATATGCACACAAGGCCCATATATATGCACACAGGAGCCGTATATATGCACACAAGGCCCATATATATGCACACAGGAGCCGTATATATGCACACAGGGGCCGTATATATGCACACAGGGGCCGTATATGTGCACACAGGGGCCGTATATGTGCACACAGGAGCCGTATATATGCACACAGGAGCCGTATATATGCACACAAGGCCCATATATATGCACACAGGAGCCGTATATATGCACACAGGAGCCGTATATATGCACACAGGGTCCGTATATATGCACACAGGGGCCGTATATATGCACACAGGGTCCGTATATATGCACACAGGGTCCATATATATGCACACAGGGTCCATATATATGCACACAGGGGCCGTATATATGCACACAGGAGCCGTATATATGCACACAGGGGCCGTATATATACACACAGGGGCCGTATATATGCACACAGGGGCCGTATATATGCACACAGGGGCCGTATATATGCACACAGGGGCCGTATATATGCACACAGGGGCCGTATATATGCACACAGGATCTGTATATATGCACACAGGAGCCGTATATATGCACACAGGAGCCGTATATATGCACACAGGGGCCGTATATATGCACACAGGAGCCGTATATATGCACACAGGAGCCGTATATATGCACACAGGAGCCGTATATATGCACACAGGGGCCGTATATATGCACACAGGAGCCGTAAATATGCACACAGGAGCCGTATATATGCACACAGGGGCCATATATATGCACACAGGGGCCACATATATGCACACAGGGGTCTTTACACACAGGAGCCGTATATATGCACACAGGGGCCGTATATATGCACACAAGGCCCATATATATGCACACAGGAGCCGTATATATGCACACAGGAGCCGTATATATGCACACAGGGTCCGTATATATGCACACAGTGGCCGTATATATGCACACAGGGTCCGTATATATGCACACAGGGTCTATATATATGCACACAGGGTCCATATATATGCACACAGGGGCCGTATATATGCACACAGGAGCCGTATATATGCACACAGGGGCCGTATATATACACACAGGGGCCGTATATATGCACACAGGGGCCGTATATGTGCACACAGGGGCCGTATATGTGCACACAGGAGCCGTATATATGAACACAGGAGCCGTATATATGCACACAAGGCCCATATATATGCACACAGGAGCCGTATATATGCACACAGGAGCCGTATATATGCACACAGGGTCCGTATATATGCACACAGTGGCCGTATATATGCACACAGGGTCCGTATATATGCACACAGGAGCCGTATATATGCACACAGGAGCCGTATATATGCACACAGGGTCCGTATATATGCACACAGTGGCCGTATATATGCACACAGGGGCCGTATATATCCACACAGGAGCCGTATATATGCACACAGGGTCCGTATATATGCACACAGTGGCCGTATATATGCACACAGGGTCCGTATATATGCACACAGGGTCCATATATATGCACACAGGGTCCATATATATGCACACAGGGGCCGTATATATGCACACAGGAGCCGTATATATGCACACAGGGGCCGTATATATACACACAGGGGCCGTATATATGCACACAGGGGCCGTATATATGCACACAGGGGCCGTATATATGCACACAGGGGCCGTATATATGCACACAGGGGCCGTATATGTGCACACAGGATCTGTATATATGCACACAGGAGCCGTATATATGCACACAGGAGCCGTATATATGCACACAGGGGCCGTATATATGCACACAGGAGCCGTATATATGCACACAGGAGCCGTATATATGCACACAGGGGCCGTATATATGCACACAGTGGCCGTATATATGCACACAGGAGCCGTATATATGCACACAGGGGTCGTATATATGCACACAAGGCCCATATATATGCACACAGGAGCCATATATATGCACACAGGAGCCGTATATATGCACACAGGGGCCGTATATATGCACACACGGGCCGTATATATGCACACAGGGGCCGTATATATGCACACAGGGGTCTTTACAGACAGGAGCCATATATATACACACAGGAGCCATATATATGCACACAGGGGCCGTATATATGCACACAGGGGCCGTATATATGCACACAGGGGTCTTTACAGACAGGAGCCATATATATGCACACAGTTGCCGTATATATGCACACAGGGGCCGTATATATGCACACAGGAGCCGTATATATGCACACAGGAGCCGTATATATGCACACAAGGCCCATATATATGCACACAGGAGCCATATATATGCACACAGGAGACGTATATATGCACACAGGGGTCGTATATATGCACACAGGGGCCGTATATATGCACACAGGAGCCGTATATATGCACACAAGGCCCATATATATGCACAAAGGAGCCATATATATGCACACAGGAGACGTATATATGCACACAGGGGTCGTATATATGCACACAGGGGCCGTATATATGCACACAGGGGCCGTATATATGCACACAGGGGTCTTTACAGACAGGAGCCATATATATACACACAGGAGCCGTATATATGCACACAGGGGCCGTATATATACACACAGGGGCCGTATATATGCACACAGGGGTCTTTACAGACAGGAGCCATATATATGCACACAGGGGCCGTATATATGCACACAGGGGTCTTTACAGACAGGAGCCGTATATATGCACACAGGGGCCGTATATATGCACACAGGGGCCGTATATATGCACACAGGGGCCGTATATATGCACACAGGGGCCGTATATATGCACACAGGGGTCTTTACAGACAGGAGCCATATATATACACACAGGAGCCGTATATATGCACACAGGGGCCGTATATATGCACACAGGGGTCTTTACAGACAGGAGCCATATATATGCACACAGTTGCCGTATATATGCACACAGGAGCCGTATATATGCACACAGGAGCCGTATATATGCACACAGGAGCCGTATATATGCACACAGGGGCCGTATATATGCACACAGGATCTGTATATATGCACACAGGGGCCGTATATATGCACACAGGATCTGTATATATGCACACAGGGGCCGTATATATGCACACAAGAGCCGTATATATGCACACAGGAGCCGTATATATGCACACAGTTGCCGTATATATGCACACAGGAGCCGTATATATGCACACAGGAGCCGTATATATGCACACAGGAGCCGTATATATGCACACAGGAGCCGTATATATGCACACAGTTGCCGTATATATGCACACAGGAGCCGTATATATGCACACAGGATCTGTATATATGCACACAGGAGCCGTATATATGCACACAGAAGCCGTATATATGCACACAGTTGCCGTATATATGCACACAGGAGCCGTATATATGCACACAGGGGCCGTATATATGCACACAGGGGTCTTTACAGACAGGAGCCATATATATGCACACAGGAGCCATATATATGCACACAGTTGCCGTATATATGCACACAGGAGCCGTATATATGCACACAGGGGCCGTATATATGCACACAGGGGTCTTTACAGACAGGAGCCATATATATGCACACAGGAGCCGTATATATGCACACAGGAGCCGTATATATGCACACAGGAGCCGTATATATGCACACAGGGGTCTTTACAGACAGGAGCCATATATATGCACACAGTTGCCGTATATATGCACACAGGGGCCGTATATATGCACACAGGGGTCTTTACAGACAGGAGCCATATATATGCACACAGTTGCCGTATATATGCACACAGGGGCCGTATATATGCACACAGGAGCCGTATATATGCACACAGGAGCCGTATATATGCACACAGGAGCCGTATATATGCACACAGGGGCCGTATATATGCAAACAGGATCTGTATATATGCACACAGGGGCCGTATATATGCACACAGGATCTGTATATATGCACACAGGAGCCGTATATATGCACACAGGAGCCGTATATATGCACACAGGGGCCGTATATATGCACACAGGAGCCGTATATATGCACACAGGGGCCGTATATATGCACACAGGAGCCGTATATATGCACACAGGGGCCGTATATATGCACACAGGAGCCGTATATATGCACACAGGAGCCGTATATATGCACACAAGGCCCATATATATGCACACAAGGCCCATATATATGCACACAGGAGCCATATATATGCACACAGTTGCCGTATATATGCACACAGGGGCCGTATATATGCACACAGGGGTCTTTACAGACAGGAGCCATATATATGCACACAATTGCCGTATATATGCACACAGGGGCCGTATATATGCACACAGGAGCCGTATATATGCACACAGGAGCCGTATATATGCACACAGGAGCCGTATATATGCACACAGGGGCCGTATATATGCAAACAGGATCTGTATATATGCACACAGGGGCCGTATATATGCACACAGGATCTGTATATATGCACACAGGAGCCGTATATATGCACACAGGAGCCGTATATATGCACACAGGGGCCGTATATATGCACACAGGAGCCGTATATATGCACACAGGGGCCGTATATATGCACACAGGAGCCGTATATATGCACACAGGGGCCGTATATATGCACACAGGAGCCGTATATATGCACACAGGAGCCGTATATATGCACACAAGGCCCATATATATGCACACAAGGCCCATATATATGCACACAGGAGCCGTATATATGCACACAGGGGCCGTATATATGCACACAGGGGCCGTATATATGCACACAGGGGCCGTATATATGCACACAGGGGCCGTATATATGCACACAGGAGCCGTATATATACACACAGGGGCCGTATATATGCACACAGGGGCCGTATATATGCAGACAGGAGCCGTATATATACACACAGGAGCCGTATATATGCAAACAGGGGCCGTATATATGCACACAGGAGCCGTATATATACACACAGGAGCCGTATATATGCACACAGGAGCCGTATATATGCACACAGGAGCCGTATATATGCACACAGGGGTCTTTATAGACAGGAGCCATATATATACACACAGGAGCCGTATATATGCACACAGGGGCCGTATATATGCACACAGGAGCCGTATATATGCACACAGGGGCCGTATATATGCACACAGGGGCCGTATATATGGACACAGGAGCCGTATATATGCACACAGGAGCCGTATATATGCACACAGGGGCCGTATATATGCACACAGGGGCCGTATATATGCACACAGGGGCCATATATATGCATACAGGGTCCGTATATATGCACACAGGATCTGTATATATGCACACAGGAGCCGTATATATGCACACAGGGGCCGTATATATGCACACAGGGGCCGTATATATGCACACAGGGTCCGTATATTTGCACACAGGGGCCGTATATATGCACACAGGGGCCGTATATATGCACACAGGGGCCGTATATATGCACACAGGGGCCGTATATATGCACACAGGGTCCGTATATTTGCACACAGGGGCCGTATATATGCACACAGGGGCCGTATATATGCACACAGGGGCCGTATATATGCACACAGGGGCCGTATATTTGCACACAGGAGCCGTATATATGCACACAGGGGCCGTATATATGCACACAGGGGCCGTATATATGCACACAGGGGCCGTATATGTGCACACAGGGGCCGTATATATGCACACAGGGTCAGTATATATGCACACAGGGGCCGTATATATGGACACAGGGGCCGTATATATGGACACAGGGGCCGTATATATGGACACAGGAGCCGTATATATGCACACAGGAGCCGTATATATGCACACAGGGTCCGTATATATGCACACAGGGGCCGTATATATGCACACAGGGGCCGTATATATGCACACAGGGGCCGTATATATGCACACAGTAGCCCTATATATGCACACAGGAGCCGTATATATGCAGACAGGGGCCGTATATATGCACACAGGGGCCGTATATATGCACACAGGGGCCGAATATATGCACACAGGGGCCGTATATATGCACACAGGGGCCGTATATATGGACACAGGGGCCGTATATATGGACACAGGGGCCGTATATATGGCCACAGGAGCCGTATATATGGAAAAAGGAGCCGTATATATGCACACAGGGTCCGTATATATGCACACAGGGGCCGTATATATGCACACAGGGGCCGTATATATGCACACAGGGTCCGTATATATGCACACAGGGGCCGCATATATGCACACAGAAGCAGTATATATGCACACAGGGGCCGTATATATGCACACAGGAGCCGTATAAATGCACACAGGAGCCGTATATATGCACACAGGGGCCATATATATGCACACAGGGGCCATATATATGCACACAGGGGTCTTTACACACAGGAGCCGTATATATGCACACAGGGGCCGTATATATGCACACAGGGGCCGTATATATGCACACAGGGGCCGTATATATGCACACAAGGCCCATATATATGCACACAGCAGCCGTATATATGCACACAAGGCCCATATATATGCACACAGGAGCCGTATATATGCACACAAGGCCCATATATATGCACACAGGGGCCGTATATATGCACACAGGGGCCGTATATATGCACACAGGGGCCGTATATATGCACACAGGGGCCGTATATGTGCACACAGGAGCCATATATATGCACACAGGAGCCGTATATATGCACACAAGGCCCATATATATGCACACAGGAGCCGTATATATGCACACAGGAGCCGTATATATGCACACAGGGGCCGTATATATGCACACAGGGTCCGTATATATGCACACAGGGGCCGTATATATGCACACAGGAGCCGTATATATGCACACAGGAGCCGTATATATGCACACAGGAGCCGTATATATACACACAGGAGCCGTATATATACACACAGGAGCCGTATATATGCACACAGGGGCCGTATATATGCACACAGGAGCCGTATATATGCACACAGGAGCCGTATATATGCACACAGGAGCCGTATATATACACACAGGAGCCGTATATATGCACACAGGGGCCGTATATATGCACACAGGGGCCGTATATATGCACACAGGAGCCGTATATATGCACACAGGAGCCGTATATATGCACACAGGAGCCGTATATATGCACACAGGGGCCGTATATATGCACACAGGAGCCGTATATATGCACACAGGGGCCGTATATATGCACACAGGGGCCGTATATATGCACACAGGAGCCGTATATATGCACACAGGAGCCGTATATGTGCACACAGGGGCCGTATATATGCACACAGGAGCCGTATATATGCACACAGGGGCCGTATATATGCACACAGGGGCCGTATATATGCACACAGGAGCCGTATATATGCACACAGGAGCCGTCTATATGCACACAGGAGCCGTATATATACACACAGGAGCCGTATATATGCACACAGGGGCCGTATATATGCACACAGGGGCCATATATATGCACACAGGATCTGTATATATGCACACAGGAGCCGTATATATGCACACAGGATCTGTATATATGCACACAGGAGCCGTATATATGCACACAGGGGCCGTATATATGCACACAGGAGCCGTATATATGCACACAGGAGCCGTATATATGCACACAGGAGCCGTATATATGCACACAGGGGTCTTTACAGACAGGAGCCATATATATGCACACAGTTGCTGTATATATGCACACAGGAGCCGTATATATGCACACAGGAGCCGTATATATGCACACAGGGGCCGTATATATGCACACAGGGGCCGTATATATGCACACAGGAGCCGTATATATGCACACAGGGGCCGTATATATGCACACAGGGGCCGTATATATGCACACAGGGGCCGTATATATGCACACAGGGGCCGTATATATGCACACAGGGTCCGTATATATGCACACAGGATCTGTATATATGCACACAGGAGCCGTATATATGCACACAGGGGCCGTATATATGCACACAGGGGCCGTATATATGCACACAGGGTCCGTATATATGCACACAGGGTCCGTATATATGCACACAGGAGCCGTATATATGCACACAGGGTCCGTATATATGCACACAGGAGCCGTATATATGCACACAGGGGCCGTATATATGCACACAGGAGCCGTATATATGCACACAGGGTCCGTATATATGCACACAGGAGCCGTATATATGCACACAGGGGCCGTATATATGCACACAGGGGCCCTATATATGCACACAGGGGCCGTATATATGCACACAGGGGCCGTATATATGCACACAGGAGCCGTATATATGCACACAGGAGCCGTATATATGCACACAGGAGCCGTATATATGCACACAGGGGCCGTATATATGCACACAGGGGCCGTATATATGCACACAGGAGCCGTATATATGCACACAGGGGCCGTATATATGCACACAGGGGCCGTATATATGCACACAGGAGCCGTATATATGCACACAGGAGCCGTATATACATGCACACAGGAGCCGTATATATGCACACAGGGGCCATATATATGCACACAGGGGTCTTTACACACAGGAGCCGTATATATGCACACAGGGGCCATATATATGCACACAGGGGCCGTATATATGCACACAAGGCCCATATATATGCACACAGGAGCCGTATATATGCACACAAGGCCCATATATATGCACACAGGAGCCGTATATATGCACACAGGGGCCGTATATGTGCACACAGGGGCCGTATATGTGCACACAGGAGCCGTATATATGCACACAGGAGCCGTATATATGCACACAAGGCCCATATATATGCACACAGGAGCCGTATATATGCACACAGGAGCCGTATATATGCACACAGGGTCCGTATATATGCACACAGGGGCCGTATATATGCACACAGGGTCCGTATATATGCACACAGGGGCCGTATATATGCACACAGGGGCCGTATATATGCACACAGGAGCCGTATATATGCACACAGGGTCCGTATATATGCACACAGGGGCCGTATATATGCACACAGGGTCCGTATATATGCACACAGGGTCCGTATATATGCACACAGGGGCCGTATATATGCACACAGGGGCCGTATATATGCACACAGGAGCCGTATATATGCACACAGGGGCCGTATATATACACACAGGGGCCGTATATATGCACACAGGGGCCGTATATATGCACACAGGGGCCGTATATATGCACACAGGATCTGTATATATGCACACAGGAGCCGTATATATGCACACAGGAGCCGTATATATGCACACAGGGGCCGTACATATGCACACAGGAGCCATATATATGCACACAGGAGCCGTATATATGCACATAGGAGCCGTATATATGCACACAGGGGCCGTATATATGCACACAGGGGCCGTATATATGCACACAGGAGCGGTATATATGCACACAGGGGCCGTATATATGCACACAGGGGCCATATATATGCACACAGTGGCCGTATATATGCACACAGGAGCCGTATATATGCACACAAGGCCCATATATATGCACACAGGAGCCGTATATATGCACACAGGGGCCGTATATATGCACACAGGGGCCGTATATATGCACACAGGGGCCGTATATATGCACACAGGGGTCTTTACAGACAGGAGCCATATATATACACACCGGAGCCATATATATGCACACAGGGGCCATATATATGCACACAGGGGCCATATATATGCACACAGGGGTCTTTACACACAGGAGCCGTATATATGCACACAGGGGCCATATAAATGCACACAGGGGCCGTATATATGCACACAAGGCCCATATATATGCACACAGGAGCCGTATATATGCACACAAGGCCCATATATATGCACACAGGGGCCGTATATATGCACACAGGGGCCGTATATGTGCACACAGGGGCCGTATATGTGCACACAGGAGCCGTATATATGCACACAGGAGCCGTATATATGCACACAAGGCCCATATATATGCACACAGGAGCCGTATATATGCACACAGCACCCGTATATATGCACACAGGGGCCGTATATATGCACACAGAGTCCGTATATATGCACACAGGGGCCGTATATATGCACACAGGGGCCGTATATATGCACACAGGAGCCGTATATATGCACACAGGGTCCGTATATATGCACACAGGGGCCGTATATATGCACACAGGGTCCGTATATATGCACACAGGGTCCGTATATATGCACACAGGGGCCGTATATATGCACACAGGGGCCGTATATATGCACACAGGAGCCGTATATATGCACACAGGGGCCGTATATATACACACAGGGGCCGTATATATGCACACAGGGGCCGTATATATGCACACAGGGGCCGTATATGTGCACACAGGATCTGTATATATGCACACAGGAGCCGTATATATGCACACAGGAGCCGTATATATGCACACAGGGGCCGTATATATGCACACAGGAGCCGTATATATGCACACAGGAGCCGTATATATGCACATAGGAGCCGTATATATGCACACAGGGGCCGTATATATGCACACAGGGGCCGTATATATGCACACAGGGGCCGTATATATGCACACAGGGGCCGTATATATGCACACAGGGGCCGTATATATGCACACAGGGGTCTTTACAGACAGGAGCCATATATATGCACACAGTTGCCGTATATATGCACACAGGGGCCGTATATATGCACACAGGAGCCGTATATATGCACACAGGAGCCGTATATATGCACACAGGAGCCGTATATATGCACACAGGGGCCGTATATATGCACACAGGAGCCGTATATATGCACACAAGGCCCATATATATGCACACAGGAGCCATATATATGCACACAGGAGCCGTATATATGCACACAGGGGTCGTATATATGCACACAGGGGCCGTATATATGCACACAGGGGCCGTATATATGCACAAAGGGGTCTTTACAGACAGGAGCCATATATATACACACAGGAGCCGTATATATGCACACAGGGGCCGTATATATGCACACAGGGGCCGTATATATGCACACAGGGGCCGTATATATGCACACAGGGGTCTTTACAGACAGGAGCCATATATATGCACACAGGGGCCGTATATATGCACACAGGGGTCTTTACAGACAGGATCCGTATATATGCACACAGGGGCCGTATATATGCACACAGGAGCCGTATATATGCACACAGGGGCCGTATATATGCACACAGGGGCCGTATATATGCACACAGGGGCCGTATATATGCACACAGGAGCCGTATATATGCACACAGGGGTCTTTACAGACAGGAGCCATATATATGCACACAGGAGCCGTATATATGCACACAGGGGCCGTATATATGCACACAGGATCTGTATATATGCACACAGGGGCCGTATATATGCACACAGGGGCCATATATATGCACACAGGGTCCGTTTTTATGCACACAGGGGCCGTATATATGCACACAGGAGCCTTATATATGCACACAGGGGCCGTATATATGCACACAGGGGCCGTATATATGCACACAGGGGCCTTATATATGCACACAGGGGCCGTATATATGCACACAGGGGCCGTATATATGCACACAGGAGCCTTATATATGCACACAGGGGCCATATATATGCACACAGGAGCCGTATATATGCACACAGGAGCCGTATATATGCACACAGGAGCCGTATATATGCACACAGGGGCCGTATATATGCACACAGGAGCCGTATATATGCACACAGGGGCCGTATATATGCACACAGGAGCCGTATATATGCACACAGGAGCCGTATATATGCACACAGGGGCCGTATATATGCACACAGGGGCCGTATATATGCACACAGGAGCCGTATATATGCACACAGGGGCCGTATATATGCACACAGGAGCCGTATATATGCACACAGGGGCCGTATATATGCACACAGGGGCCGTATATATGCACACAGGAGCCTTATATATGCACACAGGGGCCGTATATATGCACACAGGGGCCGTATATATGCACACAGGAGCCGTATATATGCACACAGGGGCCGTATATATGCACACAGGGGTCTTTACAGACAGGAGCCATATATATACACACAGGAGCCGTATATATGCACACAGGGGCCGTATATATGCACACAGGATCTGTATATATGCACACAGGGGCCGTATATATGCACACAGGGGCCATATATATGCACACAGGGTCCGTATATATGCACACAGGGGCCATATATATGCACACAGGAGCCTTATATATGCACACAGGGGCCGTATATATGCACACAGGGGCAGTATATATGCACACAGGGTCCGTATATATGCACACAGGATCTGTATATATGCACACAGGAGCCGTATATATGCACACAGAGGCCGTATATATGCACACAGGGGCCGTATATATGCACACAGGAGCCGTATATATGCACACAGGGTCCGTATATATGCACACAGGGTCCGTATATATGCACACAGGAGCCGTATATATGCACACAGGGGCCGTATATATGCACACAGGGGCCGTATATATGCACACAGGGGCCGTATATATGCACACAGGGGCCGTATATATGCACACAGGGGCCGTATATATGGACACAGGGGCCGTATATATGGACACAGGAGCCGTATATATGCAAACAGGGTCCGTATATATGCACACAGGGTCCGTATATATGCACAAAGGGGCCGTATATATGCACACAGGAGCCGTATATATGCACACAGGAGCCGTATATATGCACACAGGAGCCGTATATATGCACACAGGGGCCGTATATATGCACACAGGGGCCATATATATGCACAAAGGGGACTTTACACACAGGAGCCGTATATATGCACACAGGGGCCGTATATATGCACACAGGGTCCGTATATATGCACACAGGGGCCGTATATATGCACACAGGGTCCGTATATATGCACACAGGGGCCGTATATATGCACACAGAAGCAGTATATATGCACACAGGGGCCGTATATATGCACACAGGGGCCGTATATATGCACACAGGGGCCGTATATATGCACACAGGAGCCATATATATGCACACAGGAGCCGTATATATGCACACAGGAGCCGTATATATGCACACAGGGGCCATATATATGCACACAGGGGCCATATATATGCACACAGGGGTCTTTACACACAGGAGCCGTATATATGCACACAGGGGCCGTATATATGCACACAAGGCCCATATATATGCACACAGGAGCCGTATATATGCACACAGGGGCCGTATATATGCACACAGGGGCCGTATATGTGCACACAGGGGCCGTATATGTGCACACAGGAGCCGTATATATGCACACAGGGGCCATATATATGCACACAGGAGCCGAATATATGCACACAGGAGCCGTATATATGCACACAGGGTCCGTATATATGCACACAGGGGCCGTATATATGCACACAGGGTCCGTATATATGCACACAGGGTCCATATATATGCACACAGGGTCCGTATATATGCACACAGGGGCCGTATATATGCACACAGGAGCCGTATATATGCACACAGGGGCCGTATATATACACACAGGGGCCGTATATATGCACACAGGGGCCGTATATATGCACACAGGGGCCGTATATATGCACACAGGGGCCGTATATATGCACACAGGGGCCGTATATATGCACACAGGATCTGTATATATGCACACAGGAGCCGTATATATGCACACAGGAGCCGTATATATGCACACAGGGGCCGTATATATGCACACAGGAGCCGTATATATGCACAAAGGAGCCGTATATATGCACACAGGAGCCGTATATATGCACACAGGGGCCGTATATATGCACACAGTGGCCGTATATATGCACACAGGAGCCGTATATATGCACACAAGGCCCATATATATGCACACAGGAGCCATATATATGCACACAGGAGCCGTATATATGCACACAGGGGCCGTATATATGCACACACGGGCCGTATATATGCACACAGGGGCCGTATATATGCACACAGGGGTCTTTACAGACAGGAGCCATATATATACACACAGGAGCCATATATATGCACACAGGGGCCGTATATATGCACACAGGGGCCGTATATATGCACACAGGGGTCTTTACAGACAGGAGCCGTATATATGCACACAGGGGCCGTATATATGCACACAGTTGCCGTATATATGCACACAGGGGCCGTATATATGCACACAGGAGCCGTATATATGCACACAGGAGCCGTATATATGCACACAGGGGCCGTATATATGCACACAAGGCCCATATATATGCACACAGGAGCCATATATATGCACACAGGGGCCGTATATATGCACACAGGGGTCGTATATATGCACACAGGGGCCGTATATATGCACACAGGGGCCGTATATATGCACACAGGGGTCTTTACAGACAGGAGCCATATATATACACACAGGAGCCGTATATATGCACACAGGGGCCGTATATATACACACAGGGGCCGTATATATGCACACAGGGGTCTTTACAGACAGGAGCCATATATATGCACACAGGGGCCGTATATATGCACACAGGGGTCTTTACAGACAGGAGCCGTATATATGCACACAGGAGCCATATATATGCACACAGGGGCCGTATATATGCACACAGGGGCCGTATATATGCACACAGGGGCCGTATATATGCACACAGGGGCCGTATATATGCACACAGGAGCCATATATATGCACACAGGGGCCGTATATATGCACACAGGGGCCGTATATATGCACACAGGGGCCGTATATATGCACACAGGGGCCGTATATATGCACACAGGGGTCTTTACAGACAGGAGCCATATATATACACACAGGAGCCGTATATATGCACACAGGGGCCGTATATATGCACACAGGGGTCTTTACAGACAGGAGCCATATATATGCACACAGTTGCCGTATATATGCACACAGGAGCCGTATATATGCACACAGGAGCCGTATATATGCACACAGGAGCCGTATATATGCACACAGGGGCCGTATATATGCACACAGGATCTGTATATATGCACACAGGGGCCGTATATATGCACACAGGATCTGTATATATGCACACAGGGGCCGTATATATGCACACAAGAGCCGTATATATGCACACAGGAGCCGTATATATGCACACAGTTGCCGTATATATGCACACAGGAGCCGTATATATGCACACAGGAGCCGTATATATGCACACAGGAGCCGTATATATGCACACAGTTGCCGTATATATGCACACAGGAGCCGTATATATGCACACAGGATCTGTATATATGCACACAGGAACCGTATATATGCACACAGGAGCCGTATATATGCACACAGGAGCCGTATATATGCACACAGGAGCCGTATATATGCACACAGGGGCCGTATATATGCACACAGGAGCCGTATATATGCACACAGGAGCCGTATATATGCACACAGGAGCCGTATATATGCACACAGGAGCCGTATATATGCACACAGTTGCCGTATATATGCACACAGGAGCCGTATATATGCACACAGGATCTGTATATATGCACACAGGAACCGTATATATGCACACAGTTGCCGTATATATGCACACAGGAGCCGTATATATGCACACAGGAGCCGTATATATGCACACAGGGGCCGTATATATGCACACAGGAGCCGTATATATGCACACAGAAGCCGTATATATGCACACAGTTGCCGTATATATGCACACAGGAGCCATATATATGCACACAGGGGCCGTATATATGCACACAGGGGCCGTATATATGCACACAGGAGCCGTATATATGCACACAGGAGCCGTATATATGCACACAGGGGCCGTATATATGCACACAGGAGCCGTATATATGCACACAGAAGCCGTATATATGCACACAGTTGCCGTATATATGCACACAGGAGCCATATATATGCACACAGTTGCCGTATATATGCACACAGGAGCCGTATATATGCACACAGGGGCCGTATATATGCACACAGGGGTCTTTACAGACAGGAGCCATATATATGCACACAGGAGCCGTATATATGCACACAGGAGCCGTATATATGCACACAGGAGCCGTATATATGCACACAGGGGCCGTATATATGCACACAGGGGCCGTATATATGCACACAGGGGTCTTTACAGACAGGAGCCATATATATGCACACAGTTGCCGTATATATGCACACAGGGGCCGTATATATGCACACAGGGGTCTTTACAGACAGGAGCCATATATATGCACACAGTTGCCGTATATATGCACACAGGGGCCGTATATATGCACACAGGAGCCGCATATATGCACACAGGAGCCGTATATATGCACACAGGAGCCGTATATATGCACACAGGGGCCGTATATATGCACACAGGATCTGTATATATGCACACAGGGGCCGTATATATGCACACAGGATCTGTATATATGCACACAGGAGCCGTATATATGCACACAGGAGCCGTATATATGCACACAGGGGCCGTATATATGCACACAGGAGCCGTATATATGCACACAGGGGCCGTATATATGCACACAGGAGCCGTATATATGCACACAGGAGCCGTATATATGCACACAGGGGCCGTATATATGCACACAGGAGCCGTATATATGCACACAGGGGCCGTATATATGCACACAGGAGCCGTATATATGCACACAGGAGCCGTATATATGCACACAAGGCCCATATATATGCACACAAGGCCCATATATATGCACACAGGAGCCGTATATATGCACACAGGGTCCGTATATATGCACACAGGGTCCGTATATATGCACACAGGGGCCGTATATATGCACACAGGGGCCGCATATATGCACACAGGAGCCGTATATATACACACAGGGGCCGTATATATGCACACAAGGGCCGTATATATGCAGACAGGAGCCGTATATATACACACAGGAGCCGTATATATGCAAACAGGGGCCGTATATATGCACACAGGAGCCGTATATATACACACAGGAGCCGTATATATGCACACAGGAGCCGTATATATGCACACAGGAGCCGTATATATGCACACAGGGGTCTTTATAGACAGGAGCCATATATATACACACAGGAGCCGTATATATGCACACAGGGGCCGTATATATGCACACAGGAGCCGTATATATGCACACAGGGGCCGTATATATGCACACAGGGGCCGTATATATGGACACAGGAGCCGTATATATGCACACAGGAGCCGTATATATGCACACAGGGGCCGTATATATGCACACAGGGGCCGTATATATGCACACAGGGGCCATATATATGCATACAGGGTCCGTATATATGCACACAGGATCTGTATATATGCACACAGGGGCCGTATATATGCACACAGGGGCCGTATATGTGCACACAGGGGCCGTATATATGCACACAGGGTCAGTATATATGCACACAGGGGCCGTATATATGGACACAGGGGCCGTATATATGGACACAGGGGCCGTATATATGGACACAGGAGCCGTATATATGCACACAGGAGCCGTATATATGCACACAGGGTCCGTATATATGCACACAGGGTCCGTATATATGCACACAGGGGCCGTATATATGCACACAGGGGCCGTATATATGCACACAGTAGCCCTATATATGCACACAGGAGCCGTATATATGCAGACAGGGGCCGTATATATGCACACAGGGGCCGTATATATGCACACAGGGGCCGAATATATGCACACAGGGGCCGTATATATGCACACAGGGGCCGTATATATGGACACAGGGGCCGTATATATGGACACAGGGGCCGTATATATGGCCACAGGAGCCGTATATATGGAAAAAGGAGCCGTATATATGCACACAGGGTCCGTATATATGCACACAGGGGCCGTATATATGCACACAGGGGCCGTATATATGCACACAGGGTCCGTATATATGCACACAGGGGCCGCATATATGCACACAGAAGCAGTATATATGCACACAGGGGCCGTATATATGCACACAGGAGCCGTATAAATGCACACAGGAGCCGTATATATGCACACAGGGGCCATATATATGCACACAGGGGCCATATATATGCACACAGGGGTCTTTACACACAGGAGCCGTATATATGCACACAGGGGCCGTATATATGCACACAGGGGCCGTATATATGCACACAGGGGCCGTATATATGCACACAAGGCCCATATATATGCACACAGCAGCCGTATATATGCACACAAGGCCCATATATATGCACACAGGAGCCGTATATATGCACAAAAGGCCCATATATATGCACACAGGGGCCGTATATATGCACACAGGGGCCGTATATATGCACACAGGGGCCGTATATATGCACACAGGGGCCGTATATGTGCACACAGGAGCCATATATATGCACACAGGAGCCGCATATATGCACACAAGGCCCATATATATGCACACAGGAGCCGTATATATGCACACAGGAGCCGTATATATGCACACAGGGGCCGTATATATGCACACAGGGTCCGTATATATGCACACAGGGGCCGTATATATGCACACAGGAGCCGTATATATGCACACAGGAGCCGTATATATGCACACAGGAGCCGTATATATACACACAGGAGCCGTATATATGCACACAGGGGCCGTATATATGCACACAGGGGCCGTATATATGCACACAGGGGCCGTATATATGCACACAGGAGCCGTATATATGCACACAGGAGCCGTATATATACACACAGGAGCCGTATATATGCACACAGGGGCCGTATATATGCACACAGGGGCCGTATATATGCACACAGGAGCCGTATATATGCACACAGGAGCCGTATATATGCACACAGGAGCCGTATATATGCACACAGGGGCCGTATATATGCACACAGGAGCCGTATATATGCACACAGGGGCCGTATATATGCACACAGGGGCCGTATATATGCACACAGGAGCCGTATATATGCACACAGGAGCCGTATATGTGCACACAGGGGCCGTATATATGCACACAGGAGCCGTATATATGCACACAGGGGCCGTATATATGCACACAGGGGCCGTATATATGCACACAGGGGCCGTATATATGCACACAGGAGCCGTATATATGCACACAGGAGCCGTCTATATGCACACAGGAGCCGTATATATACACACAGGAGCCGTATATATGCACACAGGGGCCGTATATATGCACACAGGGGCCGTATATATGCACACAGGATCTGTATATATGCACACAGGAGCCGTATATATGCACACAGGATCTGTATATATGCACACAGGAGCCGTATATATGCACACAGGGGCCGTATATATGCACACAGGAGCCGTATATATGCACACAGGAGCCGTATATATGCACACAGGAGCCGTATATATGCACACAGGGGTCTTTACAGACAGGAGCCATATATATGCACACAGTTGCTGTATATATGCACACAGGAGCCGTATATATGCACACAGGAGCCATATATATGCACACAGTTGCTGTATATATGCACACAGGGGCCGTATATATGCACACAGGGGCTGTATATATGCACACAGGAGCCATATATATGCACACAGTTGCTGTATATATGCACACAGGATCCGTATATATGCACACAGGGGCCGTATATATGCACACAGGGGCCGTATATATGCACACAGGAGCCGTATATATGCACACAGGGGCCGTATATATGCACACAGGGGCCGTATATATGCACACAGGGGCCGTATATATGCACACAGGGGCCGTATATATGCACACAGGGTCCGTATATATGCACACAGGATCTGTATATATGCACACAGGAGCCGTATATATGCACACAGGGTCCGTATATATGCACACAGGAGCCGTATATATGCACACAGGAGCCGTATATATGCACACAGGGGCCGTATATATGCACACAGGGGCCGTATATATGCACACAGGGGCCGTATATATGCACACAGGGGCCGTATATATGCACACAGGGGCCGTATATATGCACACAGGGTCAGTATATATGGACACAGGGGCCGTATATATGGACACAGGGGCCGTATATATGCACACAGGGTCCGTATATATGCACACAAGGGACGTATATATGCACACAGGGTCCGTATATATGCACACAGGGGCCGTATATATGCACACAGGGGGCGTATATATGCACACAGGGGTCTTTACAGACAGGAGCCATATATATGCACACAGTTGCCGTATATATGCACACAGGAGCCGTATATATGCACACAGGAGCCGCATATATGCACACAGGGGCCGTATATATGCACACAGGGGCCGTATATATGCACACATGAGCCGTATATATGCACACAGGGGCCGTATATATGCACACAGGGGCCGTATATATGCACACAGGGGCCGTATATATGCACACAGGGGCCGTATATATGCACACAGGGTCCGTATATATGCACACAGGAGCCGTATATATGCACACAGGGGCCGTATATATGCACACAGGGGCCGTATATATGCACACAGGGGCCGTATATATGCACACAGGGTCAGTATAAATGCACACAGGGGCCGTATATATGGACACAGGTGCCATATATATGCACACAGGGTCCGTATATATGCACACAGGGTCCGTATATATGCACACAGGGGCCGTATATATGCACACAGGGGCCGTATATATGCACACAGGGGCCGTATATATGCACACAGGGGCCGTATATATGCACACAGGGTCCGTATATATGCACACAGGAGCCGTATATATGCACACAGGGGCCGTATATATGCACACAGGGGTCGTATATATGCACACAGGGTCAGTATATATGCACACAGGGGCCGTATATATGGACACAGGGGCCGTATATATGGACACAGGGGCCGTATATATGCACACAGGGTCCGTATATATGCACACAGGGTCCGTATATATGCACACAGGAGCCGTATATATGCACACAGGGTCCGTATATATGCACACAGGGGCCATATATATGCACACAGGGGCCGTATATATGCACACAGGGGTCTTTACAGACAGGAGCCATATATATGCACACAGTTGCCGTATATATGCACACAGGAGCCGTATATATGCACACAGGAGCCGCATATATGCACACAGGGGCCGTATATATGCACACAGGGGCCGTATATATGCACACAGGAGCCGTATATATGCACACAGGGGCCGTATATATGCACACAGGGGCCGTATATATGCACACAGGGGCCGTATATATGCACACAGGGGCCGTATATATGCACACAGGGGCCGTATATATGCACACAGGGGCCGTATATATGCACACAGGGTCCGTATATATGCACACAGGATCTGTATATATGCACACAGGGGCCGTATATATGCACACAGGGGCCGTATATATGCACACAGGGTCCGTATATATGCACACAGGAGCCGTATATATGCACACAGGGGCCGTATATATGCACACAGGGGCCGTATATATGCACACAGGGGCCGTATATATGGACACAGGGGCCGTATATATGCACACAGGGTCCGTATATATGCACACAGGGGCCGTATATATGCACACAGGGGCCGTATATATGCACACAGGGGCCGTATATATGCACACAGGGGCCGTATATATGCACACAGAAGCAGTATATATGCACACAGGGGCTGTATATATGCACACAGGAGCCGTATATATGCACACAGGAGCCGTATATATGCACACAGGGGCCATATATATGCACACAGGGGCCATATATATGCACACAGGGGTCTTTACACACAGGAGCCGTATATATGCACACAGGGGCCGTATATATGCACACAGGAGTCGTATATATGCACACAAGGCCCATATATATGCACACAGGAGCCGTATATATGCACACAAGGCCCATATATATGCACACAGGGGCCGTATATATGCACACAGGGGCCGTATATATGCACACAGGGGCCGTATATGTGCACACAGGAGCCGTATATATGCACACAAGGCCCATATATATGCACACAGCAGCCGTATATATGCACACAAGGCCCATATATATGCACACAGGAGCCGTATATATGCACAAAAGGCCCATATATATGCACACAGGGGCCGTATATATGCACACAGGGGCCGTATATATGCACACAGGGGCCGTATATATGCACACAGGGGCCGTATATGTGCACACAGGAGCCATATATATGCACACAGGAGCCGTATATATGCACACAAGGCCCATATATATGCACACAGGAGCCGTATATATGCACACAGGAGCCGTATATATGCACACAGGGGCCGTATATATGCACACAGGGTCCGTATATATGCACACAGGGGCCGTATATATGCACACAGGAGCCGTATATATGCACACAGGAGCCGTATATATGCACACAGGAGCCGTATATATACACACAGGAGCCGTATATATGCACACAGGGGCCGTATATATGCACACAGGGGCCGTATATATGCACACAGGGGCCGTATATATGCACACAGGAGCCGTATATATGCACACAGGAGCCGTATATATACACACAGGAGCCGTATATATGCACACAGGGGCCGTATATATGCACACAGGGGCCGTATATATGCACACAGGAGCCGTATATATGCACACAGGAGCCGTATATATGCACACAGGAGCCGTATATATGCACACAGGGGCCGTATATATGCACACAGGAGCCGTATATATGCACACAGGGGCCGTATATATGCACACAGGGGCCGTATATATGCACACAGGAGCCGTATATATGCACACAGGAGCCGTATATGTGCACACAGGGGCCGTATATATGCACACAGGAGCCGTATATATGCACACAGGGGCCGTATATATGCACACAGGGGCCGTATATATGCACACAGGGGCCGTATATATGCACACAGGAGCCGTATATATGCACACAGGAGCCGTCTATATGCACACAGGAGCCGTATATATACACACAGGAGCCGTATATATGCACACAGGGGCCGTATATATGCACACAGGGGCCGTATATATGCACACAGGATCTGTATATATGCACACAGGAGCCGTATATATGCACACAGGATCTGTATATATGCACACAGGAGCCGTATATATGCACACAGGGGCCGTATATATGCACACAGGAGCCGTATATATGCACACAGGAGCCGTATATATGCACACAGGAGCCGTATATATGCACACAGGGGTCTTTACAGACAGGAGCCATATATATGCACACAGTTGCTGTATATATGCACACAGGAGCCGTATATATGCACACAGGAGCCATATATATGCACACAGTTGCTGTATATATGCACACAGGGGCCGTATATATGCACACAGGGGCTGTATATATGCACACAGGAGCCATATATATGCACACAGTTGCTGTATATATGCACACAGGATCCGTATATATGCACACAGGGGCCGTATATATGCACACAGGGGCCGTATATATGCACACAGGAGCCGTATATATGCACACAGGGGCCGTATATATGCACACAGGGGCCGTATATATGCACACAGGGGCCGTATATATGCACACAGGGGCCGTATATATGCACACAGGGTCCGTATGTATGCACACAGGATCTGTATATATGCACACAGGAGCCATATATATGCACACAGGGTCCGTATATATGCACACAGGAGCCGTATATATGCACACAGGAGCCGTATATATGCACACAGGGGCCGTATATATGCACACAGGGGCCGTATATATGCACACAGGGGCCGTATATATGCACACAGGGGCCGTATATATGCACACAGGGGCCGTATATATGCACACAGGGTCAGTATATATGGACACAGGGGCCGTATATATGGACACAGGGGCCGTATATATGCACACAGGGTCCGTATATATGCACACAAGGGACGTATATATGCACACAGGGTCCGTATATATGCACACAGGGGCCGTATATATGCACACAGGGGGCGTATATATGCACACAGGGGTCTTTACAGACAGGAGCCATATATATGCACACAGTTGCCGTATATATGCACACAGGAGCCGTATATATGCACACAGGAGCCGCATATATGCACACAGGGGCCGTATATATGCACACAGGGGCCGTATATATGCACACATGAGCCGTATATATGCACACAGGGGCCGTATATATGCACACAGGGGCCGTATATATGCACACAGGGGCCGTATATATGCACACAGGGGCCGTATATATGCACACAGGGTCCGTATATATGCACACAGGAGCCGTATATATGCACACAGGGGCCGTATATATGCACACAGGGGCCGTATATATGCACACAGGGGCCGTATATATGCACACAGGGTCAGTATAAATGCACACAGGGGCCGTATATATGGACACAGGTGCCATATATATGCACACAGGGTCCGTATATATGCACACAGGGTCCGTATATATGCACACAGGGGCCGTATATATGCACACAGGGGCCGTATATATGCACACAGGGGCCGTATATATGCACACAGGGGCCGTATATATGCACACAGGGTCCGTATATATGCACACAGGAGCCGTATATATGCACACAGGGGCCGTATATATGCACACAGGGGTCGTATATATGCACACAGGGTCAGTATATATGCACACAGGGGCCGTATATATGGACACAGGGGCCGTATATATGGACACAGGGGCCGTATATATGCACACAGGGTCCGTATATATGCACACAGGGTCCGTATATATGCACACAGGAGCCGTATATATGCACACAGGGTCCGTATATATGCACACAGGGGCCATATATATGCACACAGGGGCCGTATATATGCACACAGGGGTCTTTACAGACAGGAGCCATATATATGCACACAGTTGCCGTATATATGCACACAGGAGCCGTATATATGCACACAGGAGCCGCATATATGCACACAGAGGCCGTATATATGCACACAGGGGCCGTATATATGCACACAGGAGCCGTATATATGCACACAGGGGCCGTATATATGCACACAGGGGCCGTATATATGCACACAGGGGCCGTATATATGCACACAGGGGCCGTATATATGCACACAGGGGCCGTATATATGCACACAGGGGCCGTATATATGCACACAGGGTCCGTATATATGCACACAGGATCTGTATATATGCACACAGGGGCCGTATATATGCACACAGGGGCCGTATATATGCACACAGGGTCCGTATATATGCACACAGGAGCCGTATATATGCACACAGGGGCCGTATATATGCACACAGGGGCCGTATATATGCACACAGGGGCCGTATATATGGACACAGGGGCCGTATATATGCACACAGGGTCCGTATATATGCACACAGGGGCCGTATATATGCACACAGGGGCCGTATATATGCACACAGGGGCCGTATATATGCACACAGGGGCCGTATATATGCACACAGAAGCAGTATATATGCACACAGGGGCTGTATATATGCACACAGGAGCCGTATATATGCACACAGGAGCCGTATATATGCACACAGGGGCCATATATATGCACACAGGGGCCATATATATGCACACAGGGGTCTTTACACACAGGAGCCGTATATATGCACACAGGGGCCGTATATATGCACACAGGAGTCGTATATATGCACACAAGGCCCATATATATGCACACAGGAGCCGTATATATGCACACAAGGCCCATATATATGCACACAGGGGCCGTATATATGCACACAGGGGCCGTATATATGCACACAGGGGCCGTATATGTGCACACAGGAGCCGTATATATGCACACAGGAGCCGTATATATGCACACAGGAGCCGTATATATGCACACAGGAGCCGTATATATGCACACAGGGGCCGTATATATGCACACAGGGGTCTTTACAGACAGGAGCCGTATATATGCACACAGGAGCCGTATATATGCACACAGGGGCCGTATATATGCACACAGGGGCCGTATATATGCACACAGGGGCCGTATATATGCACACAGGGGCCGTATATATGCACACAGGGGTCTTTACAGACAGGAGCCATATATATGCACACAGGGGCCGTATATATGCACACAGGGGCCGTATATATGCACACAGGGGTCTTTACAGACAGGAGCCATATATATGCACACAGTTGCCGTATATATGCACACAGGAGCCGTATATATGCACACAGGAGCCGTATATATGCACACAGGAGCCGTATATATGCACACAGGGGCCGTATATATGCACACAGGATCTGTATATATGCACACAGGGGCCGTATATATGCACACAGGATCTGTATATATGCACACAGGGGCCGTATATATGCACACAAGAGCAGTATATATGCACACAGGAGCCGTATATATGCACACAGTTGCCGTATATATGCACACAGGAGCCGTATATATGCACACAGGAGCCGTATATATGCACACAGGAGCCGTATATATGCACACAGTTGCCGTATATATGCACACAGGAGCCGTATATATGCACACAGGAGCCGTATATATGCACACAGGGGCCGTATATATGCACACAGGAGCCGTATATATGCACACAGAAGCCGTATATATGCACACAGTTGCCGTATATATGCACACAGGAGCCATATATATGCACACAGGAGCCGTATATATGCACACAGGGGCCGTATATATGCATACAGGGGTCTTTAGAGACAGGAGCCATATATATGCACACAGGAGCCGTATATATGCACACAGGAGCCGTATATATGCACACAGGAGCCGTATATATGCACACAGGGGCCGTATATATGCACACAGGGGCCGTATATATGCACACAAGGCCCATATATATGCACACAGGAGCCGTATATATGCACACAGGGGCCGTATATATGCACACAGGGGTCTTTACAGACAGGAGCCATATATATGCACACAGTTGCCGTATATATGCACACAGGGGCCGTATATATGCACACAGGAGCCGTATATATGCACACAGGAGCCGTATATATGCACACAGGAGCCGTATATATGCACACAGGGGCCGTATATATGCACACAGTTGCCGTATATATGCACACAGGGGCCGTATATATGCACACAGGGGTCTTTACAGACAGGAGCCATATATATGCACACAGTTGCCGTATATATGCACACAGGGGCCGTATATATGCACACAGGAGCCGTATATATGCACACAGGAGCCGTATATATGCACACAGGAGCCGTATATATGCACACAGGGGCCGTATATATGCACACAGGAGCCGTATATATGCACACAGGGGCCGTATATATGCACACAGGAGCCGTATATATGCACACAGGGGCCGTATATATGCACACAGGAGCCGTATATATGCACACAGGGGCCATATATATGCACACAGGAGCCGTATATATGCACACAGGAGCCGTATATATGCACACAGGGGCCGTATATATGCACACAGGAGCCGTATATATGCACACAGGGGCCGTATATATGCACACAGGAGCCGTATATATGCACACAGGAGCCGTATATATGCACACAAGGCCCATATATATGCACACAAGGCCCATATATATGCACACAGGAGCCGTATATATGCACACAGGGTCCGTATATATGCACACAGGGTCCGTATATATGCACACAGGGGCCGTATATATGCACACAGGGGCCGTATATATGCACACAGGAGCCGTATATATACACACAGGGGCCGTATATATGCACACAAGGGCCGTATATATGCAGACAGGAGCCGTATATATGCAAACAGGGGCCGTATATATGCACACAGGAGCCGTATATATACACACAGGAGCCGTATATATGCACACAGGAGCCGTATATATGCACACAGGAGCCGTATATATGCACACAGGGGTCTTTATAGACAGGAGCCATATATATACACACAGGATCTGTATATATGCACACAGGAGCCGTATATATGCACACAGGAGCCGTATATATGCACACAGGGGCCGTATATATGCACACAGGGTCCGTATATTTGCACACAGGGTCCGTATATTTGCACACAGGAGCCGTATATATGCACACAGGGGCCGTATATATGCACACAGGGGCCGTATATATGCACACAGGGGCCGTATATGTGCACACAGGGGCCGTATATATGCACACAGGGTCAGTATATATGCACACAGGGGCCGTATATATGGACACAGGGGCCGTATATATGGACACAGGGGCCGTATATATGGACACAGGAGCCGTATATATGCACACAGGAGCCGTATATATGCACACAGGGTCCGTATATATGCACACAGGGTCCGTATATATGCACACAGGGGCCGTATATATGCACACAGGGGCCGTATATATGCACACAGTAGCCCTATATATGCACACAGGAGCCGTATATATGCAGACAGGGGCTGTATATATGCACACAGGGGCCGTATATATGCACACAGGGGCCGAATATATGCACACAGGGGCCGTATATATGCACACAGGGGCCGTATATATGGACACAGGGGCCGTATATATGGACACAGGGGCCGTATATATGGCCACAGGAGCCGTATATATGGAAAAAGGAGCCGTATATATGCACACAGGGTCCGTATATATGCACACAGGAGCCGTATAAATGCACACAGGAGCCGTATATATGCACACAGGGGCCATATATATGCACACAGGGGCCATATATATGCACACAGGGGTTTTTACACACAGGAGCCGTATATATGCACACAGGGGCCGTATATATGCACACAGGGGCCGTATATATGCACACAGGGGCCGTATATATGCACACAAGGCCCATATATATGCACACAGCAGCCGTATATATGCACACAAGGCCCATATATATGCACACAGGAGCCGTATATATGCACAAAAGGCCCATATATATGCACACAGGGGCCGTATATATGCACACAGGGGCCGTATATATGCACACAGGGGCCGTATATATGCACACAGGGGCCGTATATGTGCACACAGGAGCCATATATATGCACACAGGAGCCGTATATATGCACACAAGGCCCATATATATGCACACAGGAGCCGTATATATGCACACAGGAGCCGTATATATGCACACAGGGGCCGTATATATGCACACAGGGTCCATATATATGCACACAGGGGCCGTATATATGCACACAGGAGCCGTATATATGCACACAGGAGCCGTATATATGCACACAGGAGCCGTATATATACACACAGGAGCCGTATATATACACACAGGAGCCGTATATATGCACACAGGGGCCGTATATATGCACACAGGGGCCGTATATATGCACACAGGGGCCGTATATATGCACACAGGAGCCGTATATATGCACACAGGAGCCGTATATATACACACAGGAGCCGTATATATGCACACAGGGGCCGTATATATGCACACAGGGGCCGTATATATGCACACAGGAGCCGTATATATGCACACAGGAGCCGTATATATGCACACAGGAGCCGTATATATGCACACAGGGGCCGTATATATGCACACAGGAGCCGTATATATGCACACAGGGGCCGTATATATGCACACAGGGGCCGTATATATGCACACAGGAGCCGTATATATGCACACAGGAGCCGTATATGTGCACACAGGGGCCGTATATATGCACACAGGAGCCGTATATATGCACACAGGGGCCGTATATATGCACACAGGGGCCGTATATATGCACACAGGGGCCGTATATATGCACACAGGAGCCGTATATATGCACACAGGAGCCGTCTATATGCACACAGGAGCCGTATATATACACACAGGAGCCGTATATATGCACACAGGGGCCGTATATATGCACACAGGGGCCGTATATATGCACACAGGATCTGTATATATGCACACAGGAGCCGTATATATGCACACAGGATCTGTATATATGCACACAGGAGCCGTATATATGCACACAGGAGCCGTATATATGCACACAGGAGCCGTATATATGCACACAGGAGCCGTATATATGCACACAGGGGTCTTTACAGACAGGAGCCATATATATGCACACAGTTGCTGTATATATGCACACAGGAGCCGTATATATGCACACAGGAGCCGTATATATGCACACAGGGGCCGTATATATGCACACAGGGGCCGTATATATGCACACAGGAGCCGTATATATGCACACAGGGGCCGTATATATGCACACAGGGGCCGTATATATGCACACAGGGGCCGTATATATGCACACAGCGGCCGTATATATGCACACAGGGTCCGTATATATGCACACAGGATCTGTATATATGCACACAGGAGCCGTATATATGCACACAGGGTCCGTATATATGCACACAGGAGCCGTATATATGCACACAGGAGCCGCATATATGCACACAGGGGCCGTATATATGCACACAGGGGCCGTATATATGCACACAGGGGCCGTATATATGCACACAGGGGCCGTATATATGCACACAGGGGCCGTATATATGCACACAGGGGCCGTATATATGCACACAGGAGCCGTATATATGCACACAGGGGCCGTATATATGCACACAGGGGCCGTATATATGCACACAGGGGCCGTATATATGCACACAGGGTCCGTATATATGCACACAGGATCTGTATATATGCACACAGGAGCCGTATATATGCACACAGGGTCCGTATATATGCACACAGGAGCCGTATATATGCACACAGGAGCCGTATATATGCACACAGGGGCCGTATATATGCACACAGGGGCCGTATATATGCACACAGGGGCCGTATATATGCACACAGGGGCCGTATATATGCACACAGGGGCCGTATATATGCACACAGGGGCCGTATATATGCACACAGGGGCCGTATATATGCACACAGGATCTGTATATATGCACACAGGAGCCGTATATATGCACACAGGGTCCGTATATATGCACACAGGAGCCGTATATATGCACACAGGAGCCGTATATATGCACACAGGAGCCGTATATATGCACACAGGGGCCGTATATATGCACACAGGGGCCGTATATATGCACACAGGGGCCGTATATATGCACACAGGGGCCGTATATATGCACACAGGGGCCGTATATATGCACACAGGGGCCGTATATATGCACACAGGGGCCGTATATATGCACACAGGGGCCGTATATATGCACACAGGAGCCGTATATATGCACACAGGAGCCGTCTATATGCACACAGGAGCCGTATATATACACACAGGAGCCGTATATATGCACACAGGGGCCGTATATATGCACACAGGATCTGTATATATGCACACAGGAGCCGTATATATGCACACAGGATCTGTATATATGCACACAGGAGCCGTATATATGCACACAGGATCTGTATATATGCACACAGGGGCCGTATATATGCACACAGGATCTGTATATATGCACACAGGAGCCGTATATATGCACACAGGATCTGTATATATGCACACAGGGGCCGTATATATGCACACAGGAGCCGTATATATGCACACAGGAGCCGTATATATGCACACAGGAGCCGTATATATGCACACAGGGGTCTTTACAGACAGGAGCCATATATATGCACACAGTTGCTGTATATATGCACACAGGAGCCGTATATATGCACACAGGAGCCGTATATATGCACACAGGGGCCGTATATATGCACACAGGGGCCGTATATATGCACACAGGAGCCGTATATATGCACACAGGGGCCGTATATATGCACACAGGGGCCGTATATATGCACACAGGGGCCGTATATATGCACACAGGGGCCGTATATATGCACACAGGGTCCGTATATATGCACACAGGATCTGTATATATGCACACAGGAGCCGTATATATGCACACAGGGTCCGTATATATGCACACAGGAGCCGTATATATGCACACAGGAGCCGTATATATGCACACAGGGGCCGTATATATGCACACAGGGGCCGTATATATGCACACAGGGGCCGTATATATGCACACAGGGGCCGTATATATGCACACAGGGGCCGTATATATGCACACAGGGTCAGTATATATGGACACAGGGGCCGTATATATGGACACAGGGGCCGTATATATGCACACAGGGTCCGTATATATGCACACAGGGGACGTATATATGCACACAGGGTCCGTATATATGCACACAGGGGCCGTATATATGCACACAGGGGGCGTATATATGCACACAGGGGTCTTTACAGACAGGAGCCATATATATGCACACAGTTGCCGTATATATGCACACAGGAGCCGTATATATGCACACAGGAGCCGCATATATGCACACAGGGGCCGTATATATGCACACAGGAGCCGTATATATGCACACAGGGGCCGTATATATGCACACAGGGGCCGTATATATGCACACAGGGGCCGTATATATGCACACAGGGGCCGTATATATGCACACAGGGGCCGTATATATGCACACAGGGGCCGTATATATGCACACAGGGTCCGTATATATGCACACAGGATCTGTATATATGCACACAGGGGCCGTATATATGCACACAGGGGCCGTATATATGCACACAGGGTCCGTATATATGCACACAGGAGCCGTATATATGCACACAGGGGCCGTATATATGCACACAGGGGCCGTATATATGCACACAGGGGCCGTATATATGGACACAGGGGCCGTATATATGCACACAGGGTCCGTATATATGCACACAGGGGCCGTATATATGCACACAGGGGCCGTATATATGCACACAGGGGCCGTATATATGCACACAGAAGCAGTATATATGCACACAGGGGCTGTATATATGCACACAGGAGCCGTATATATGCACACAGGAGCCGTATATATGCACACAGGGGCCATATATATGCACACAGGGGCCATATATATGCACACAGGGGTCTTTACACACAGGAGCCGTATATATGCACACAGGAGTCGTATATATGCACACAAGGCCCATATATATGCACACAGGAGCCGTATATATGCACATAAGGCCCATATATATGCACACAGGGGCCGTATATATGCACACAGGAGCCGTATATATGCACACAAGAGCCGTATATATGCACATAAGGCCCATATATATGCACACAGGGGCCGTATATATGCACACAGGGGCCGTATATGTGCACACAGGAGCCGTATATATGCACACAGGAGCCGTATATATGCACACAGGAGCCGTATATATGCACACAGGAGCCGTATATATGCACACAGGGGCCGTATATATGCACACAGGGTCCGTATATATGCACACAGGGGCCGTATATATGCACACAGGAGCCGTATATATGCACACAGGGGCCGTATATATGCACACAGGAGCCGTATATAAACACACAGGAGCCGTATATATGCACACAGGGGCCGTATATATGCACACAGGATCCGTATATATGCACACAGGAGCCGTATATATGCACACAGGGGCCGTATATATGCACACAGGAGCCGTATATATGCACACAGGAGCCGTATATATGCACACAGGAGCCGTATATATGCACACAGGGGCCGTATATATGCACACAGGGGCCGTATATATGCACACAGGGGCCGTATATATGCACACAGGGTCCGTATATATGCACACAGGTGCCGTATATATGCACACAGGTGCCGTATATATGCACACAGGGTCCGTATATATGCACACAGGGGCCGTATATATGCACACAGGGGCCGTATATATGCACACAGGGTCCGTATATATGCACACAGGGGCCGTATATATGCACACAGGGGCCGTATATATGCACACAGGGTCCGTATATATGCACACAGGGGCCGTATATATGCACACAGGTGCCGTATATATGCACACAGGGGCCGTATATATGCACACAGGAGCCGTATATATGCACACAGGATCTGTATATATGCACACAGGAGCCGTATATATGCACACAGGGGCCGTATATATGCACACAGGGGCCGTATATATGCACACAGGGTCCGTATATATGCACACAGGAGCCGTATATATGCACACAGGAGCCATATATATGCACACAGGGGCCGTATATATGCACACAGGGGCCGTATATATGCACACAGGGGCCGTATATATGCACACAGGGTCAGTATATATGCACACAGGGGCCGTATATATGGACACAGGGGCCGTATATATGGACACAGGGGCCGTATATATGGACACAGGAGCCGTATATATGCACACAGGAGCCGCATATATGCACACAGGGTCCGTATATATGCACACAGGAGCCGTATATATGCACACAGGAGCCGTATATATGCACACAGGGGCCATATATATGCACACAGGGGTCTTTACACACAGGGGCCGTATATATGCACACAGGGGCCGTATATATGCACACAGGGGCCGTATATATGGACACAGGGGCCGTATATATGGACACAGGAGCCGTATATATGCACACAGGAGCCGTATATATGCACACAGGGGCCGTATATATGCACACAGGAGCCGTATATATGCACACAGGGGCCGTATATATGGACACAGGGGCCATATATATGCACACAGGGGTCTTTACACACAGGGGCCGTATATATGCACACAGGGGCCGTATATATGCACACAGGGGCCGTATATATGGACACAGGGGCCATATATATGCACACAGGGGTCTTTACACACAGGGGCCGTATATATGCACACAGGGGCCGTATATATGCACACAGGGGCCGTATATATGGACACAGGGGCCGTATATATGGACACAGGGGCCGTATATATGGACACAGGAGCCGTATATATGGACACAGGAGCCGTATATATGCACACAGGGTCCGTATATATGCACACATGGTCCGTATATATGCACACAGGGGCCGTATATATGCACACAGGGGCCGTATATATGCACACAGAAGCAGGATATATGCACACAGGGGCCGTATATATGCACACAGGGGCCGTATATATGCACACAGGGGCCGTATATATGCACACAGGAGCCGTATATATGCACACAGGAGCCGTATATATGCACACAGGAGCCGTATATATACACACAGGGGCCATATATATGCACACAGGGGCCATATATATGCACACAGGAGCCGTATATATGCACACAGGGTCCGTATATATGCACACAGGGTCCGTATATATGCACACAGGAGCCGTATATATGCACACAAGGCCCATATATATGCACACAGGAGCCGTATATATGCACACAGGGGCCGTATATATGCACACAGGGGCCGTATATATGCACACAGGGGCCGTATATGTGCACACAGGAGCCGTATATATGCAGACAGGAGCCGTATATATGCACACAGGGTCCGTATATATGCACACAGGGTCCGTATATATGCACACAGGGGCCATATATATGCACACAGGAGCCGTATATATATGCACGCAGGAGCCGTATATATGCACACAGGGGCCGTATATATGCACACAGGGGCCGTATATATGCACACAGGGGTCTTTACAGACAGGAGCCGTATATATGCACACAGGAACCGTATATATGCACACAGGCCCCGTATATATGCACACAGGGGCCGTATATATACTCACAGGAGCCGTATATATGCACACAGGAGCCGTATATATGCACACAGGGGCCGTATATATGCAAACAGGGGCCATATATATGCACACAGGGGCCATATATATGCACACAGGGTCCGTATATATGCACACAGGGGCCGTATATATGCACACAGGAGCCGTATATATGCACACAGGAGCCGTATATATGCACACAGGGGCCGTATATATGCACACAGGGGCCGTTTATATGCACACAGGAGCCGTATATATGCGCACAGGGGCCGTATATGTGCACACAGGAGCCGTATATATGCACACAGGAGCCGTATATATGCACACAGGGGCCGTATATATGCACACAGGGGCCGTATATATGCACACAGGGGCCGTATATATGCACACAGGGGCCGTATATATGCACACAGGGTCCGTATATATGCACACAGGGGCCGTATATATGCACACAGGGGCCGTATATATGCACACAGAAGCAGGATATATGCACACAGGGGCCGTATATATGCACACAGGGGCCGTATATATGCACACAGGGGCCGTATATATGCACACAGGAGCCGTATATATGCACACAGGAGCCGTATATATGCACACAGGAGCCGTATATATACACACAGGGGCCATATATATGCACACAGGGGCCATATATATGCACACAGGAGCCGTATATATGCACACAGGGTCCGTATATATGCACACAGGGTCCGTATATATGCACACAGGAGCCGTATATATGCACACAAGGCCCATATATATGCACACAGGGGCCGTATATATGCACACAGGAGCCGTATATATGCACACAGGGGCCGTATATATGCACACAGGGTCCGTATATATGCACACAGGGGCCGTATATATGCACACAGGGGCCGTATATATGCACACAGGAGCCGTATATATGCACACAGGGTCCGTATATATGCACACAGGGGCCGTATATATGCACACAGGGTCCGTATATATGCACACAGGGTCCGTATATATGCACACAGGGGCCGTATATATGCACACAGGGGCCGTATATATGCACACAGGAGCCGTATATATGCACACAGGGGCCGTATATATACACACAGGGGCCGTATATATGCACACAGGGGCCGTATATATGCACACAGGGGCCGTATATATGCACACAGGATCTGTATATATGCACACAGGAGCCGTATATATGCACACAGGAGCCGTATATATGCACACAGGGGCCGTACATATGCACACAGGAGCCATATATATGCACACAGGAGCCGTATATATGCACATAGGAGCCGTATATATGCACACAGGGGCCGTATATATGCACACAGGGGCCGTATATATGCACACAGGAGCGGTATATATGCACACAGGGGCCGTATATATGCACACAGGGGCCATATATATGCACACAGTGGCCGTATATATGCACACAGGAGCCGTATATATGCACACAAGGCCCATATATATGCACACAGGAGCCGTATATATGCACACAGGGGCCGTATATATGCACACAGGGGCCGTATATATGCACACAGGGGTCTTTACAGACAGGAGCCATATATATACACACCGGAGCCATATATATGCACACAGGGGCCATATATATGCACACAGGGGCCATATATATGCACACAGGGGTCTTTACACACAGGAGCCGTATATATGCACACAGGGGCCATATAAATGCACACAGGGGCCGTATATATGCACACAAGGCCCATATATATGCTCACAGGAGCCGTATATATGCACACAAGGCCCATATATATGCACACAGGGGCCGTATATATGCACACAGGGGCCGTATATGTGCACACAGGGGCCGTATATGTGCACACAGGAGCCGTATATATGCACACAGGAGCCGTATATATGCACACAAGGCCCATATATATGCACACAGGGTCCGTATATATGCACACAGGGGCCGTATATATGCACACAGAGTCCGTATATATGCACACAGGGGCCGTATATATGCACACAGGGGCCGTATATATGCACACAGGAGCCGTATATATGCACACAGGGTCCGTATATATGCACACAGGGGCCGTATATATGCACACAGGGTCCGTATATATGCACACAGGGTCCGTATATATGCACACAGGGGCCGTATATATGCACACAGGGGCCGTATATATGCACACAGGAGCCGTATATATGCACACAGGGGCCGTATATATACACACAGGGGCCGTATATATGCACACAGGGGCCGTATATATGCACACAGGGGCCGTATATGTGCACACAGGATCTGTATATATGCACACAGGAGCCGTATATATGCACACAGGAGCCGTATATATGCACACAGGGGCCGTATATATGCACACAGGAGCCGTATATATGCACACAGGAGCCGTATATATGCACATAGGAGCCGTATATATGCACACAGGGGCCGTATATATGCACACAGGGGCCGTATATATGCACACAGGGGCCGTATATATGCACACAGGGGCCGTATATATGCACACAGGGGCCGTATATATGCACACAGGGGTCTTTACAGACAGGAGCCATATATATACACACCGGAGCCATATATATGCACACAGGGGCCGTATATATGCACACAGGGGTCTTTACAGACAGGAGCCATATATATGCACACAGTTGCCGTATATATGCACACAGGGGCCGTATATATGCACACAGGAGCCGTATATATGCACACAGGAGCCGTATATATGCACACAGGAGCCGTATATATGCACACAGGGGCCGTATATATGCACACAGGAGCCGTATATATGCACACAAGGCCCATATATATGCACACAGGAGCCATATATATGCACACAGGAGCCGTATATATGCACACAGGGGTCGTATATATGCACACAGGGGCCGTATATATGCACACAGGGGCCGTATATATGCACAAAGGGGTCTTTACAGACAGGAGCCATATATATACACACAGGAGCCGTATATATGCACACAGGGGCCGTATATATGCACACAGGGGCCGTATATATGCACACAGGGGCCGTATATATGCACACAGGGGTCTTTACAGACAGGAGCCATATATATGCACACAGGGGCCGTATATATGCACACAGGGGTCTTTACAGACAGGATCCGTATATATGCACACAGGGGCCGTATATATGCACACAGGAGCCGTATATATGCACACAGGGGCCGTATATATGCACACAGGGGCCGTATATATGCACACAGGGGCCGTATATATGCACACAGGAGCCGTATATATGCACACAGGGGTCTTTACAGACAGGAGCCATATATATACACACAGGAGCCGTATATATGCACACAGGGGCCGTATATATGCACACAGGATCTGTATATATGCACACAGGGGCCGTATATATGCACACAGGGGCCATATATATGCACACAGGGTCCGTTTTTATGCACACAGGGGCCGTATATATGCACACAGGAGCCTTATATATGCACACAGGGGCCGTATATATGCACACAGGGGCCGTATATATGCACACAGGGGCCTTATATATGCACACAGGGGCCGTATATATGCACACAGGGGCCGTATATATGCACACAGGAGCCTTATATATGCACACAGGGGCCATATATATGCACACAGGGGCCGTATATATGCACACAGGAGCCGTATATATGCACACAGGGGCCGTATATATGCACACAGGAGCCGTATATATGCACACAGGGGCCGTATATATGCACACAGGAGCCGTATATATGCACACAGGAGCCGTATATATGCACACAGGGGCCGTATATATGCACACAGGGGCCGTATATATGCACACAGGAGCCGTATATATGCACACAGGGGCCGTATATATGCACACAGGAGCCGTATATATGCACACAGGGGCCGTATATATGCACACAGGGGCCGTATATATGCACACAGGAGCCTTATATATGCACACAGGAGCCGTATATATGCACACAGGGGCCGTATATATGCACACAGGAGCCGTATATATGCACACAGGGGCCGTATATATGCACACAGGGGTCTTTACAGACAGGAGCCATATATATACACACAGGAGCCGTATATATGCACACAGGGGCCGTATATATGCACACAGGATCTGTATATATGCACACAGGGGCCGTATATATGCACACAGGGGCCATATATATGCACACAGGGTCCGTATATATGCACACAGGGGCCATATATATGCACACAGGAGCCTTATATATGCACACAGGGGCCGTATATATGCACACAGGGGCAGTATATATGCACACAGGGTCCGTATATATGCACACAGGATCTGTATATATGCACACAGGAGCCGTATATATGCACACAGAGGCCGTATATATGCACACAGGGGCCGTATATATGCACACAGGAGCCGTATATATGCACACAGGGTCCGTATATATGCACACAGGGTCCGTATATATGCACACAGGAGCCGTATATATGCACACAGGGGCCGTATATATGCACACAGGGGCCGTATATATGCACACAGGGGCCGTATATATGCACACAGGGGCCGTATATATGCACACAGGGGCCGTATATATGGACACAGGAGCCGTATATATGCAAACAGGGTCCGTATATATGCACACAGGGTCCGTATATATGCACAAAGGGGCCGTATATATGCACACAGGAGCCGTATATATGCACACAGGAGCCGTATATATGCACACAGGAGCCGTATATATGCACACAGGGGCCGTATATATGCACACAGGGGCCATATATATGCACAAAGGGGTCTTTACACACAGGAGCCGTATATATGCACACAGGGGCCGTATATATGCACACAGGGTCCGTATATATGCACACAGGGGCCGTATATATGCACACAGGGTCCGTATATATGCACACAGGGGCCGTATATATGCACACAGAAGCAGTATATATGCACACAGGGGCCGTATATATGCACACAGGGGCCGTATATATGCACACAGGGGCCGTATATATGCACACAGGAGCCGTATATATGCACACAGGAGCCGTATATATGCACACAGGAGCCGTATATATGCACACAGGGGCCATATATATGCACACAGGGGCCACATATATGCACACAGGGGTCTTTACACACAGGAGCCGTATATATGCACACAGGGGCCGTATATATGCACACAAGGCCCATATATATGCACACAGGAGCCGTATATATGCACACAGGGGCCGTATATATGCACACAGGGGCCGTATATGTGCACACAGGGGCCGTATATGTGCACACAGGAGCCGTATATATGCACACAGGGGCCATATATATGCACACAGGAGCCGAATATATGCACACAGGAGCCGTATATATGCACACAGGGTCCGTATATATGCACACAGGGGCCGTATATATGCACACAGGGTCCGTATATATGCACACAGGGTCCATATATATGCACACAGGGTCCGTATATATGCACACAGGGGCCGTATATATGCACACAGGAGCCGTATATATGCACACAGGGGCCGTATATATACACACAGGGGCCGTATATATGCACACAGGGGCCGTATATATGCACACAGGGGCCGTATATATGCACACAGGGGCCGTATATATGCACACAGGGGCCGTATATATGCACACAGGATCTGTATATATGCACACAGGAGCCGTATATATGCACACAGGAGCCGTATATATGCACACAGGGGCCGTATATATGCACACAGGAGCCGTATATATGCACAAAGGAGCCGTATATATGCACACAGGAGCCGTATATATGCACACAGGGGCCGTATATATGCACACAGTGGCCGTATATATGCACACAGGAGCCGTATATATGCACACAAGGCCCATATATATGCACACAGGAGCCATATATATGCACACAGGAGCCGTATATATGCACACAGGGGCCGTATATATGCACACACGGGCCGTATATATGCACACAGGGGCCGTATATATGCACACAGGGGTCTTTACAGACAGGAGCCATATATATACACACAGGAGCCATATATATGCACACAGGGGCCGTATATATGCACACAGGGGCCGTATATATGCACACAGGGGTCTTTACAGACAGGAGCCATATATATGCACACAGTTGCCGTATATATGCACACAGGGGCCGTATATATGCACACAGGAGCCGTATATATGCACACAGGAGCCGTATATATGCACACAGGGGCCGTATATATGCACACAAGGCCCATATATATGCACACAGGAGCCATATATATGCACACAGGGGCCGTATATATGCACACAGGGGTCGTATATATGCACACAGGGGCCGTATATATGCACACAGGGGCCGTATATATGCACACAGGGGTCTTTACAGACAGGAGCCATATATATACACACAGGAGCCGTATATATGCACACAGGGGCCGTATATATACACACAGGGGCCGTATATATGCACACAGGGGTCTTTACAGACAGGAGCCATATATATGCACACAGGGGCCGTATATATGCACACAGGGGTCTTTACAGACAGGAGCCGTATATATGCACACAGGAGCCGTATATATGCACACAGGGGCCGTATATATGCACACAGGGGCCGTATATATGCACACAGGGGCCGTATATATGCACACAGGGGCCGTATATATGCACACAGGGGTCTTTACAGACAGGAGCCATATATATACACACAGGAGCCGTATATATGCACACAGGGGCCGTATATATGCACACAGGGGTCTTTACAGACAGGAGCCATATATATGCACACAGTTGCCGTATATATGCACACAGGAGCCGTATATATGCACACAGGAGCCGTATATATGCACACAGGAGCCGTATATATGCACACAGGGGCCGTATATATGCACACAGGATCTGTATATATGCACACAGGGGCCGTATATATGCACACAGGATCTGTATATATGCACACAGGGGCCGTATATATGCACACAAGAGCCGTATATATGCACACAGGAGCCGTATATATGCACACAGTTGCCGTATATATGCACACAGGAGCCGTATATATGCACACAGGAGCCGTATATATGCACACAGGAGCCGTATATATGCACACAGTTGCCGTATATATGCACACAGGAGCCGTATATATGCACACAGGATCTGTATATATGCACACAGGAACCGTATATATGCACACAGGAGCCGTATATATGCACACAGTTGCCGTATATATGCACACAGGAGCCGTATATATGCACACAGGGGCCGTATATATGCACACAGGGGCCGTATATATGCACACAGGAGCCGTATATATGCACACAGGAGCCGTATATATGCACACAGGGGCCGTATATATGCACACAGGAGCCGTATATATGCACACAGAAGCCGTATATATGCACACAGTTGCCGTATATATGCACACAGGAGCCATATATATGCACACAGTTGCCGTATATATGCACACAGGAGCCGTATATATGCACACAGGGGCCATATATATGCACACAGGGGTCTTTACAGACAGGAGCCATATATATGCACACAGGAGCCGTATATATGCACACAGGAGCCGTATATATGCACACAGGAGCCGTATATATGCACACAGGGGCCGTATATATGCACACAGGGGTCTTTACAGACAGGAGCCATATATATGCACACAGTTGCCGTATATATGCACACAGGGGCCGTATATATGCACACAGGGGTCTTTACAGACAGGAGCCATATATATGCACACAGTTGCCGTATATATGCACACAGGGGCCGTATATATGCACACAGGAGCCGCATATATGCACACAGGAGCCGTATATATGCACACAGGAGCCGTATATATGCACACAGGGGCCGTATATATGCACACAGGATCTGTATATATGCACACAGGGGCCGTATATATGCACACAGGATCTGTATATATGCACACAGGAGCCGTATATATGCACACAGGAGCCGTATATATGCACACAGGGGCCGTATATATGCACACAGGGGCCGTATATATGCACACAGGAGCCGTATATATGCACACAGGGGCCGTATATATGCACACAGGAGCCGTATATATGCACACAGGAGCCGTATATATGCACACAAGGCCCATATATATGCACACAAGGCCCATATATATGCACACAGGAGCCGTATATATGCACACAGGGTCCGTATATATGCACACAGGGTCCGTATATATGCACACAGGGGCCGTATATATGCACACAGGGGCCGTATATATGCACACAGGAGCCGTATATATACACACAGGGGCCGTATATATGCACACAAGGGCCGTATATATGCAGACAGGAGCCGTATATATACACACAGGAGCCGTATATATGCAAACAGGGGCCGTATATATGCACACAGGAGCCGTATATATACACACAGGAGCCGTATATATGCACACAGGAGCCGTATATATGCACACAGGAGCCGTATATATGCACACAGGGGTCTTTATAGACAGGAGCCATATATATACACACAGGAGCCGTATATATGCACACAGGGGCCGTATATATGCACACAGGAGCCGTATATATGCACACAGGGGCCGTATATATGCACACAGGGGCCGTATATATGGACACAGGAGCCGTATATATGCACACAGGAGCCGTATATATGCACACAGGGGCCGTATATATGCACACAGGGGCCGTATATATGCACACAGGGGCCATATATATGCATACAGGGTCCGTATATATGCACACAGGATCTGTATATATGCACACAGGAGCCGTATATATGCACACAGGGGCCGTATATATGCACACAGGGGCCGTATATGTGCACACAGGGTCCGTATATATGCACACAGGGGCCGTATATATGCACACAGGGGCCGTATATATGCACACAGTAGCCCTATATATGCACACAGGAGCCGTATATATGCAGACAGGGGCCGTATATATGGACACAGGGGCCGTATATATGGACACAGGGGCCGTATATATGGACACAGGAGCCGTATATATGCACACAGGAGCCGTATATATGCACACAGGGTCCGTATATATGCACACAGGGTCCGTATATATGCACACAGGGGCCGTATATATGCACACAGGGGCCGTATATATGCACACAGTAGCCCTATATATGCACACAGGAGCCGTATATATGCAGACAGGGGCCGTATATATGCACACAGGGGCCGTATATATGCACACAGGGGCCGAATATATGCACACAGGGGCCGTATATATGCACACAGGGGCCGTATATATGGACACAGGGGCCGTATATATGGACACAGGGGCCGTATATATGGCCACAGGAGCCGTATATATGGAAAAAGGAGCCGTATATATGCACACAGGGTCCGTATATATGCACACAGGGGCCGTATATATGCACACAGGGGCCGTATATATGCACACAGGGTCCGTATATATGCACACAGGGGCCGCATATATGCACACAGAAGCAGTATATATGCACACAGGGGCCGTATATATGCACACAGGAGCCGTATAAATGCACACAGGAGCCGTATATATGCACACAGGGGCCATATATATGCACACAGGGGCCATATATATGCACACAGGGGTCTTTACACACAGGAGCCGTATATATGCACACAGGGGCCGTATATATGCACACAGGGGCCGTATATATGCACACAGGGGCCGTATATATGCACACAAGGCCCATATATATGCACACAGCAGCCGTATATATGCACACAAGGCCCATATATATGCACACAGGAGCCGTATATATGCACAAAAGGCCCATATATATGCACACAGGGGCCGTATATATACACACAGGAGCCGTATATATGCACACAGGGGCCGTATATATGCACACAGGGGCCGTATATATGCACACAGGGGCCGTATATATGCACACAGGGGCCGTATATATGCACACAGGGGCCGTATATATGCACACAGGGGCCGTATATATGCACACAGGAGCCGTATATATGCACACAGGGGCCGTATATATGCACACAGGGGCCGTATATATGCACACAGGGGCCGTATATATGCACACAGGGGCCGTATATATGCACACAGGGTCCGTATATATGCACACAGGATCTGTATATATGCACACAGGAGCCGTATATATGCACACAGGGTCCGTATATATGCACACAGGAGCCGTATATATGCACACAGGAGCCGTATATATGCACACAGGGGCCGTATATATGCACACAGGGGCCGTATATATGCACACAGGGGCCGTATATATGCACACAGGAGCCGTATATATGCACACAGGAGCCGTATATGTGCACACAGGGGCCGTATATATGCACACAGGAGCCGTATATATGCACACAGGGGCCGTATATATGCACACAGGGGCCGTATATATGCACACAGGGGCCGTATATATGCACACAGGAGCCGTATATATGCACACAGGAGCCGTATATATGCACACAGGGGCCGTATATATGCACACAGGGTCCGTATATATGCACACAGGGGCCGTATATATGCACACAGGAGCCGTATATATGCACACAGGAGCCGTATATATGCACACAGGAGCCGTATATATACACACAGGAGCCGTATATATGCACACAGGGGCCGTATATATGCACACAGGGGCCGTATATATGCACACAGGGGCCGTATATATGCACACAGGAGCCGTATATATGCACACAGGAGCCGTATATATACACACAGGAGCCGTATATATGCACACAGGGGCCGTATATATGCACACAGGGGCCGTATATATGCACACAGGAGCCGTATATATGCACACAGGAGCCGTATATATGCACACAGGAGCCGTATATATGCACACAGGGGCCGTATATATGCACACAGGAGCCGTATATATGCACACAGGGGCCGTATATATGCACACAGGGGCCGTATATATGCACACAGGAGCCGTATATATGCACACAGGAGCCGTATATGTGCACACAGGGGCCGTATATATGCACACAGGAGCCGTATATATGCACACAGGGGCCGTATATATGCACACAGGGGCCGTATATATGCACACAGGGGCCGTATATATGCACACAGGAGCCGTATATATGCACACAGGAGCCGTCTATATGCACACAGGAGCCGTATATATACACACAGGAGCCGTATATATGCACACAGGGGCCGTATATATGCACACAGGGGCCGTATATATGCACACAGGATCTGTATATATGCACACAGGAGCCGTATATATGCACACAGGATCTGTATATATGCACACAGGAGCCGTATATATGCACACAGGGGCCGTATATATGCACACAGGAGCCGTATATATGCACACAGGAGCCGTATATATGCACACAGGAGCCGTATATATGCACACAGGGGTCTTTACAGACAGGAGCCATATATATGCACACAGTTGCTGTATATATGCACACAGGAGCCGTATATATGCACACAGGAGCCATATATATGCACACAGTTGCTGTATATATGCACACAGGGGCCGTATATATGCACACAGGGGCTGTATATATGCACACAGGAGCCATATATATGCACACAGTTGCTGTATATATGCACACAGGATCCGTATATATGCACACAGGGGCCGTATATATGCACACAGGGGCCGTATATATGCACACAGGAGCCGTATATATGCACACAGGGGCCGTATATATGCACACAGGGGCCGTATATATGCACACAGGGGCCGTATATATGCACACAGGGGCCGTATATATGCACACAGGGTCCGTATATATGCACACAGGATCTGTATATATGCACACAGGAGCCGTATATATGCACACAGGGTCCGTATATATGCACACAGGAGCCGTATATATGCACACAGGAGCCGTATATATGCACACAGGGGCCGTATATATGCACACAGGGGCCGTATATATGCACACAGGGGCCGTATATATGCACACAGGGGCCGTATATATGCACACAGGGGCCGTATATATGCACACAGGGTCAGTATATATGGACACAGGGGCCGTATATATGGACACAGGGGCCGTATATATGCACACAGGGTCCGTATATATGCACACAAGGGACGTATATATGCACACAGGGTCCGTATATATGCACACAGGGGCCGTATATATGCACACAGGGGGCGTATATATGCACACAGGGGTCTTTACAGACAGGAGCCATATATATGCACACAGTTGCCGTATATATGCACACAGGAGCCGTATATATGCACACAGGAGCCGCATATATGCACACAGGGGCCGTATATATGCACACAGGGGCCGTATATATGCACACATGAGCCGTATATATGCACACAGGGGCCGTATATATGCACACAGGGGCCGTATATATGCACACAGGGGCCGTATATATGCACACAGGGGCCGTATATATGCACACAGGGTCCGTATATATGCACACAGGAGCCGTATATATGCACACAGGGGCCGTATATATGCACACAGGGGCCGTATATATGCACACAGGGGCCGTATATATGCACACAGGGTCAGTATAAATGCACACAGGGGCCGTATATATGGACACAGGTGCCATATATATGCACACAGGGTCCGTATATATGCACACAGGGGCCGTATATATGCACACAGGGGCCGTATATATGCACACAGGGGCCGTATATATGCACACAGGGGCCGTATATATGCACACAGGGGCCGTATATATGCACACAGGGTCCGTATATATGCACACAGGAGCCGTATATATGCACACAGGGGCCGTATATATGCACACAGGGGCCGTATATATGCACACAGGGTCAGTATATATGCACACAGGGGCCGTATATATGGACACAGGGGCCGTATATATGGACACAGGGGCCGTATATATGCACACAGGGTCCGTATATATGCACACAGGGTCCGTATATATGCACACAGGAGCCGTATATATGCACACAGGGTCCGTATATATGCACACAGGGGCCATATATATGCACACAGGGGCCGTATATATGCACACAGGGGTCTTTACAGACAGGAGCCATATATATGCACACAGTTGCCGTATATATGCACACAGGAGCCGTATATATGCACACAGGAGCCGCATATATGCACACAGGGGCCGTATATATGCACACAGGGGCCGTATATATGCACACAGGAGCCGTATATATGCACACAGGGGCCGTATATATGCACACAGGGGCCGTATATATGCACACAGGGGCCGTATATATGCACACAGGGGCCGTATATATGCACACAGGGGCCGTATATATGCACACAGGGGCCGTATATATGCACACAGGGTCCGTATATATGCACACAGGATCTGTATATATGCACACAGGGGCCGTATATATGCACACAGGGGCCGTATATATGCACACAGGGTCCGTATATATGCACACAGGAGCCGTATATATGCACACAGGGGCCGTATATATGCACACAGGGGCCGTATATATGCACACAGGGGCCGTATATATGGACACAGGGGCCGTATATATGCACACAGGGTCCGTATATATGCACACAGGGGCCGTATATATGCACACAGGGGCCGTATATATGCACACAGGGGCCGTATATATGCACACAGGGGCCGTATATATGCACACAGAAGCAGTATATATGCACACAGGGGCTGTATATATGCACACAGGAGCCGTATATATGCACACAGGAGCCGTATATATGCACACAGGGGCCATATATATGCACACAGGGGCCATATATATGCACACAGGGGTCTTTACACACAGGAGCCGTATATATGCACACAGGGGCCGTATATATGCACACAGGAGTCGTATATATGCACACAAGGCCCATATATATGCACACAGGAGCCGTATATATGCACACAAGGCCCATATATATGCACACAGGGGCCGTATATATGCACACAGGGGCCGTATATATGCACACAGGGGCCGTATATGTGCACACAGGAGCCGTATATATGCACACAGGAGCCGTATATATGCACACAGGAGCCGTATATATGCACACAGGAGCCGTATATATGCACACAGGGGCCGTATATATGCACACAGGGGTCTTTACAGACAGGAGCCGTATATATGCACACAGGAGCCGTATATATGCACACAGGGGCCGTATATATGCACACAGGGGCCGTATATATGCACACAGGGGCCGTATATATGCACACAGGGGCCGTATATATGCACACAGGGGTCTTTACAGACAGGAGCCATATATATGCACACAGGGGCCGTATATATGCACACAGGGGCCGTATATATGCACACAGGGGTCTTTACAGACAGGAGCCATATATATGCACACAGTTGCCGTATATATGCACACAGGAGCCGTATATATGCACACAGGAGCCGTATATATGCACACAGGAGCCGTATATATGCACACAGGGGCCGTATATATGCACACAGGATCTGTATATATGCACACAGGGGCCGTATATATGCACACAGGATCTGTATATATGCACACAGGGGCCGTATATATGCACACAAGAGCAGTATATATGCACACAGGAGCCGTATATATGCACACAGTTGCCGTATATATGCACACAGGAGCCGTATATATGCACACAGGAGCCGTATATATGCACACAGGAGCCGTATATATGCACACAGTTGCCGTATATATGCACACAGGAGCCGTATATATGCACACAGGAGCCGTATATATGCACACAGGGGCCGTATATATGCACACAGGAGCCGTATATATGCACACAGAAGCCGTATATATGCACACAGTTGCCGTATATATGCACACAGGAGCCATATATATGCACACAGGAGCCGTATATATGCACACAGGGGCCGTATATATGCATACAGGGGTCTTTAGAGACAGGAGCCATATATATGCACACAGGAGCCGTATATATGCACACAGGAGCCGTATATATGCACACAGGAGCCGTATATATGCACACAGGGGCCGTATATATGCACACAGGGGCCGTATATATGCACACAAGGCCCATATATATGCACACAGGAGCCGTATATATGCACACAGGGGCCGTATATATGCACACAGGGGTCTTTACAGACAGGAGCCATATATATGCACACAGTTGCCGTATATATGCACACAGGGGCCGTATATATGCACACAGGAGCCGTATATATGCACACAGGAGCCGTATATATGCACACAGGAGCCGTATATATGCACACAGGGGCCGTATATATGCACACAGTTGCCGTATATATGCACACAGGGGCCGTATATATGCACACAGGGGTCTTTACAGACAGGAGCCATATATATGCACACAGTTGCCGTATATATGCACACAGGGGCCGTATATATGCACACAGGAGCCGTATATATGCACACAGGAGCCGTATATATGCACACAGGAGCCGTATATATGCACACAGGGGCCGTATATATGCACACAGGAGCCGTATATATGCACACAGGAGCCGTATATGTGCACACAGGGGCCGTATATGTGCACACAGGAGCCGTATATATGCACACAGGAGCCGTATATATGCACACAGGAGCCGTATATATGCACACAGGGGCCGTATATATGCACACAGGAGCCGTATATATGCACACAGGGGCCATATATATGCACACAGGAGCCGTATATATGCACACAGGAGCCGTATATATGCACACAGGGGCCGTATATATGCACACAGGAGCCGTATATATGCACACAGGGGCCGTATATATGCACACAGGAGCCGTATATATGCACACAGGAGCCGTATATATGCACACAAGGCCCATATATATGCACACAAGGCCCATATATATGCACACAGGAGCCGTATATATGCACACAGGGTCCGTATATATGCACACAGGGTCCGTATATATGCACACAGGGGCCGTATATATGCACACAGGGGCCGTATATATGCACACAGGAGCCGTATATATACACACAGGGGCCGTATATATGCACACAAGGGCCGTATATATGCAGACAGGAGCCGTATATATACACACAGGAGCCGTATATATGCAAACAGGGGCCGTATATATGCACACAGGAGCCGTATATATACACACAGGAGCCGTATATATGCACACAGGAGCCGTATATATGCACACAGGAGCCGTATATATGCACACAGGGGTCTTTATAGACAGGAGCCATATATATACACACAGGATCTGTATATATGCACACAGGAGCCGTATATATGCACACAGGAGCCGTATATATGCACACAGGGGCCGTATATATGCACACAGGGTCCGTATATTTGCACACAGGGTCCGTATATTTGCACACAGGAGCCGTATATATGCACACAGGGGCCGTATATATGCACACAGGGGCCGTATATATGCACACAGGGGCCGTATATGTGCACACAGGGGCCGTATATATGCACACAGGGTCAGTATATATGCACACAGGGGCCGTATATATGGACACAGGGGCCGTATATATGGACACAGGGGCCGTATATATGGACACAGGAGCCGTATATATGCACACAGGAGCCGTATATATGCACACAGGGTCCGTATATATGCACACAGGGTCCGTATATATGCACACAGGGGCCGTATATATGCACACAGGGGCCGTATATATGCACACAGTAGCCCTATATATGCACACAGGAGCCGTATATATGCAGACAGGGGCTGTATATATGCACACAGGGGCCGTATATATGCACACAGGGGCCGAATATATGCACACAGGGGCCGTATATATGCACACAGGGGCCGTATATATGGACACAGGGGCCGTATATATGGACACAGGGGCCGTATATATGGCCACAGGAGCCGTATATATGGAAAAAGGAGCCGTATATATGCACACAGGGTCCGTATATATGCACACAGGGGCCGTATATATGCACACAGGGGCCGTATATATGCACACAGGGTCCGTATATATGCACACAGGGGCCGCATATATGCACACAGAAGCAGTATATATGCACACAGGGGCCTTATATATGGCCACAGGAGCCATATATATGGAAAAAGGAGCCGTATATATGCACACAGGGTCCGTATATATGCACACAGGAGCCGTATAAATGCACACAGGAGCCGTATATATGCACACAGGGGCCATATATATGCACACAGGGGCCATATATATGCACACAGGGGTTTTTACACACAGGAGCCGTATATATGCACACAGGGGCCGTATATATGCACACAGGGGCCGTATATATGCACACAGGGGCCGTATATATGCACACAAGGCCCATATATATGCACACAGCAGCCGTATATATGCACACAAGGCCCATATATATGCACACAGGAGCCGTATATATGCACAAAAGGCCCATATATATGCACACAGGGGCCGTATATATGCACACAGGGGCCGTATATATGCACACAGGGGCCGTATATATGCACACAGGGGCCGTATATGTGCACACAGGAGCCATATATATGCACACAGGAGCCGTATATATGCACACAAGGCCCATATATATGCACACAGGAGCCGTATATATGCACACAGGAGCCGTATATATGCACACAGGGGCCGTATATATGCACACAGGGTCCGTATATATGCACACAGGGGCCGTATATATGCACACAGGAGCCGTATATATGCACACAGGAGCCGTATATATGCACACAGGAGCCGTATATATACACACAGGAGCCGTATATATACACACAGGAGCCGTATATATGCACACAGGGGCCGTATATATGCACACAGGGGCCGTATATATGCACACAGGGGCCGTATATATGCACACAGGAGCCGTATATATGCACACAGGAGCCGTATATATACACACAGGAGCCGTATATATGCACACAGGGGCCGTATATATGCACACAGGGGCCGTATATATGCACACAGGAGCCGTATATATGCACACAGGAGCCGTATATATGCACACAGGAGCCGTATATATGCACACAGGGGCCGTATATATGCACACAGGAGCCGTATATATGCACACAGGGGCCGTATATATGCACACAGGGGCCGTATATATGCACACAGGAGCCGTATATATGCACACAGGAGCCGTATATGTGCACACAGGGGCCGTATATATGCACACAGGAGCCGTATATATGCACACAGGGGCCGTATATATGCACACAGGGGCCGTATATATGCACACAGGGGCCGTATATATGCACACAGGAGCCGTATATATGCACACAGGAGCCGTCTATATGCACACAGGAGCCGTATATATACACACAGGAGCCGTATATATGCACACAGGGGCCGTATATATGCACACAGGGGCCGTATATATGCACACAGGATCTGTATATATGCACACAGGAGCCGTATATATGCACACAGGATCTGTATATATGCACACAGGAGCCGTATATATGCACACAGGAGCCGTATATATGCACACAGGAGCCGTATATATGCACACAGGAGCCGTATATATGCACACAGGGGTCTTTACAGACAGGAGCCATATATATGCACACAGTTGCTGTATATATGCACACAGGAGCCGTATATATGCACACAGGAGCCGTATATATGCACACAGGGGCCGTATATATGCACACAGGGGCCGTATATATGCACACAGGAGCCGTATATATGCACACAGGGGCCGTATATATGCACACAGGGGCCGTATATATGCACACAGGGGCCGTATATATGCACACAGGGGCCGTATATATGCACACAGGGTCCGTATATATGCACACAGGATCTGTATATATGCACACAGGAGCCGTATATATGCACACAGGGTCCGTATATATGCACACAGGAGCCGTATATATGCACACAGGAGCCGCATATATGCACACAGGGGCCGTAGATATGCACACAGGGGCCGTATATATGCACACAGGGGCCGTATATATGCACACAGGGGCCGTATATATGCACACAGGGGCCGTATATATGCACACAGGGGCCGTATATATGCACACAGGAGCCGTATATATGCACACAGGGGCCGTATATATGCACACAGGGGCCGTATATATGCACACAGGGGCCGTATATATGCACACAGGGTCCGTATATATGCACACAGGATCTGTATATATGCACACAGGAGCCGTATATATGCACACAGGGTCCGTATATATGCACACAGGAGCCGTATATATGCACACAGGAGCCGTATATATGCACACAGGGGCCGTATATATGCACACAGGGGCCGTATATATGCACACAGGGGCCGTATATATGCACACAGGGGCCGTATATATGCACACAGGGGCCGTATATATGCACACAGGGGCCGTATATATGCACACAGGGGCCGTATATATGCACACAGGATCTGTATATATGCACACAGGAGCCGTATATATGCACACAGGGTCCGTATATATGCACACAGGAGCCGTATATATGCACACAGGAGCCGTATATATGCACACAGGAGCCGTATATATGCACACAGGGGCCGTATATATGCACACAGGGGCCGTATATATGCACACAGGGGCCGTATATATGCACACAGGGGCCGTATATATGCACACAGGGGCCGTATATATGCACACAGGGGCCGTATATATGCACACAGGGGCCGTATATATGCACACAGGGGCCGTATATATGCACACAGGGGCCGTATATATGCACACAGGAGCCGTATATATGCACACAGGAGCCGTCTATATGCACACAGGAGCCGTATATATACACACAGGAGCCGTATATATGCACACAGGGGCCGTATATATGCACACAGGATCTGTATATATGCACACAGGAGCCGTATATATGCACACAGGATCTGTATATATGCACACAGGAGCCGTATATATGCACACAGGATCTGTATATATGCACACAGGGGCCGTATATATGCACACAGGATCTGTATATATGCACACAGGAGCCGTATATATGCACACAGGATCTGTATATATGCACACAGGGGCCGTATATATGCACACAGGAGCCGTATATATGCACACAGGAGCCGTATATATGCACACAGGAGCCGTATATATGCACACAGGGGTCTTTACAGACAGGAGCCATATATATGCACACAGTTGCTGTATATATGCACACAGGAGCCGTATATATGCACACAGGAGCCGTATATATGCACACAGGGGCCGTATATATGCACACAGGGGCCGTATATATGCACACAGGAGCCGTATATATGCACACAGGGGCCGTATATATGCACACAGGGGCCGTATATATGCACACAGGGGCCGTATATATGCACACAGGGGCCGTATATATGCACACAGGGTCCGTATATATGCACACAGGATCTGTATATATGCACACAGGAGCCGTATATATGCACACAGGGTCCGTATATATGCACACAGGAGCCGTATATATGCACACAGGAGCCGTATATATGCACACAGGGGCCGTATATATGCACACAGGGGCCGTATATATGCACACAGGGGCCGTATATATGCACACAGGGGCCGTATATATGCACACAGGGGCCGTATATATGCACACAGGGTCAGTATATATGGACACAGGGGCCGTATATATGGACACAGGGGCCGTATATATGCACACAGGGTCCGTATATATGCACACAGGGGACGTATATATGCACACAGGGTCCGTATATATGCACACAGGGGCCGTATATATGCACACAGGGGGCGTATATATGCACACAGGGGTCTTTACAGACAGGAGCCATATATATGCACACAGTTGCCGTATATATGCACACAGGAGCCGTATATATGCACACAGGAGCCGCATATATGCACACAGGGGCCGTATATATGCACACAGGAGCCGTATATATGCACACAGGGGCCGTATATATGCACACAGGGGCCGTATATATGCACACAGGGGCCGTATATATGCACACAGGGGCCGTATATATGCACACAGGGGCCGTATATATGCACACAGGGGCCGTATATATGCACACAGGGTCCGTATATATGCACACAGGATCTGTATATATGCACACAGGGGCCGTATATATGCACACAGGGGCCGTATATATGCACACAGGGTCCGTATATATGCACACAGGAGCCGTATATATGCACACAGGGGCCGTATATATGCACACAGGGGCCGTATATATGCACACAGGGGCCGTATATATGGACACAGGGGCCGTATATATGCACACAGGGTCCGTATATATGCACACAGGGGCCGTATATATGCACACAGGGGCCGTATATATGCACACAGGGGCCGTATATATGCACACAGAAGCAGTATATATGCACACAGGGGCTGTATATATGCACACAGGAGCCGTATATATGCACACAGGAGCCGTATATATGCACACAGGGGCCATATATATGCACACAGGGGCCATATATATGCACACAGGGGTCTTTACACACAGGAGCCGTATATATGCACACAGGAGTCGTATATATGCACACAAGGCCCATATATATGCACACAGGAGCCGTATATATGCACATAAGGCCCATATATATGCACACAGGGGCCGTATATATGCACACAGGAGCCGTATATATGCACACAAGAGCCGTATATATGCACATAAGGCCCATATATATGCACACAGGGGCCGTATATATGCACACAGGGGCCGTATATGTGCACACAGGAGCCGTATATATGCACACAGGAGCCGTATATATGCACACAGGAGCCGTATATATGCACACAGGAGCCGTATATATGCACACAGGGGCCGTATATATGCACACAGGGGCCGTATATGTGCACACAGGAGCCGTATATATGCACACAGGAGCCGTATATATGCACACAGGAGCCGTATATATGCACACAGGAGCCGTATATATGCACACAGGGGCCGTATATATGCACACAGGGGCCGTATATATGCACACAGGATCCGTATATATGCACACAGGAGCCGTATATATGCACACAGGGGCCGTATATATGCACACAGGAGCCGTATATATGCACACAGGAGCCGTATATATGCACACAGGAGCCGTATATATGCACACAGGGGCCGTATATATGCACACAGGGGCCGTATATATGCACACAGGGGCCGTATATATGCACACAGGGTCCGTATATATGCACACAGGTGCCGTATATATGCACACAGGTGCCGTATATATGCACACAGGGTCCGTATATATGCACACAGGGGCCGTATATATGCACACAGGGGCCGTATATATGCACACAGGGTCCGTATATATGCACACAGGGGCCGTATATATGCACACAGGGTCCGTATATATGCACACAGGGGCCGTATATATGCACACAGGTGCCGTATATATGCACACAGGGGCCGTATATATGCACACAGGAGCCGTATATATGCACACAGGATCTGTATATATGCACACAGGAGCCGTATATATGCACACAGGGGCCGTATATATGCACACAGGGGCCGTATATATGCACACAGGGTCCGTATATATGCACACAGGAGCCGTATATATGCACACAGGAGCCATATATATGCACACAGGGGCCGTATATATGCACACAGGGGCCGTATATATGCACACAGGGGCCGTATATATGCACACAGGGTCAGTATATATGCACACAGGGGCCGTATATATGGACACAGGGGCCGTATATATGGACACAGGGGCCGTATATATGGACACAGGAGCCGTATATATGCACACAGGAGCCGCATATATGCACACAGGGTCCGTATATATGCACACAGGGGCCGTATATATGCACACAGGAGCCGTATATATGCACACAGGAGCCGTATATATGCACACAGGGGCCATATATATGCACACAGGGGTCTTTACACACAGGGGCCGTATATATGCACACAGGGGCCGTATATATGCACACAGGGGCCGTATATATGGACACAGGGGCCGTATATATGGACACAGGGGCCGTATATATGGACACAGGAGCCGTATATATGGACACAGGAGCCGTATATATGCACACAGGGTCCGTATATATGCACACATGGTCCGTATATATGCACACAGGGGCCGTATATATGCACACAGGGGCCGTATATATGCACACAGAAGCAGGATATATGCACACAGGGGCCGTATATATGCACACAGGGGCCGTATATATGCACACAGGGGCCGTATATATGCACACAGGAGCCGTATATATGCACACAGGAGCCGTATATATGCACACAGGAGCCGTATATATACACACAGGGGCCATATATATGCACACAGGGGCCATATATATGCACACAGGAGCCGTATATATGCACACAGGGTCCGTATATATGCACACAGGGTCCGTATATATGCACACAGGAGCCGTATATATGCACACAAGGCCCATATATATGCACACAGGAGCCGTATATATGCACACAGGGGCCGTATATATGCACACAGGGGCCGTATATATGCACACAGGGGCCGTATATGTGCACACAGGAGCCGTATATATGCAGACAGGAGCCGTATATATGCACACAGGGTCCGTATATATGCACACAGGGTCCGTATATATGCACACAGGGGCCATATATATGCACACAGGAGCCGTATATATATGCACGCAGGAGCCGTATATATGCACACAGGGGCCGTATATATGCACACAGGGGCCGTATATATGCACACAGGGGTCTTTACAGACAGGAGCCGTATATATGCACACAGGAACCGTATATATGCACACAGGGGCCGTATATATGCACACAGGGGCCGTATATATACTCACAGGAGCCGTATATATGCACACAGGAGCCGTATATATGCACACAGGGGCCGTATATATGCAAACAGGGGCCATATATATGCACACAGGGGCCATATATATGCACACAGGGTCCGTATATATGCACACAGGGGCCGTATATATGCACACAGGAGCCGTATATATGCACACAGGAGCCGTATATATGCACACAGGGGCCGTATATATGCACACAGGGGCCGTTTATATGCACACAGGAGCCGTATATATGCGCACAGGGGCCGTATATGTGCACACAGGAGCCGTATATATGCACACAGGAGCCGTATATATGCACACAGGGGCCGTATATATGCACACAGGGGCCGTATATATGCACACAGGGGCCGTATATATGCACACAGGGGCCGTATATATGCACACAGGGTCCGTATATATGCACACAGGGGCCGTATATATGCACACAGGGGCCGTATATATGCACACAGAAGCAGGATATATGCACACAGGGGCCGTATATATGCACACAGGGGCCGTATATATGCACACAGGGGCCGTATATATGCACACAGGAGCCGTATATATGCACACAGGAGCCGTATATATGCACACAGGAGCCGTATATATACACACAGGGGCCATATATATGCACACAGGGGCCATATATATGCACACAGGAGCCGTATATATGCACACAGGGTCCGTATATATGCACACAGGGTCCGTATATATGCACACAGGAGCCGTATATATGCACACAAGGCCCATATATATGCACACAGGAGCCGTATATATGCACACAGGGGCCGTATATATGCACACAGGGGCCGTATATATGCACACAGGGGCCGTATATGTGCACACAGGAGCCGTATATATGCAGACAGGAGCCGTATATATGCACACAGGGTCCGTATATATGCACACAGGGTCCGTATATATGCACACAGGGGCCATATATATGCACACAGGAGCCGTATACATATGCACGCAGGAGCCGTATATATGCACACAGGGGCCGTATATATGCACACAGGGGCCGTATATATGCACACAGGGGTCTTTACAGACAGGAGCCGTATATATGCACACAGGGGCCGTATATATGCACACAGGGGCCGTATATATGCACACAGGGGTCTTTACAGACAGGAACCGTATATATGCACACAGGGGCCGTATATATGCACACAGGGGCCGTATATATACACACAGGAGCCGTATATATGCACACAGGAGCCGTATATATGCACACAGGGGCCGTATATATGCAAACAGGGGCCATATATATGCACACAGGGGCCATATATATGCACACAGGGTCCGTATATATGCACACAGGGGCCGTATATATGCACACAGGAGCCATATATATGCACACAGGAGCCGTATATATGCACACAGGGGCCGTATATATGCACACAGGGGCCGTTTATATGCACACAGGAGCCGTATATATGCGCACAGGGGCCGTATATGTGCACACAGGAGCCGTATATATGCACACAGGAGCCGTATATATGCACACAGGGGCCGTATATATGCACACAGGGGCCGTATATATGCACACAGGATCTGTATATATGCACACAGGGGCCGTATATATGCACACAGGAGCCGTATATATGCACACAAGGCCCATATATATGCACACAGGAGCCGTATATATGCACACAGGATCTGTATATATGCACACAGGGGCCGTATATATGCACACAGGAGCCGTATATATGCACACAAGGCCCATATATATGCACACAGGAGCCGTATATATGCACACAGGGGCCGTATATATGCACACAGGGGCCGTATATATGCACACAGGGGCCGTATATATGCACACAGGGTCCGTATATATGCACACAGGATCTGTATATATGCACACAGGGGCCGTATATATGCACACAGGATCTGTATATATGCACACAGGATCTGTATATATGCACACAGGGGCCGTATATATGCACACAGGGGCCGTATATATGCACACAGGGGCCGTATATATGCACACAGGGGCCGTATATATGCACACAGGATCTGTATATATGCACACAGGGGCCGTATATATGCACACAGAATCTGTATATATGCACACAGGAGCCGTATATATGCACACAGGAGCCGTATATATACACACAGGAGCCGTATATCTGCACACAGGAGCCGTATATATGCACACAGGGGCCGTATATATACACACAGGGGCCGTATATCTGCACACAGGAGCCGTATATATGCACACAGGAGCCGTATGTAAACACACAGGAGCCGTATATATGCACACAGGGGCCGTATATATGCACACAGGAGCCGTATATATGCACACAGGAGCCGTATATATGCACACAGGGGTCTTTACAGACAGGAGCCATATATATACACACAGGAGCCGTATATATGCACACAGGAGCCGTATATATGCACACAGGAGCCGTATATCTGCACACAGGAGCCGTATATATGCACACAGGATCTGTATGTATGCACACAGGGGCCGTATATATGCACACAGGAGCCGTATATATGCACACAAGGCCCATATATATGCACACAGGAGAAGTATTTATGCATACAGGGGCCGTATATATGCACACAGGGGCCGTATATATGCACACAGGGTCCGTATATATGCACACAGGATCTGTATATATGCACACAGGAGCCGTATATATGCACACAGGAGCCGTATATATGCACACAGGGGCCGTATATATGCACACAGGGGCCGTATATATGCACACAGGGGCCGTATATATGCACACAGTGGCCGTATATATGCACACAGGATCTGTATATATGCACACAGGGGCCGTATATATGCACACAGGATCTGTATATATGCACACAGGAGCCGTATATATGCACACAGGGGCCATATATATGCACACAGGAGACGTATATATGCACACAAGGCCCATATATATGCACACGAGGCCCATATATATGCACACAGGAGTCGTATATATGCACACAGGGGCCGTATATATACACACAGGGTCCGTATATATGCACACAGGGGCCGTATATCTGCACACAGGAGCCGTATATATGCACACAGGGGCCGTATATATGCACACAGGAGCCGTATGTAAACACACAGGAGCCGTATATATGCACACAGGGGCCGTATATATGCACACAGGAGCCGTATATATGCACACAGGAGCCGTATATATGCACACAGGGGTCTTTACAGATAGGAGCCATATATATACACACAGGAGCCGTATATATGCACACAGGGGCCGTATATATGCACACAGGGGCCGTATATATGCACACAGGGGTCTTTACAGACAGGAGCCATATATATGCACATAGGAGCCGTATATATGCACACAGGAGCCGTATATATGCACACAGGGGCCGTATATATGCACACAGGAGCCGTATATATGCACACAGGGGCCGTATATATGCACACAGGGTCCGTATATATGTACACAGGGGCCGTATATATGCACACAGGAGCCGTATATATGCACACAGGGGCCGTATATATGCACACAGGAGCCGTATATATGCACACAGGGGCCGTATATATGCACACAGGAGCCGTATATATGCACACAGGGGCCGTATATATGCACACAGGAGCCGTATATATGCACACAGGAGCCGTATATATGCACACAGGGGCCGTATATATGCACACAGGAGCCGTATATATGCACACAGAAGCCGTATATATGCACACAGGGGCCGTATATATGCCCACAGGAGCCGTATATATACACACAGGAGCCGTATATATGCACACAGGAGCCGTATATATGCACACAGGTTCCGCATATATGCACACAGGGGCCGTATATATGCACACAGAAGCCGTATATATGCACACAGGGGCCGTATATATTCCCACAGGAGCCGTATATATACACACAGGAGCCGTATATATGCACACAGGAGCCGTATATATGCACACAGGAGCCGTATATATGCACACAGGGGCCGTATATATGCACACAGGATCTGTATATATGCCCACAGGAGCCGTATATATGCACACAGGGGCCGTATATATACACACAGGAGCCGTATATATGCACACAGGAGCCGTATATATGCACACAGGATCTGTATATATTCACACAGGGGCCGTATATATGCACACAGGATCTGTATATATGCCCACAGGAGCCGTATATATGCACACAGGAGCCGTATATATGCCCACAGGAGCCGTATATATACACACAGGAGCCGTATATATGCCCACAGGAGCCGTATATATGCACACAGGAGCCGTATATATGCACACAGGAGCCGTATATATGCACACAGGGGTCTTTACAGACAGGAGCCATATATATACACACAGGAGCCGTATATATGTGTAGCACCCTGAGGATTCGGCTGCTACAGGGGTATTGCACCTCAACCCAGAGGTGTGATATTCCACTCCCGAGTAAGGAAGGAGTGTGGAACTGAGCTCGGTAGGCTGCATGCACTACACACATCCCATTTCCGAGGAGCAGACCGACGGTACTCCCACTTAGAAATGTGCAGGTACGACCGAGTCTGTTCCTGGCTGGAGTGGGAGGGGGGTGGTACATCCCAAGTAGTGTAGGGGCAGATAGGGGGAGCAGCCTGGGTAAAGATAGGAGCTCATTGGGTGCTGGTCACCTGAGCTCACACATAGAGGGAGTATTTAAGGTGGGCACCAACTAAGAACAGGGTCAGTTGCAGAGAGGAAGTCAGAGAGCAGAGAAGAAAGACCCAGAGTGAGAGAGGAGAAGAGAGAGAGAGACCCAGAGGGGGAAACAGCAGAAAAGGACTCCAAGATCCCAACTTAAATCCCCGGGTGAAGAGTCGGCACAGGGTACCGGAACCCAAGCTGGTGGGGGGCAAAACACACCCCAGCCAGAGACCGGAGACCGTGGGCAGCGTTTGTCACGGTCACCCACCACATCCACCACGAAGGCATACCACGTGGAGGGTCAGGGAACCCGAGGCCAAGGGTCTCCCAACAGAAGGCCCGAGGGAGCTGGACCTGGGTGGATCAATAGTGGGGACGGCCAGAGAACGGACAGAAGGAGAGCTCAGGGTCACGCTCCGGACTTATTTGGGGGTTGGCTGGATCCAGAACCTGGTGGACGCAGCACGGCTCGGGAGGTCACTCGAAGCTGGAGTGACCAGAACATCAGCAGTGAGTAAACATCCTAAACTGCATAACCCGACTCTGTCTTCATTACCATCTATGCTGCACCACCACAACTCCCATCCTCTGCACCTGATCCCCCTGAGGCTATACCCCACCCGTTGGGGGTTATACCATCAAAGCTGCACCTACACCATCAGCCTCAGCGGACCCTGCTGCAGCGGCGGCCACAGTGACCGCAACACAACGGGTGGCGTAGTCGACATTAAGAACTTAGCAACATCTGTAGGACTGCCACACACACTGAGCTTGACACCCTGGGCACGGACCGGGTCAAAGCCACTCGGAGACTACAACCCCCATCTGATCCGGCTCCGGGTATTCCCCTAAAGAATATGGCCCAGGGGGCGCGTCAACTTTGGCGTAGTCGGCAGGATTACGTGCCCGCAACACCCGGGTACTGCGTGCCTGAAGAAAAGTGCAAGTTTACCTCAAGAAGAAGTCTCCTGCCGGTTCCGGAGGGTCCCCGCCATCGGACCCCATCACCAGTCGATTCCCGCCGGTTGTCCGCCATTAACAACTTTTTCCCGCCATCTGCAGAGTTTCCCGCCACTGGGAAGCGATTCCCGCCATTTCCAAAGGTTTCCCGCCTTGGAAGAGCGGACGCCATTATGGGCGTGTCAGAGGGTGGCGAGAGGCCACCTCCCATCGTGGGCCAGGACCGAAAATGGCGCCAAAAGTGGAAACCGCCCCCACCAACAGAGACTGTGATGCTAGAGGTGTCTGTCAGCGTGAAAGAACCGCCCCTGGAGCTGACAGTCACCCAGTGGCCCCGGGACCGCCCTCGAAGTGGGAGGAGACGAAAGAAAAGAACGAAGATGGGTGCCGCCTGGAGCAGTCTGGAGCGAGCGCACCCGGAGGCAGGAAGCCTGGAAAGGAGTAGCAGAGAAGCTCACCCGGAGATGGCGAGAGAGCAGAGCAGCACCGGCCCGCTGGCCAGGAGCCTGCTGGAAGAAGAGCAGAGCAGCACCGACCCGTTGGTCAGGAGCCTGCTAGAAACCACGACCCCACTAGGCCTAGTGGAGGTCCTTGCACAGCTCCCCCAAGACCGGGAGTGTGCACAGACTGCCCTGGAGGGCCTCGCACGGAGGATGGCCCGGGTACAGCGAGAGACATTGGCGGAGTGGAGCCGAGAGATGGCCCAGCAAACCAAGACCCGGAGCACGCCAGCCAAGATGAGGAGACAGACCACCTCTGAGGACGGCGCGGGAGGACCCAAGGCCGGAGACGGCGCCGAGAAGGGAGCCGAACGCATGGAGGCAGGTAAAGGGGACGTCTATACCCCAAATCAGGACACCGCTTGCCTGCCCCAGCTCCCCGTCGCAGAGCCCGAAAGTCCCCCTGCTGTGCCCGAAAACGCCATGTCACCGACGCAGACTAGGCCCCAACCGGAAGCCGCCGCGACCCCTGTGACGTCACACGCACCGACCCCGAGCGTGACCAAGCAGGAAGTAACACCAGCCTGGTCGCAGGGCCTAGAATTCCCGGGCGTCGCATCACCAACAGCGCCCCCTACCTCCGCGGAGCCTCCGGCCTGGCCGCAAGGCCAGGTAGCCCAGGGCGCCGCCGTCCTAACGGTGCCCTTCACCTTCCAGGTGCCCCAGGCCTGGCCGCAAGGCCTGGGCAACCCGGGCGCCACCACCACCGCGCCCGCACCCGCAAAACCAAGGGTGCCGCGTCTGGGAGAGGACTTGTTTGCCCAGCACACGTGGCCGGACGGGCAGCCTTTCATCTGGCCCCAGAGGTATTATGAACTGGAGCACCAGAGGAGAGTTGGGGCCATGTGTGCACCCCTGATTCCGGCTCCGAAGCCCGTGATAAGGATCTCGCCCCCGCTTGAAGAGGCCCAATTTGAGTGGGACCCCACCGGAGAAGACCTAATGGGGTTCACTCAGGAAACCAGGGCAGCTGCAGCGGAGCGTGCTGAGTGCTGCCGCCAACAGCTCGAGGAGTTTGCGAGGGAGCGGAGAGAGAGGCGGGTCCGGGAACAGCAAGCTCGAGTAAGGAGCGCGGAGCAGAAGAGCCGGGCCAGGAGAGACCCCCGTGCAGCGCACAGTCCCCGCACCACCGGGACTGTAATAAAGTTTAACCTGCAGCATGGGTGGGGCTTCATTAGAGACAACAACACCCCCCGGCGACGTCTTTGTCACGCGCAGAGACGTGGAGTCCCATCTGCCGGAGGGGCACAGAGGTCGTGACCTTTACATCGGGGACGAGGTCACCTTTACCCGGCACAAGTGTGCCAAAGGACCTTACGCCCTCCATGTGCATCGCCTGACAGAGGAGGAGCTGCGATGTGAGGAGGAAGAGCAAGAGGATCCGGACGGGTCTGAAGCTGAGATCCCCAAAGAAGGAGCAGGAGGAAGACGTTGTTGGGTACAGCGGAGCAGGTGCTGTAAATAGTTACCCGATCGGGGTATAAAGAAACTGTTACTGCAAATATAGTCCCCGTTGGGACCAGCTGAGTGAACTGTTTACCCGTTTACCCTTAATCCCACAGGCTGAGGACTGTGAGCAGCCATTCCCTTTCCCTCCTTAACTGGCCGAGGACTGAGAGCGGCCATACCCTTGTACATAGTTGCGCTTCCTAAAGCGCCCCCTACCGGTTTTATAGGAAAACCATGTTTTCTAGAAAGACTGTCGCACTGTACCCGGTCACACGTTGCACAGTGACCGGAGGAGGAGTCAGAGGCGACGAGAAAGTTTTATATATATAATGTTTTATATATTTTATATGTTTATGAAAAATTTTGTATGTTTTTGGTGTTATGTCTTACAGCCCGAGGACGTGCTGTGATTTACCAGGGGGGAATGTAGCACCCTGAGGATTCGGCTGCTACAGGGGTATTGCACCTCAACCCAGAGGTGTGATATTCCACTCCCGAGTAAGGAAGGAGTGTGGAACTGAGCTCGGTAGGCTGCATGCACTACACACATCCCATTTCCGAGGAGCAGACCGACGGTACTCCCACTTAGAAATGTGCAGGTACGACCGAGTCTGTTCCTGGCTGGAGTGGGAGGGGGGTGGTACATCCCAAGTAGTGTAGGGGCAGATAGGGGGAGCAGCCTGGGTAAAGATAGGAGCTCATTGGGTGCTGGTCACCTGAGCTCACACATAGAGGGAGTATTTAAGGTGGGCACCAACTAAGAACAGGGTCAGTTGCAGAGAGGAAGTCAGAGAGCAGAGAAGAAAGACCCAGAGTGAGAGAGGAGAAGAGAGAGAGAGACCCAGAGGGGGAAACAGCAGAAAAGGACTCCAAGATCCCAACTTAAATCCCCGGGTGAAGAGTCGGCACAGGGTACCGGAACCCAAGCTGGTGGGGGGCAAAACACACCCCAGCCAGAGACCGGAGACCGTGGGCAGCGTTTGTCACGGTCACCCACCACATCCACCACGAAGGCATACCACGTGGAGGGTCAGGGAACCCGAGGCCAAGGGTCTCCCAACAGAAGGCCCGAGGGAGCTGGACCTGGGTGGATCAATAGTGGGGACGGCCAGAGAACGGACAGAAGGAGAGCTCAGGGTCACGCTCCGGACTTATTTGGGGGTTGGCTGGATCCAGAACCTGGTGGACGCAGCACGGCTCGGGAGGTCACTCGAAGCTGGAGTGACCAGAACATCAGCAGTGAGTAAACATCCTAAACTGCATAACCCGACTCTGTCTTCATTACCATCTATGCTGCACCACCACAACTCCCATCCTCTGCACCTGATCCCCCTGAGGCTATACCTCACCCGTTGGGGGTTATACCATCAAAGCTGCACCTACACCATCAGCCTCAGCGGACCCTGCTGCAGCGGCGGCCACAGTGACCGCAACACAACGGGTGGCGTAGTCGACATTAAGAACTTAGCAACATCTGTAGGACTGCCACACACACTGAGCTTGACACCCTGGGCACGGACCGGGTCAAAGCCACTCGGAGACTACAACCCCCATCTGATCCGGCTCCGGGTATTCCCCTAAAGAATATGGCCCAGGGGGCGCGTCATATGCACACAGGAGCCGTATATATGCACACAGGAGCCGTATATATGCACACAGGAGCCGTATATATGCACACAGGGGTCTTTACAGACAGGAGCCATATATATACACACAGGAGCCGTATATATGCACACAGGGGCCGTATATATGCACACAGGGGCCGTATATATGCACACAGGGGTCTTTACAGACAGGAGCCATATATATGCACACAGTTGCCGTATATATGCACACAGGAGCCGTATATATGCACACAGGAGCCGTATATATGCACACAGGAGCCGTATATATGCACACAGGAGCCATATATATGCACACAGGAGCCGTATATATGCACACAGGGGCCGTATATATGCACACAGGGGCCGTATATATGCACACAGGGGTCTTTACAGACAGGAGCCATATATATGCACACAGGGGCCGTATATATGCACACAGGGGCCGTATATATGCACACAGGGGTCGTATATATGCACACAGGGGTCTTTACAGACAGGAGCCATATATATGCACACAGTTGCCGTATATATGCACACAGGGGCCGTATATATGCCCACAGGAGCCGTATATATACACACAGGAGCCGTATATATGCACAAAGGAGCCGTATATATGCACACAGGAGCCGTATATATGCACACAGGAGCCGTATATATGCACACAGGAGCCGTATATATGCACACAGGATCTGTATATATGCACACAGTGGCCTTATATATGCACACAGGGGCCGTATATATGCACACAGGATCTGTATATATGCACACAGTGGCCTTATATATGCACACAGGGGCCGTATATATGCACACAGGGGCCGTATATATACACACAGGAGCCGTATATATGCACACAGGAGCCGTATATATCCACACAGGATCTGTATATATGCACACAGGGGCTGTATATATACACACAGGAGCCGTATATATGCACACAGGAGCCGTATATATGCACACAGGATCTGTATATATACACACAGGAGCCGTATATATGCCCACAGGAGCCGTATATATGCACACAGGAGCCGTATATATGCACACAGGAGCCGTATATATGCAAACAGGGGTCTTTACAGACAGGAGCCATATATATACACACAGGGGCCGTATATATGCACACAGGGGCCGTATATATGCACACAGGGGTCTTTACAGACAGGAGCCATATATATGCACACAGTTGCCGTATATATGCACACAGGAGCCGTATATATGCACACAGGAGCCGTATATATGCACACAGGATCTGTATATATGCACACAGGGGCCGTATATATGCACACAGGATCTGTATATATGCACACAGGAGCCGTATATATGCACACAGGGGCCGTATATATGCACACAGGGGCCGTATATATGCACACAGGGGCCGTATATATGCACACAGGGGCCGTATATATGCACACAGGGTCCGTATATATGCACACAGGATCCGTATATATGCACACAGGAGCCGAATATATGCACACAGGGGCCGTATATATGCACACAGGGGCCGTATATATGCACACAGGGGCCGTATATATGCACACAGGGTCCGTATATATGCACACAGGGTCCGTATATATGCACACAGGAGCCGTATATATGCACACAGGGGTCGTATATATGCACACAGGGGCCGTATATATGCACACAGGGTCAGTATATATGCACACAGGGGCCGTATATATGGACACAGGGGCCGTATATATGGACACAGGGGCCGTATATATGGACACAGCAGCCGTATATATGCACACAGGAGCCGTATATATGCACACAGGGTCCGTATATATGCACACAGGGGCCGTATATATGCACACAGGGGCCGTATATATGCACACAGGAGCCGTATATATGCACACAGGAGCCGTATATATGCACACAGGAGCAGTATATATGCACACAGGAGCCGTATATATGCACACAGGGGCCGTATATATGCACACAGGGGCCGTATATATGCACACAGGGGCCGTATATATGGACACAGGAGCCGTATATATGGACACAGGAGCCGTATATATGGACACAGGAGCCGTATATATGGACACAGGAGCCGTATATATGCACACAGGGGCCATATATATGCACACAGGGGCCGTATATATGCACACAGGGGCCATATATATGCACACAGGGGCCGTATATATGGACACAGGAGCCGTATATATGGACACAGGAGCCGTATATATGGACACAGGAGCCGTATATATGCACACAGGGGTCGTATATATGCACACAGGGGCCGTATATATGCACACAGGGGCCGTATATATGCACACAGGGGCCGTATATATGCACACAGGGGCCGTATATATGGACACAGGAGCCGTATATATGGACACAGGAGCCGTATATATGCACACAGGGTCCGTATATATGCACACAGGGTCCGTATATATGCACACAGGGTCCGTATATATGCACACAGGGGCCATATATATGCACACAGGGTCCGTATATATGCACACAGGGGCCGTATATATGCACACAGAAGCAGTATATATGCACACAGGGGCCGTATATATGCACACAGGGGCCGTATATATGCACACAGGGGCCGTATATATGCACACAGGAGCCGTATATATGCACACAGGAGCCGTATATATGCACACAGGAGCCGTATATATGCACACAGGGGCCATATATATGCACACAGGGGCCGTATATATGCACACAGGGGCCGTATATATGCACACAAGGCCCATATATATGCACACAGGAGCCGTATATATGCACACAAGGCCCATATATATGCACACAGGGGCCGTATATATGCACACAGGGGCCGTATATATGCACACAGGAGCCGTATATATGCACACAAGGCCCATATATATGCACACAGGAGCCGTATATATGCACACAGGAGCCGTATATATGCACACAGGATCTGTATATATGCACACAGGGGTCGTATATATGCACACAGGGGCCGTATATATGCACACAGGGGCCGTATATATGGACACAGGGGCCGTATATATGGACACAGGGGCCGTATATATGGACACAGCAGCCGTATATATGCACACAGGAGCCGTATATATGCACACAGGGTCCGTATATGTGCACACAGGGGCCGTATATATGCACACAGGGGCCGTATATATGCACACAGGAGCCGTATATATGCACACAGGAGCCGTATATATGCACACAGGAGCAGTATATATGCACACAGGAGCCGTATATATGCACACAGGGGCCGTATATATGCACACAGGGGCCATATATATGCACACAGGGGCCATATATATGTACACAGGGGTCTTTACACACAGGAGCCGTATTTATGCACACAGGGGTCGTATATATGCACACAGGGGCCGTATATATGCACACAGGGGCCGTATATATGCACACAGGGGCCGTATATATGCACACAGGGGCCGTATATATGGACACAGGAGCCGTATATATGGACACAGGAGCCGTATATATGCACACAGGGTCCGTATATATGCACACAGGGACCGTATATATGCACACAGGGTCCGTATATATGCACACAGGGGCCATATATATGCACACAGGGTCCGTATATATGCACACAGGGGCCGTATATGTGCACACAGAAGCAGTATATATGCACACAGGGGCCGTATATATGCACACAGGGGCCGTATATATGCACACAGGGGCCGTATATATGCACACAGGAGCCGTATATATGCACACAGGAGCCGTATATATGCACACAGGAGCCGTATATATGCACACAGGGGCCATATATATGCACACAGGGGCCGTATATATGCACACAGGGTCCGTATATATGCACACAGGAGCCGTATATATGCACACAGGGGCCGTATATGTGCACACAGAAGCAGTATATATGCACACAGGGGCCGTATATATGCACACAGGGGCCGTATATATGCACACAGGGGCCGTATATATGCACACAGGAGCCGTATATATGCACACAGGAGCCGTATATATGCACACAGGAGCCGTATATATGCACACAGGGGCCATATATATGCACACAGGGGCCGTATATATGCACACAGGAGCCGTATATATGCACACAAGGCCCATATATATGCACACAGGGGCCGTATATATGCACACAGGGGCCGTATATATGCACACAGGGGCCGTATATGTGCACACAGGAGCCGTATATATGCACACAAGGCCCATATATATGCACACAGGAGCCGTATATATGCACACAGGAGCCGTATATATGCACACAGGGTCCGTATATATGCACACAGGAGCCGTATATATGCACACAGGGGCCGTATATATGCACACAGGGGCCGTATATATGCACACAGGAGCCGTATATATGCACACAGGGGCCGTATATATGCACACAGGGGCCGTATATATGCACACAGGAGCCGTATATATGCACACAGGGGCCGTATATATGCACACAGGGGCCGTATATATGCACACAGGGGCGGTATATATGCACACAGGGGCCGTATATATGCACACAGGGGCCGTATATATGCACACAGGGGCCGTATATATGCACACAGGGGCCATATATATGCACACAGGAGCCGTATATATGCACACAAGGCCCATATACATGCACACAGGAGCCGTATATATGCACACAGGGGCCGTATATATGCACACAGGAGCCGTATATATGCACACAGGGGCCGTATATATGCACACAGGGGCCGTATATATGCACACAGGGGCCATATATATGCACACAGGAGCCGTATATATGCACACAAGGCCCATATATATGCACACAGGAGCCGTATATATGCACACAGGAGCCGTATATATGCACACAAGAGCCGTATATATGCACACAGGGGCCGTATATATGCACACAGGGGCCGTATATATGCACACAGGGGCCGTATATATGCGCACAGGAGCCGTATATATGCACACAGGGTCTGTATATATGCACACAGGGTCTGTATATATGCACACAGGAGCCGTATATATGCACACAGGGGCCGTATATATGCACACAGGGGCCGTATATATGCACACAGGAGCCGTATATATGCACACAGGGGACGTATATATGCACACAGGAGCCGTATATATACACACAGGGGCCGTATATATGCACACAGGGTCTGTATATATGCACACAGGAGCCGTATATATGCACACAGGGGCCGTATATATGCACACAGGGGCCGTATATATGCACACAGGAGCCGTATATATGCACACAGGGGCCGTATATATGCACACAGGGTCTGTATATATGCACACAGGAGCCGTATATATGCACACAGGGGCCGTATATATGCACACAGGGTCTGTATATATGCACACAGGGGCCGTATATATGCACACAGGAGCCGTATATATGCACACAGGGGCCGTATATATGCACACAGGGTCTGTATATATGCACACAGGGGCCGTATATATGCACACAGGAGCCGTATATATGCACACAGGAGCCGTATATATGCACACAGGGTCTGTATATATGCACACAGGAGCCGTATATATGCACACAGGGGACGTATATATGCACACAGGAGCCGTATATATACACACAGGAGCCGTATATATGCACACAGGGGCCGTATATATGCACACAGGAGCCGTATATATGCACACAGGAGCCATATATATGCACACAGGGGCCGTATATATGCACACAGGGGCCGTATATATGCACACAGGAGCCGTATATATGCACACAGGGGACGTATATATGCACACAGGAGCCGTATATATACACACAGGAGCCGTATATATGCACACAGGGGCCGTATATATGCACACAGGAGCCATATATATGCACACAGGAGCCATATATATGCACACAGGAGCCGTATATATGCACACAGGGGTCTTTACAGACAGGAGCCATATATATACACACAGGAGCCGTATATATGCACACAGGGGCCGTATATATGCACACAGGGGCCGTATATATGCACACAGGGGTCTTTACAGACAGGAGCCATATATATGCACACAGGGTCCGTATATATGCACACAGGAGCCGTATATATGCACACAGAAGCAGTATATATGCACACAGGGGCCGTATATATGCACTCAGGGGCCGTATATATGCACACAGGAGCCGTATATATGCACACAGGAGCCGTATATATGCACACAGGAGCCGTATATATGCACACAGGGGCCGTATATATGCACACAGGGTCCGTATATATGCACACAGGGGCCGTATATATGCACGCAAGGCCCATATATATGCACACAGGAGCCGTATATATGCACACAAGGCCCATATGTATGCACACAGGAGCCGTATATATGCACACAAGGCCCATATATATGCACACAGGAGCCGTATATATGCACACAGGGGCCGTATATATGCACACAGGGGCCGTATATATGCACACAGGGGCCGTATATATGTACACAGGAGCCGTATATATGCACACAGGGGCCGTATATATGCACACAGGGGCCGTATATATGCACACAGGGGCCGTATATATGCACACAGGGGCCGTATATGTGCACACAGGAGCCGTATATATGCACACAGGAGCCGTATATATGCACACAAGGCCCATATATATGCACACAGGAGCCGTATATATGCACACAGGAGCCGTATATATGCACACAGGGTCCGTATATATGCACACAGGGGCCGTATATATGCACACAGGGTCCGTATATTTGCACACAGGGTCCGTATATATGCACACAGGGGCCATATATATGCACACAGGAGCCGTATATATGCACACAGGGGCCGTATATATGCACACAGGGGCCGTATATATGCACCCAGGATCTGTATATATGCACCCAGGAGCCGTATATATGCACACAGGAGCCGTATATATGCACACAGGGGCCGTATATATGCACACAGGAGCCATATATATGCACACAGGGGCCGTATATATGCACACAGGGGCCGTATATATGCACACAGGAGCCGTATATATGCACACAGGGGCCGTATATATGCACACAGGAGCCGTATATATGCACACAGGGGTCTTTACACACAGGAGCCGTATATATGCACACAGGGGCCGTATATATGCACACAAGGCCCATATATATGCACACAGGAGCCGTATATATGCACACAAGGCCCATATATATGCACACAGGAGCCGTATATATGCACACAGGAGCCGTATATATGCACACAGGGGCTGTATATATGTACACAGGAGCCGTATATATGCACACAGGGGCCGTATATATGCACACAGGGGCCGTATATATGCACACAGGGGCCCTATATATGCACACAGGGGCCGTATATGTGCACACAGGAGCCGTATATATGCACACAGGAGCCGTATATATGCACACAAGGCCCATATACATGCACACAGGAGCCGTATATATGCACACAGGAGCCGTATATATGCACACAGGGGCCGTATATATGCACACAGGGGCCGTATATATGCACACAGGGTCCGTATATTTGCACACAGGGTCCGTATATATGCACACAGGGGCCGTATATATGCACACAGGGGCCGTATATATGCACACAGGAGCCGTATATATGCACACAGGGGCCGTATATATGCACACAGGGGCCGTATATATGCACACAGGAGCCGTATATATGCACACAGGAGCCGTATATATGCACACAGGGGCCGTATATATGCACCCAGGATCTGTATATATGCACCCAGGAGCCGTATATATGCACACAGGAGCCGTATATATGCACACAGGGGCCGTATATATGCACACAGGAGCCGTATATATGCACACAGGGGCCGTATATATGCACACAGGGGCCGTATATATGCACACAGGAGCCGTATATATGCACACAGGGGCCGTATATATGCACACAGGGGCCGTATATATGCACACAGGGGCCGTATATATGCACACAGGAGCCGTATATATGCACACAGGAGCCGTATATATACACACAGGAGCCGTATATATGCACACAAGGCCCATATATATGCACACAGGAGCCGTATATATGCACACGAGGCCCATATATATGCACACAGGAGCCGTATATATGCACACAGGAGCCGTATATATACACACAGGAGCCGTATATATGCACACAAGGCCCATATATATGCACACAGGAGCCGTATATATGCACACGAGGCCCATATATATGCACACAGGAGCCGTATATATGCACACAGGAGCCGTATATATGCACACAAGAGCCGTATATATGCACACAGGAGCCGTATATATGCACACAGGGGCCGTATATATGCACACAGGGGCCATATATATGCGCACAGGGGCCATATATATGCGCACAGGAGCCGTATATATGCACACAGGGTCTGTATATATGCACACAGGGTCTGTATATATGCACACAGGAGCCGTATATATGCACACAGGGGCCGTATATATGCACACAGGGGCCGTATATATGCACACAGGAGCCGTATATATGCACACAGGGGACGTATATATGCACACAGGAGCCGTATATATACACACAGGGGCCGTATATATGCACACAGGGTCTGTATATATGCACACAGGAGCCGTATATATGCACACAGGGGCCGTATATATGCACACAGGGGCCGTATATATGCACACAGGAGCCGTATATATGCACACAGGGGCCGTATATATGCACACAGGGTCTGTATATATGCACACAGGAGCCGTATATATGCACACAGGGGCCGTATATATGCACACAGGGGCCGTATATATGCACACAGGAGCCGTATACATGCACACAGGGGACGTATATATGCACACAGGAGCCGTATATATACACACAGGAGCCGTATATATGCACACAGGGGCCGTATATATGCACACAGGAGCCGTATATATGCACACAGGAGCCATATATATGCACACAGGAGCCGTATATATGCACACAGGGGTCTTTACAGACAGGAGCCATATATATACACACAGGAGCCGTATATATGCACACAGGGGCCGTATATATGCACACAGGGGCCGTATATATGCACACAGGGGTCTTTACAGACAGGAGCCATATATATGCACACAGGGTCCGTATATATGCACATAGGGGCCGTATATATGCACACAGGAGCCATATATATGCACACAGGGGCCGTATATATGCACACAAGATCTGTATATATGCACACAGGGGCCGTATATATGCACACAGGGGCCGTATATATGCACACAGGGGTCTTTACAGACAGTTGCCGTATATATGCACACAGGAGCCGTATATATGCACACAGGAGCCGTATATATGCACACAGGGGCCGTATATATGCACACAGGAGCCGTATATATGCACACAGGAGCCGTATATATCCACACAGGAGCCGTATATATGCACACAGGAGCCATATATATGCACACAGGGGCCGTATATATGCACACAGGAGCCGTATATATGCACACAGGAGCCGTATATTTGCACACAGGAGCCGTATATATGCACACAGGAGCCGTATATATGCACACAGGAGCCGTATATATGCACACAGGATCTGTATATATGCACACAGGGGCCGTATATATGCACACAGGAGCCGTATATATGCACACAGGGGCCGTATATATGCACACAGGAGCCATATATATGCACACAGGGGCCGTATGTATGCACACAGGAGCCGTATATATGCACACAGGAGCCGTATATATGCACACAGGAGCCGTATATATGCACACAGGGGCCGTATATATGCACACAGGAGCCATATATATGCACACAGGTGCCGTATATATGCACACAGGAGCCGTATATATGCACACAGGAGCCGTATATATGCACACAGGAGCCGTATATGTGCACACAGGGGCCGTATATGTGCACACAGGAGCCGTATATATGCACACAGGAGCCGTATATATGCACACAGGATCTGTATATATGCACACAGGATCTGTATATATGCACACAGGGGCCGTATATATGCACACAGGAGCCGTATATATGCACACAGGGGCCGTATATATGCACAGGAGCCATATATATGCACACAGGGGTCGTATATATGCACAGAGGAGCCGTATATATGCACACAGGGGCCGTATATATGCACACAGGAGCCATATATATGCACACAGGGGCCGTATATATGCACACAGGAGCCGTATATATGCACACAGGGGCCGTATATATGCACACAGGATCTGTATATATGCACACAGGGGCCGTATATATGCACACAGGAGCCGTATATATGCACACAAGGCCCATATATATGCACACAGGAGCCGTATATATGCACACAGGGGCCGTATATATGCACACAGGGGCCGTATATATGCACACAGGGGCCGTATATATGCACACAGGGTCCGTATATATGCACACAGGAGCCGTATATATGCACACAGGAGCCGTATATATACACACAGGGCCGTATATATGCACACAGGAGCCGTATATATGCACACAGGAGCCGTATATATGCACACAGGAGACGTATATATGCACACAGGGGCCGTATATATGCACACAGGGGCCGTATATATGCACACAGGAGCCGTATATATGCACACAGGATCTGTATATATGCACACAGGGGCCGTATATGTGCACACAGGAGCCGTATATATGCACACAGGAGCCGTATATATGCACACAGGAGCCGTATATATGCACACAAGGCCCATATATATGCACACAGGAGCCGTATATATGCACACAGGAGCCGTATATATGCACACAGGATCTGTATATATGCACACAGGGGCCGTATATATGCACACAGGAGCCATATATATGCACACAGGGGCCGTATATATGCACACAGGAGCCATATATATGCACACAGGGGACGTATATATGCACACAGGAGCCGTATATATACACACAGGGGCCGTATATATGCACACAGGAGCCGTATATATGCACACAGGGGCCGTATATATGCACACAGGGGCCGTATATATGCACACAGGAGCCGTATATATGCACACAGGGGCCGTATATATGCACACAGGGTCTGTATATATGCACACAGGAGCCGTATATATGCACACAGGGGCCGTATATATGCACACAGGGTCTGTATATATGCACACAGGGGCCGTATATATGCACACAGGAGCCGTATATATGCACACAGGGGCCGTATATATGCACACAGGGTCTGTATATATGCACACAGGAGCCGTATATATGCACACAGGGGCCGTATATATGCACACAGGGTCTGTATATATGCACACAGGGGCCGTATATATGCACACAGGAGCCGTATATATGCACACAGGAGCCGTATATATGCACACAGGGTCTGTATATATGCACACAGGAGCCGTATATATGCACACAGGGGACGTATATATGCACACAGGAGCCGTATATATACACACAGGAGCCGTATATATGCACACAGGGGCCGTATATATGCACACAGGAGCCGTATATATGCACACAGGAGCCATATATATGCACACAGGGGCCGTATATATGCACACAGGGGCCGTATATATGCACACAGGAGCCGTATATATGCACACAGGGGACGTATATATGCACACAGGAGCCGTATATATACACACAGGAGCCGTATATATGCACACAGGGGCCGTATATATGCACACAGGAGCCGTATATATGCACACAGGAGCCATATATATGCACACAGGAGCCGTATATATGCACACAGGGGTCTTTACAGACAGGAGCCATATATATACACACAGGAGCCGTATATATGCACACAGGGGCCGTATATATGCACACAGGGGCCGTATATATGCACACAGGGGTCTTTACAGACAGGAGCCATATATATGCACACAGGGTCCGTATATATGCACACAGGAGCCGTATATATGCACACAGAAGCAGTATATATGCACACAGGGGCCGTATATATGCACTCAGGGGCCGTATATATGCACACAGGAGCCGTATATATGCACACAGGAGCCGTATATATGCACACAGGAGCCGTATATATGCACACAGGGGCCGTATATATGCACACAGGGTCCGTATATATGCACACAGGGGCCGTATATATGCACGCAAGGCCCATATATATGCACACAGGAGCCGTATATATGCACACAAGGCCCATATGTATGCACACAGGAGCCGTATATATGCACACAAGGCCCATATATATGCACACAGGAGCCGTATATATGCACACAGGGGCCGTATATATGCACACAGGGGCCGTATATATGCACACAGGGGCCGTATATATGTACACAGGAGCCGTATATATGCACACAGGGGCCGTATATATGCACACAGGGGCCGTATATATGCACACAGGGGCCGTATATATGCACACAGGGGCCGTATATGTGCACACAGGAGCCGTATATATGCACACAGGAGCCGTATATATGCACACAAGGCCCATATATATGCACACAGGAGCCGTATATATGCACACAGGAGCCGTATATATGCACACAGGGTCCGTATATATGCACACAGGGGCCGTATATATGCACACAGGGTCCGTATATTTGCACACAGGGTCCGTATATATGCACACAGGGGCCGTATATATGCACACAGGAGCCGTATATATGCACACAGGGGCCGTATATATGCACACAGGGGCCGTATATATGCACCCAGGATCTGTATATATGCACCCAGGAGCCGTATATATGCACACAGGAGCCGTATATATGCACACAGGGGCCGTATATATGCACACAGGAGCCATATATATGCACACAGGGGCCGTATATATGCACACAGGGGCCGTATATATGCACACAGGAGCCGTATATATGCACACAGGGGCCGTATATATGCACACAGGAGCCGTATATATGCACACAGGGGTCTTTACACACAGGAGCCGTATATATGCACACAGGGGCCGTATATATGCACACAAGGCCCATATATATGCACACAGGAGCCGTATATATGCACACAAGGCCCATATATATGCACACAGGAGCCGTATATATGCACACAGGAGCCGTATATATGCACACAGGGGCCGTATATATGTACACAGGAGCCGTATATATGCACACAGGGGCCGTATATATGCACACAGGGGCCGTATATATGCACACAGGGGCCGTATATATGCACACAGGGGCCGTATATGTGCACACAGGAGCCGTATATATGCACACAGGAGCAGTATATATGCACACAAGGCCCATATATATGCACACAGGAGCCGTATATATGCACACAGGAGCCGTATATATGCACACAGGGGCCGTATATATGCACACAGGGGCCGTATATATGCACACAGGGTCCGTATATTTGCACACAGGGTCCGTATATATGCACACAGGGGCCGTATATATGCACACAGGGGCCGTATATATGCACACAGGAGCCGTATATATGCACACAGGGGCCGTATATATGCACACAGGGGCCGTATATATGCACACAGGAGCCGTATATATGCACACAGGAGCCGTATATATGCACACAGGGGCCGTATATATGCACCCAGGATCTGTATATTAGCACCCAGGAGCCGTATATATGCACACAGGAGCCGTATATATGCACACAGGGGCCGTATATATGCACACAGGAGCCGTATATATGCACACAGGGGCCGTATATATGCACACAGGGGCCGTATATATGCACACAGGAGCCGTATATATGCACACAGGGGCCGTATATATGCACACAGGGGCCGTATATATGCACACAGGGGCCGTATATATGCACACAGGGGCCGTATATATACACACAGGAGCCGTATATATGCACACAAGGCCCATATATATGCACACAGGAGCCGTATATATGCACACGAGGCCCATATATATGCACACAGGAGCCGTATATATGCACACAGGAGCCGTATATATGCACACAAGAGCCGTATATATGCACACAGGAGCCGTATATATGCACACAGGGGCCGTATATATGCACACAGGGGCCATATATATGCGCACAGGGGCCATATATATGCGCAAAGGAGCCGTATATATGCACACAGGGTCTGTATATATGCACACAGGGTCTGTATATATGCACACAGGAGCCGTATATATGCACACAGGGGCCGTATATATGCACACAGGGGCCGTATATATGCACACAGGAGCCGTATATATGCACACAGGGGACGTATATATGCACACAGGAGCCGTATATATACACACAGGGGCCGTATATATGCACACAGGGTCTGTATATATGCACACAGGAGCCGTATATATGCACACAGGGGCCGTATATATGAACACAGGGGCCGTATATATGCACACAGGAGCCGTATATATGCACACAGGGGCCGTATATATGCACACAGGGTCTGTATATATGCACACAGGAGCCGTATATATGCACACAGGGGCCGTATATATGCACACAGGGGCCGTATATATGCACACAGGGGCCGTATATATGCACACAGGGGCCGTATATATGCACACAGGAGCCGTATATATGCACACAGGGGACGTATATATGCACACAGGAGCCGTATATATACACACAGGGGCCGTATATATGCACACAGGGTCTGTATATATGCACACAGGAGCCGTATATATGCACACAAGAGCCGTATATATGCACACAGGAGCCGTATATATGCACACAGGGGCCGTATATATGCACACAGGGGCCGTATATATGCACACAGGATCTGTATATATGCACACAGGGGCCGTATATATGCACACAGGGGCCGTATATATGCACACAGGGGCCATATATATGCGCAAAGGAGCCGTATATATGCACACAGGGTCTGTATATATGCACACAGGGTCTGTATATATGCACACAGGAGCCGTATATATGCACACAGGGGCCGTATATATGCACACAGGGGCCGTATATATGCACACAGGAGCCGTATATATGCACACAGGGGACGTATATATGCACACAGGAGCCGTATATATACACACAGGGGCCGTATATATGCACACAGGGTCTGTATATATGCACACAGGAGCCGTATATATGCACACAGGGGCCGTATATATGCACACAGGGGCCGTATATATGCACACAGGAGCCGTATATATGCACACAGGGGCCGTATATATGCACACAGGGTCTGTATATATGCACACAGGAGCCGTATATATGCACACAGGGGCCGTATATATGCACACAGGGGCCGTATATATGCACACAGGAGCCGTATACATGCACACAGGGGACGTATATATGCACACAGGAGCCGTATATATACACACAGGAGCCGTATATATGCACACAGGGGCCGTATATATGCACACAGGAGCCGTATATATGCACACAGGAGCCATATATATGCACACAGGAGCCGTATATATGCACACAGGGGTCTTTACAGACAGGAGCCATATATATACACACAGGAGCCGTATATATGCACACAGGGGCCGTATATATGCACACAGGGGCCGTATATATGCACACAGGGGTCTTTACAGACAGGAGCCATATATATGCACACAGGGTCCGTATATATGCACATAGGGGCCGTATATATGCACACAGGAGCCATATATATGCACACAGGGGCCGTATATATGCACACAAGATCTGTATATATGCACACAGGGGCCGTATATATGCACACAGGGGCCGTATATATGCACACAGGGGTCTTTACAGACAGTTGCCGTATATATGCACACAGGAGCCGTATATATGCACACAGGAGCCGTATATATGCACACAGGGGCCGTATATATGCACACAGGAGCCGTATATATGCACACAGGAGCCGTATATATCCACACAGGAGCCGTATATATGCACACAGGAGCCATATATATGCACACAGGGGCCGTATATATGCACACAGGAGCCGTATATATGCACACAGGAGCCGTATATTTGCACACAGGAGCCGTATATATGCACACAGGAGCCGTATATATGCACACAGGAGCCGTATATATGCACACAGGATCTGTATATATGCACACAGGGGCCGTATATATGCACACAGGAGCCGTATATATGCACACAGGGGCCGTATATATGCACACAGGAGCCATATATATGCACACAGGGGCCGTATGTATGCACACAGGAGCCGTATATATGCACACAGGAGCCGTATATATGCACACAGGAGCCGTATATATGCACACAGGGGCCGTATATATGCACACAGGAGCCATATATATGCACACAGGGGCCGTATATATGCACACAGGAGCCGTATATATGCACACAGGAGCCGTATATATGCACACAGGAGCCGTATATGTGCACACAGGGGCCGTATATGTGCACACAGGAGCCGTATATATGCACACAGGAGCCGTATATATGCACACAGGATCTGTATATATGCACACAGGATCTGTATATATGCACACAGGGGCCGTATATATGCACACAGGAGCCGTATATATGCACACAGGGGCCGTATATATGCACAGGAGCCATATATATGCACACAGGGGCCGTATATATGCACACAGGAGCCGTATATATGCACACAGGGGCCGTATATATGCACACAAGGCCCATATATATGCACACAGGGGCCGTATATATGCACACAGGGGCCGTATATATGCACACAGGAGCCATATATATGCACACAGGGGCCGTATATATGCACACAGGATCTGTATATATGCACACAGGGGCCGTATATATGCACACAGGAGCCGTATATATGCACACAAGGCCCATATATATGCACACAGGAGCCGTATATATGCACACAGGGGCCGTATATATGCACACAGGGGCCGTATATATGCACACAGGGGCCGTATATATGCACACAGGGTCCGTATATATGCACACAGGAGCCGTATATATGCACACAGGAGCCGTATATATACACACAGGGCCGTATATATGCACACAGGAGCCGTATATATGCACACAGGAGCCGTATATATGCACACAGGAGACGTATATATGCACACAGGGGCCGTATATATGCACACAGGGGCCGTATATATGCACACAGGAGCCGTATATATGCACACAGGATCTGTATATATGCACACAGGGGCCGTATATGTGCACACAGGAGCCGTATATATGCACACAGGAGCCGTATATATGCACACAGGAGCCGTATATATGCACACAAGGCCCATATATATGCACACAGGAGCCGTATATATGCACACAGGAGCCGTATATATGCACACAGGATCTGTATATATGCACACAGGGGCCGTATATATGCACACAGGAGCCATATATATGCACACAGGGGCCGTATATATGCACACAGGAGCCATATATATGCACACAGGGGCCGTATATATGCACACAGGAGCCGTATATATGCACACAGGAGCCGTATATATGCACACAGGGGCCGTATATATGCACACAGGAGCCGTATATATGCACACAGGGGCCGTATATATGCACACAGGAGCCGTATATATGCACACAGGAGCCGTATATATGCACACAGGGGCCGTATATATGCACACAGGAGCCGTATATATGCACACAGGAGCCGTATATATGCACACAGGAGCCGTATATATGCACACTGGGGCCGTATATGTGCACACAGGAGCCGTATATATGCACACAGGAGCCGTATATATGTACACAGGGGCCGTATATATGCACACAGGAGCCGTATATATGCACACAAGGCCCATATATATGCACACAGGAGCCGTATATATGCACACAGGAGCCGTATATATGCACACAGGAGCCGTATATATGCACACAGGAGCCGTATATATGCACACAGGATCTGTATATATGCACACAGGGGCCGTATATATGCACACAGGAGCCGTATATATGCACACAGGAGCCGTATATATGCATACAGGGGCCGTATATATGCATACAGGGGCCGTATATATGCACACAGGAGCCGTATATATGCACACAGGAGCCGTATATATGCACACAGGGTCCGTATATATGCACACAGGGGCCGTATATATGCACACAGGAGCCGTATATATGCACACAGGATCTGTATATATGCACACAGGGTCCGTATATATGCACACAGGGTCCGTATATATGCACACAGGAGCCGTATATATGCACACAGGATCTGTATATATGCACACAGGGGCCGTATATATGCACACAGGAGCCGTATATATGCACACAGGAGCCGTATATATGCACATAGGAGCCGTATATATGCACACAGGGGCCGTATATGTGCACACAGGAGCCGTATATATGCACACAGGAGCCGTATATATGCACACAAGGCCCATATATATGCACACAGGAGCCGTATATATGCACACAGGAGCCGTATATATGCACACAGGAGCCGTATATATGCACACAGGATCTGTATATATGCACACAGGGGCCGTATATATGCACACAGGAGCCATATATATGCACACAGGGGCCGTATATATGCACACAGGAGCCGTATATATGCACACAGGAGCCGTATATATGCACACAGGAGCCGTATATATGCACACAGGAGCCGTATATGTGCACACAGGAGCCGTATATATGCACACAGGAGCCGTATATATGCACACAGGAGCCGTATATATGCACACAAGGCCCATATATATGCACACAGGAGCCGTATATATGCACACAGGAGCCATATATATGCACACAGGAGCCGTATATATGCACACAGGATCTGTATATATGCACACAGGGGCCGTATATATGCACACAGGAGCCGTATATATGCACACAGGAGCCGTATATATGCACACAGGATCTGTATATATGCACACAGGGGCCGTATATATGCACACAGGGGCCGTATATATGCACACAGGAGCCGTATATATGCACACAGGGGCCGTATATATGCACACAGGGGCCGTATATATGCACACAGGAGCCGTATATATGCACACAGGGGCCGTATATATGCACACAGGGGCCGTATATATGCACACAGGAGCCGTATATATACACACAGGGGCCGTATATATGCACACAGGGGCCGTATATATGCACACAGGGGCCATATATATGCACACAGGAGCCGTATATATGCACACAGGGGCCGTATATATGCACACAGGGGTCGTATATATGCACAGAGGAGCCATATATATGCACACAGGAGCCATATATATGCACACAGGGGCCGTATATATGCACACAGGATCTGTATATATGCACACAGGGGCCGTATATATGCACACAGGAGCCGTATATATGCACACAGGAGCCGTATATATGCACACAGGGGTCGTATATATGCACAGAGGAGCCATATATATGCACACAGGAGCCATATATATGCACACAGGGGCCGTATATATGCACACAGGATCTGTATATATGCACACAGGGGCCGTATATATGCACACAGGAGCCGTATATATGCACACAGGGGCCGTATATATGCACACAGGGGCCGTATATATGCACACAGGAGCCGTATATATACACACAGGGGCCGTATATATGCACACAGGAGCCGTATATATGCACACAGGAGACGTATATATGCACACAGGGGCCGTATATATGCACACAGGAGCCGTATATATGCACACAGGAGACGTATATATGCACACAGGAGCCGTATATATGCACACAGGAGCCGTATATATACACACAGGGGCCGTATATATGCACACAGGAGCCGTATATATGCACACAGGAGACGTATATATACACACAGGGGCCGTATATATGCACACAGGGGCCGTATATATGCACACAGGAGCCGTATATATGCACACAGGAGCCGTATATATACACACAGGGGCCGTATATATGCACACAGGAGCCGTATATATGCACACAGGAGACGTATATATGCACACAGGAGCCGTATATATGCACACAGGAGACGTATATATGCACACAGGGGCCGTATATATGCACACAGGAGCCGTATATATGCACACAGGGGCCGTATATATGCACACAGGGGCCGTATATATGGACACAGGGGCCGTATATATGGACACAGGGGCCGTATATATGCACACAGGGGCCGTATATATGCACACAGGGTCCGTATATATGCACACAGGGGCCGTATATATGCACACAGGGGCCATATATATGCACACAGGAGCCGTATATATGCACACAGGAGCCGTATATATGCACACAGGGGCCGTATATATGCACACAGGGGCCATATATATGCACACAGGGGCCATATATTTGCACACAGGAGCCGTATATATGCACACAGGAGCCGTATATATGCACACAGGGGCCGTATATATGCACACAGGGGCCATATATATGCACACAGGAGCCGTATATATGCACACAGGAGCCGTATATATGCACACAGGAGCCGTATATATGCACACAGGAGCCGTATATATGCACACAGGAGCCGTATATATGCACACAGGAGCCGTATATATGCACACAGGAGCCGTATATATGCACACAGGGGCCGTATATATGCACACAGGGGCCGTATATATGCACACAGGATCTGTATATATGCACACAGGGGCCGTATATATGCACACAGGAGCTGTATATATGCACACAGGATCTGTATATATGCACACAGCGGCCGTATATATGCACACAGGGGCCGTATATATGCACACAGGGGCCGTATATATGCACACAGGGGTCTTTACAGACAGGAGCCATATATATGCACACAGTTGCCGTATATATGCACACAGGATCTGTATATATGCACACAGGGGCCGTATATATGCACACAGGGGCCGTATATATGCACACAGGGGCCGTATATATGCACACAGGGGCCGTATATATGCACACAGGATCTGTATATATGCACACAGGGGCCATATATATGCACACAGGGGCCGTATATATGCACACAGGGGCCGTATATATGCACACAGGAGCCGTATATATGCACACAGGGGCCGTATATATGCACACAGGGGCCGTATATATGCACACAGGAGCCGTATATATGCACACAGGAGCCATATATATGCACACAGGAGCCGTATATATGCACACAGGGGCCGTATATATGCACACAGGGGCCGTATATATGCACACAGGATCTGTATATATGCACACAGGGGCCGTATATATGCACACAGGGGCCGTATATATGCACACAGGATCTGAATATATGCACACAGGAGCCGTATATATGCACACAGGAGCCGTATATATGCACACAGAAGCAGTATATATGCACACAGGGGCCGTATGTATGCACACAGGAGCCGTATATATGCACACAGGGGCCGTATATATGCACACAGGGGCCGTATATATGCACACAGGGGCCGTATATATGCACATGTAGCACCCTGAGGATTCGGCTGCTACAGGGGTATTACACCTCAAGCCAGAAGTGTGGTATTCCACTCCCGGGTGAGGATGGAGTGTGGAACTGAGCTCAGTAGGCTGCATGCACTACATACAACCCATTTCCGGGGGACAGACCAATGGTACTCCCACTAGAGAAATGTGCAGGTACGACAGTATCTGTCCCTGGCTGGAGTGGGAGGGGGGTGGAACATCCCAGTAGTGTAGGGGCAGATAGGGGGAGCAGTCTGGGTAATGCTAGGAGCTCATTGGGTGCTGGTCACCTGAGCTCACACATAGAGGGAGTATATAAGGTGGGAACCATCTTAGATCAGGGTCAGTCTGTCATTGTTGAGTCAGAGAAGCAGAGCAGCTCAGCCAGCTCCAAGGCCAAGAGAGAGAGAGAGGAGAAGGAAGGACCCAGAGGGGGAGAAGAGGGAACTCCAAGAACCCAAAATTAGACCAGAGGGTGAAGAGTTGGCACAAGGGTACCGGATCCCAAGCTGGTGGAGGGCCCTAATCCTTAGCCAGAGACCGGAGGTCGTGGGCAGGATCTGCCACGACCACCCACTAAATCCACCCGGAAGGCAAACCGTGAATAGGGTCAGGGAACCCAGAGACAAGGGTTTTCCCAACAAGAGGCCCGAGGGAGCCGGACTTAGGTGGATCCCTGGTGGGGAAGGCCAGAGAGAAGGACAAGTCAGAAAGGGAGCTCAGGACCACGCTCCAGAATCACCTGGGGGTTGGCCGAGTCCAGGACCTGGTGGACGCAGCACGGCTCGGGCGGTCACTCAAGGCCGGAGTGACCAACACAAAAGCAGTAAGTAAAACCCTGAACTGCACAGCCCGACTCGGAGTCTTATTACCACTCTCACTGCACCACCACAACCACCACCCTCTACAACTGACCCCCTGAGGCTATACCCCTCCCGTTGGGGGTTATACTACCTGAGCTGCACACACACCACCAGCCTCAGCGGACCCTGCTGCAGCGGCGGCCGTAGTGACCGCAAATCAACGGGTGGCGTAGTCGACACTAAAGAACATCCAGCAACATCTGTAGGACTGCCACACACTGAGCTTGACACCCTGGGCACGGACCGGGTCACCGCCACTCGGAGACTACAACCCCCATCTGATCCGGCTCCGGGTATCCCCCAAACAACACTGGCCCAGGGGGCGCGTCAACTTTGGCGTAGTCGGCAGGATAACGTGCCCGCAACAACCGGGTACTGCGTGCCTGAAGGAAAGTTCACCGTTACCTCAAAAAGAAGTCTCCCGCCGGTTCCAGAGGGTCCCCGCCATGGGACGCCATCACGGATCGTTTCCCGCCGGTTGCCCGCCATCTGCAGCTTTTTCCCGCCATCCGCGGAGTTTCCCGCCACTGGGAGACGATTCCCGCCATTTCCAGAAGATTTCCCGCCTTGGAAGAGTGGACGCCATTATGGGCGTGCTAGAGGGTGGCAAAAGGCCACCTCCCATCGTGGGCCAGGTCGAAGAATGGCGCCAAAAGCGGAAACCGCGCCCACCAACAGAGACTGTGATGCTGGAAGTGTCCATCAGCGTAAGAGAACTGCCCCTGGAACTGACAATCACAAAGTTGCCCCGGGACCACCCTCAATGTGGGCGGAGAGAGAACAAGAGAGCAAAGATGGGTGTCGCCTGGAGCAGTCTGGAGAGAGCGCACCCGGAGACAAGAAGTCTGGAGAAGAGTCCAGAGAAAGCCTACCCGGAGATGGAGGGAGAGTCAGGCAGCACCGACCCAGTGGTCAGGAGCCTGCTACAAGCCACAACTCCACTAGGCCTAGTGGAGGTCCTGGCACAGCTCCCCCGAGACCGGGAGTGTGCACAGACTGCGCTGGAAGGCCTCGCACGGAGGATGGCCCGGGTGCAGCGAGAGACGTTGGCAGAGTGGAGCCGAGAGATGGCCCAGCAGACCGAAACCCATCAGCGGAGCACGCCACCCGAGACGAGGAGACAGACCGCCTCTGAGGATGGTGCAGGAGGACTCAAGGCCGGAGACGGCGCCGAGAAGGGAGCTGAACGGACGGAGGCAGGTAAAGGGGACGTCTCTACCCCGAGCCGGGAAACCGTGTACCTGCCCCAGCTCCCCGTCGCAGAGCCCGAAATTCCCCCTGCCGTGCCCGTCGCTGCATCGTCACCGCCGCAGACTAGGCCTCAACCGGAAACCGCGGCCGCGACCCCTGTGACGTCACGCGCTTCGACCCTGAGCGCGGCAAAGCAGGAAATACCATCGGCCTGGTCGCAAGGCCTAGTACCCCCGGGCGCCGCCATTCCAACAGCGCCCCCTACCTCCGCGGAGCCACCAGCCTGGTCGCAGGGCCGAGTAACCACGGGCGCCGCCGTTCTTACGGTGCCCTTTTCCTTTAGCGTGCCCCAAGCCTGGTCGCAAGGCCTGGTCAACCCGGGCGCCGCTACCACCACAGCGCCCATAACACCTAAAGTACCGCACCTGGTTGAGGATCTGTTCGCCCAGCATACGTGCCCGGATGGGCAGCCCTTCATATGGCCACCGGAGTTTCACCATCCCCGACTCCGGAAAGAAAGACCCCTAGATGAACCCCTGATTCCGGTTCCGAAGCCCATCAGGAGGACCCAGCCCCCGCTAGAGGAGGCACAGTTTGAGTGGGACCCCACCGGAGGAGACCTCATGGGGTTCACTCAGGAGACTCGGGCGGCCGCAGCGGAGCGTGCAGAGTGCTGCCGCCAGCAGCTCGAGGTCTTCGAGAAGGAGCGGAGAGAGAGGCGGGTCCGGGAACAGCAAGCACAGATAAGGAGCGCGGAGCAGAAGAGCCGGACCAGGAGGAACCCCCGTGCAGCTCATGGTCCCCGTACCACCGGGACTGTGATTAAATTCAACCTGCAGCATGGGTGGGGCTTCATAAAAGACCATCATACCCCCGGCGACGTCTTTGTCACACGCAGAGACGTAGAAAGCCATCTGCCGGAGGGACACAGAGGTCGTGACCTGTACGTAGGGGACGAGGTCACCTTCACCCGGCACAAATGTGCCAAAGGACCCTACGCCCTCCATGTGCATCGCCTGACGGAGGAGTAGCTGCGGTGTGAGGAGGAGCAAGAGGACCCGGACGGGTCTGAAGATAAAGAAGGAGCAGGAGGACGCCGTCGTTAAAGTACGGTAAAGAGACTGTAAATAGTTACCCATCGGGGTACAGTGAACTGTTGCTGCTTTAAATATGTCCCCGTTGGGACAAGAGTGAACTGTTAACCCGTGTGTCCCTATTCCCATTACCTGGCCGAGGACTGAGAGCGGCCATATTCCCCTTGTATATAGTTGCGCTTCCTAAGGCGCCCCCTACCGGTTTTATAGTAAACTGTTGTTTTTCTTACAAGGACGTTATTTATGAAGAGTTTTTATGAAAAGTTTTATGTGATGTTTTATATGTTTATGTTTATGAAAAAAAAAAAATTGTATGTTTTGGATGTTTTTATATCTTACAGCCCGAGGACGTGCTGTGATTTACCAGGGGGGAATGTAGCACCCTGAGGATTCGGCTGCTACAGGGGTATTACACCTCAAGCCAGAGGTGTGGTATTCCACTCCCGGGTGAGGATGGAGTGTGGAACTGAGCTCAGTAGGCTGCATGCACTACATACATCCCATTTCCGGGGGACAGACCAATGGTACTCCCACTAGAGAAATGTGCAGGTACGACAGTGTCTGTCCCTGGCTGGAGTGGGAGGGGGGTGGAACATCCCAGTAGTGTAGGGGCAGATAGGGGGAGCAGTCTGGGTAATGCTAGGAGCTCATTGGGTGCTGGTCACCTGAGCTCACACATAGAGGGAGTATATAAGGTGGGAACCATCTTAGATCAGGGTCAGTCTGTCAGAGTTGAGTCAGAGAAGCAGAGCAGCTCAGCCAGCTCCAAGGCCAAGAGAGAGAGAGAGGAGAAGGAAGGACCCAGAGGGGGAGAAGAGGGAACTCCAAGAACCCAAAATTAGACCAGAGGGTGAAGAGTTGGCACAAGGGTACCGGATCCCAAGCTGGTGGAGGGCCCTAATCCTTAGCCAGAGACCGGAGGTCGTGGGCAGGATCTGCCACGACCACCCACTAAATCCACCCGGAAGGCAAACCGTGAATAGGGTCAGGGAACCCAGAGACAAGGGTTTTCCCAACAAGAGGCCCGAGGGAGCCGGACTTAGGTGGATCCCTGGTGGGGAAGGCCAGAGAGAAGGACAAGTCAAAAAGGGAGCTCAGGACCACGCTCCAGAATCACCTGGGGGTTGGCCGAGTCCAGGACCTGGTGGACGCAGCACGGCTCGGGCGGTCACTCAAGGCCGGAGTGACCAACACAAAAGCAGTAAGTAAAACCCTGAACTGCACAGCCCGACTCGGAGTCTTATTACCACTCTCACTGCACCACCACAACCACCACCCTCTACAACTGACCCCCTGAGGCTATACCCCTCCCGTTGGGGGTTACACTACCTGAGCTGCACACACACCACCAGCCTCAGCGGACCCTGCTGCAGCGGCGGCCGTAGTGACCGCAAATCAACGGGTGGCGTAGTCGACACTAAAGAACATCCAGCAACATCTGTAGGACTGCCACACACTGAGCTTGACACCCTGGGCACGGACCGGGTCACCGCCACTCGGAGACTACAACCCCCATCTGATCCGGCTCCGGGTATCCCCCAAACAACACTGGCCCAGGGGGCGCGTCAACTTTGGCGTAGTCGGCAGGATAACGTGCCCGCAACAACCGGGTACTGCGTGCCTGAAGAAAAGTTCACCGTTACCTTAAAAAGAAGTCTCCCGCCGGTTCCGGAGGGTCCCCGCCAACAGACCCCATCACGGATCGTTTCCCGCCGGTTGTCCGCCATTTGCAGCTTTTTCCCGCCATCCATGGAGTTTCCCGCCACTGGGAGACGATTCCCGCCATTTCCAAAGATTTCCCGCCTTGGAAGAGCGGACGCCATTATGGGCGTGCCAGAGGGTGGCAAGAGGCCACCTCCCATCGTGGGCCAGGTCGAAGAATGGCGCCAAAAGCGGAAACCGCGCCCACCAACAGAGACTGTGATGCTGGAAGTGTCCATCAGTGTAAGAGAACTGCCCCTGGAACTGACAATCACAAAGTTGCCCCGGGACCACCCTCAATGTGGGCGGAGACAGAACAAGAGAGCAAAGATGGGTGTCGCCTGGAGCAGTCTGGAGAGAGCGCACCCGGAGACAAGAAGTGTGGAGAAGAGTCCAGAGAAAGCCTACCCGGAGATGGAGGGAGAGTCAGGCAGCACCGACCCAGTGGTCAGGAGCCTGCTGCAAGCAACAACCCCACTAGGCCTAGTGGAGGTCCTGGCACAGCTCCCCCGAGACCGGGAGTGTGCACAGACTGCGCTGGAGGGCCTCGCACGGAGGATGGCCCGGGTGCAGCGAGAGACGTTGGCGGAGTGGAGCCGAGAGATGGCCCAGCAGACCGGAACCCGTCAGCGGAGCACACCACCCGAGACGAGGAGACAGACCGCCTCTGAGGATGGTGCAGGAGGACTCAAGGCCGGAGACGGCGCCGAGAAGGGAGCTGAACGAATGGAGGCAGGTAAAGGGGACGTCTCTACCCCGAGCCGGGAAACCGCATAACTGCCCCAGCTCCCCGTCGCAGAGCCCGAAATTCCCCCTGCCGTGCCCGTCGCTGCATCGTCACCGCCGCAGACTAGGCCTCAACCGGAAACCGCGGCCGCGACCCCTGTGACGTCACGCACTTCGACCCTGAGCGCGGCAAAGCAGGAAATACCATCGGCCTGGTCGCAAGGCCTAGTACACCCGGGCGCCGCCATTCCAACAGCGCCCCCTACCTCCGCGGAGCCACCAGCCTGGTCGCAGGGCCGAGTAACCACGGGCGCCGCCGTTCTTACGGTGCCCTTTTCCTTTAGCGTGCCCCAAGCCTGGTCGCAAGGCCTGGTCAACCCGGGCGCCGCTACCACCACAGCGCCCATAACACCTAAAGTACCGCACCTGGGTGAGGACCTGTTCGCCCAGCATACGTGCCCGGATTGGCAGCCCTTCATATGGCCACTGGAGTTTCACCATCCCCGACTCCGGAAAGAAAGACCCCTAGATGAACCCCTGATTCCGGTCCCGAAGCCCGTCAGGAGGACCCAGCCCCCGCTAGAGGAGGCACAGTTTGAGTGGGACCCCACCGGAGGAGACCTCATGGGGTTCACTCAGGAGACTCGGGCGGCCGCAGCGGAGCGTGCAGAGTGCTGCCGCCAGCAGCTCGAGGTCTTCGAGAAGGAGCGGAGAGAGAGGCGGGTCCGGGAACAGCAAGCACAGATAAGGAGCGCGGAGCAGAAGAGCCGGACCAGGAGGAACCCCCGTGCAGCTCATGGTCCCCGTACCACCGGGACTGTGATTAAATTCAACCTGCAGCATGGGTGGGGCTTCATAAAAGACCATCATACCCCCGGCGACGTCTTTGTCACACGCAGAGACGTAGAAAGCCATCTGCCGGAGGGACACAGAGGTCGTGACCTGTACGTAGGGGACGAGGTCACCTTCACCCGGCACAAGTGTGCCAAAGGACCCTACGCCCTCCATGTACATCGCCTGATGGAGGAGGAGCTGCGGTGTGAGGAGGAGCAGGAGGACCCGGACGGGTCTAAATCCAAAGAAGGAGCAGGAGGACGCCGTCGTTAAAGTACGGTAAAGAGACTGTAAATAGTTACCCATCGGGGTACAGTGAACTGTTGCTGCTTTAAATAAGTCCCCGTTGGGACAAGAGTGAACTGTTAACCCGTGTGTCCCTATTCCCATTACCTGGCCGAGGACTGAGAGCGGCCATATTCCCCTTGTATATAGTTGCGCTTCCTAAGGCGCCCCCTACCGGTTTTATAGTAAACTGTTGTTTTTCTTACAAGGACGTTATTTATGAAGAGTTTTTATGAAAAGTTTTATGTGATGTTTTATATGTTTATGTTTATGAAAAAAAAAAATTGTATGTTTTGGATGTTTTTATATCTTACAGCCCGAGGACGTGCTGTGATTTACCAGGGGGGAATGTAGCACCCTGAGGATTCGGCTGCTACAGGGGTATTACACCTCAAGCCAGAGGTGTGGTATTCCACTCCCGGGTAAGGATGGAGTGTGGAACTGAGCTCAGTAGGCTGCATGCACTACACACATCCCATTTCCGGGGGACAGACCAATGGTACTCCCACTAGAGAAATGTGCAGGTACGACAGTGTCTGTCCCTGGCTGGAGTGGGAGGGGGGTGGAACATCCCAGTAGTGTAGGGGCAGATAGGGGGAGCAGTCTGGGTAATGCTAGGAGCTCATTGGGTGCTGGTCACCTGAGCTCACACATAGAGGGAGTATATAAGGTGGGCACCATCTTAGATCAGGGTCAGTCTGTCAGAGTTGAGTCAGAGAAGCAGAGCAGCTCAGCCAGCTCCAAGGCCAAGAGAGAGAGAGAGGAGAAGGAAGGACCCAGAGGGGGAGAAGAGGGAACTCCAAGAACCCAAAATTAGACCAGAGGGTGAAGAGTTGGCACAAGGGTACCGGATCCCAAGCTGGTGGAGGGCCCTAATCCTTAGCCAGAGACCGGAGGTCGTGGGCAGGATCTGCCACGACCACCCACTAAATCCACCCGGAAGGCAAACCGTGAATAGGGTCAGGGAACCCAGAGACAAGGGTTTTCCCAACAAGAGGCCCGAGGGAGCCGGACTTAGGTGGATCCCTGGTGGGGAAGGCCAGAGAGAAGGACAAGTCAGAAAGGGAGCTCAGGACCACGCTCCAGAATCACCTGGGGGTTGGCCGAGTCCAGGACCTGGTGGACGCAGCACGGCTCGGGCGGTCACTCAAGGCCGGAGTGACCAACACAAAAGCAGTAAGTAAAACCCTGAACTGCACAGCCCGACTCGGAGTCTTATTACCACTCTCACTGCACCACCACAACCACCACCCTCTACAACTGACCCCCTGAGGCTATACCCCTCCCGTTGGGGGTTATACTACCTGAGCTGCACACACACCACCAGCCTCAGCGGACCCTGCTGCAGCGGCGGCCGTAGTGACCGCAAATCAACGGGTGGCGTAGTCGACACTAAAGAACATCCAGCAACATCTGTAGGACTGCCACACACTGAGCTTGACACCCTGGGCACGGACCGGGTCACCGCCACTCGGAGACTACAACCCCCATCTGATCCGGCTCCGGGTATCCCCCAAACAACACTGGCCCAGGGGGCGCGTCACACACAGGGGTCTTTACAGACAGGAGCCATATATATGCACACAGTTGCCGTATATTTGCACACAGGAGCCGTATATATGCACACAGGAGCCGTATATATGCACACAGGAGCCGTATATATGCACACAGGAGCCGTATATATGCACACAGGAGCCGTATATATGCACACAGGATCTGTATATATGCACACAGGGGCCGTATATATGCACACAGGGGCCGTATATATGCACAGAGGGGCCGTATATATGCACACAGGAGCCATATATATGCACACAGGGGCCGTATATATGCACACAGGAGCCGTATATATGCACACAGGGGCCGTATTTATGCACACAGGATCTGTATATATGCACACAGGGGCTGTATATATGCACACAGGGGCCGTATATATGCACACAGCGGCCGTATATATGCACACAGGAGCCGTATATATGCACACAGGGGCCGTATATATGCACACAGGAGCCATATATATGCACACAGGGGCCGTATATATGCACACAGGATCTGTATATATGCACACAGGGGCCGTATATATGCACACAGGGGCCGTATATATGCACACAGCGGCCGTATATATGCACACAGAAGCCGTATATATGCACACAGGGGCCGTATATATGCACACAGGAGCCGTATATATGCACACAGGGGCCGTATATATGCACACAGGGGCCGTATATATGCACACAGGAGCCATATATATGCACACAGGGGCCGTATATATGCACACAGGAGCCGTATATATGCACACAGGGGCCGTATATATGCACACAGGATCTGTATATATGCACACAGGGGCCGTATATATGCACACAGGGGCCGTATATATGCACACAGCGGCCGTATATATGCACACAGGAGCCGTATATATGCACACAGGGGCCGTATATATGCACACAGGAGCCGTATATATGCACACAGGGACCGTATATATGCACACAGGAGCCATATATATCCACACAGGAGCCGAATATATGCACACAGGAGCCGTATATATGCACACAGGGGCCGTATATATGCACACAGGGGTCTTTACACCAAGGGGCCATATATATGTGACGCGCCCCCTGGGCCAGTGCTGTTAGGGATACCCGGAGCCGGATCAGATGGGGGTTGTAGTCTCCGAGTGGCTGTGACCCGGTCCGTGCCCAGGGTGTCAAACTCAGTGTGTGGCAGTCCTTATGATGTTACTAGATGTTCTTTTGTGTCGACTACGCCACCCGTTGATTTGCGGTCAATACGGCCGCCGCTGCAGCAGGGTCCACTGAGGCTGATGATGTGAGTGCAGCTTAGGTAGTATAACCCCCAACGGGAGGGGTATAGCCTCAGGGGGTCAGCCGTGGAGGATGGTGGTTGTGAAGGTGCAGCAAGGAGACTCAGAGGCATAAAATGCAGTTCCAGGGTTTTACTTACTGGTGTTGCTCGGGTCACTGTGTACAGCAGTGACCACCCAAGCCGTGCTGCGTCCACCAGGTCCTGGACTCGGTCAACTCCCAGGCAACTCCGGAGTGTGGTCCTGAGCTCCTTTCTGTCTCTCCCTTCTTCTGGCCGTTCCCACCAGGGATCCACCTAAGTCCGGCTCCCTCGGGCCTCTTGTTGGTCAAGCCTCCTCTGGGCTCCCTGACCCTATTCTTGGTCTGCCTTCCGGGTGGATTTAGTGGGTGATCGTGGCAGATCCTGCCCACGACCTCCGGTTCCTGGCTAAGGTGTGCTGTAGCCTCTGCCAGCTTGGGATCCGGTACCCTGTTGCCGACCCTTCACCCTATTAGCTCTCTTATGGGCTCTTGGGGTCCCCTCTGCGCCTCTGGGTCTCTCTCTCTTCTCCTCTGCTCTGCTTCTCAGGTTACACTCTGACAGACTGACTGACGTCTCACAGACTGACCCTGATCTAAGATGGTGCCCACCTTAAATACTCCCTCTATGTGTGAGCTCAGATGACCAGCACCCAATGAGCTCCTAGCTTTACCCAGGCTGCTCCCCCTATCTGCCCCTACACTACTGGGATGTTCCACCCCCCTCCCACTCCAACCAGGAACAGACACTGTCGTACCTGCACATTTCTCTAGTGGGAGTACCATCGGTCTGTTCCCCGGAAATGGGATGTGTGTAGTGCATGCAGCCTACTAGCTCAGTTCCACACTCCATCCTTACCCGGGAGTGGAATATCACACCTCTGGGTTGAGGTGCAATACCCCTGTAGCAGCCGAATCCTCAGGGTGCTACATTCCCCCCTGGTAAATCACAGCACGTCCTCGGGCTGTAAAAGAATAAAAACATCCACAAACATACAATTTTTTTTTTCATAACATAAACATATAAAACATATAAACATTATCAGCAGCATAAACTTTTCATATAAATAACATTCTTGTTTCTGGTTCCTCCGGTCACTGTGCAACTTGTGACCGGGTAAAGTGCGACAGTCTCTTTTGGAATAAAACAGTTCCCTATAAAACTGGTAGGGGGCGCTTTAGGAAGCGCAACTATATACAAGGGGAATATGGCCGCTCTCAGTCCTCGGCCAGGTATTAGGAAAGGAATGACCGCTCTCAGTCCTCGGTCAGTGGGAATAGGGACACACGGGTTTCAGTTCAATCTGCTGGTCCCAACGGGGACTATATTTTAACTAGAACAGTTCTTATACCCTGACGGGTAACTATGTACAGTCTCTCTCTACCGTACTTCAACGACGGCGTCCTCCTGCTCCTTCTTTAGATTCTTCAGACCTGTCCGGGTCCTCTTACTCCTCCTCACACCGCAGCTCCTCCTCCGTCAGGCGATGTACATGGAGGGCGTAGGGTCCTTTGGCACACTTGTGCCGGGTGAAGGTGACCTCGTCCCCTACATACAGGTCACGACCTCTGTGTCCCTCCGGCAGATGGCTTTCTACGTCTCTGCGGGTGACAAAGACGTCGCCGGGGGTATGATGGTCTCTAATGAAGCCCCACCCATGCTGCATGTTGAATTTTATCACAGTCCCGGTGGAAGGGGGACCATGTGCTGCACGGGGATTCCTCCTGGTCCGGCTCTTCTGCTCCGCGCTCCTTATCTGCGCTTGCTGTTCCCGGACCCGCCTCTCTCTCCGCTCCCTCTCGAAGACCTCGAGCTGCTGCCGGCAGCACTCTGCACGCTCTGCTGCGGCCGCCCGAGTCTCCTGAGTGAACCCCATGAGGTCTTCTCCGGTGGGGTCCCACTCGAACTGTGCCTCCTCCAGCGGGGGCGAGGTCCTCTTTACAGGCTTCGGAGCCGGAATCAGGGGCTCGTCTAGGGGTCTCTCTTTCCGGAGTCGGGGATGGTGAAACTCCGGTGGCCATATAAAGGGCTGCCCATCCGGGCACGTATGCTGGGCGAACAGGTCTTCACCCAGGTGCAGCACTCTAGATGTTGAGGGCGCGTTGATGGTAGCGGCGCCCGGGTTGACCAGGCCTTGCGACCAGGCTTGGGGCACCCTAAAGGCAAAGGGCACCGTAAGAACGGCGGCGCCCGTGGTTACTCGGCCCTGCGGCCAGGCCGGTGGCTCCGCGGAGGTAGGGGGCGCTGTTGGAATGGCGGCGCCCGGGTGTACTAGGCCTTGCGACCAGGCCGGTGGAATTTCCTGCTTGGCCACGCTCGAGGTCGAGGCGTGTGACGTCACAGGGGTCGCGGCCGCGGTTTCCGGTTGAGGCCTAGTCGGCGGCGGTGACGATGCAGCGACGGGCACGGCAGGGGGAATTTCGGGCTCTGCGACGGGGAGCTGGGGCAGGCACGCGGTTTCCCGGCTCGGGGTAGAGACGTCCCCTTTACCTGCCTCCGTCCGTTCAGCTCCCTTCTCGGCGCCGTCTCCTGCCTTCATTCTTCCTGCGCCATCCTCAGAGGAGGTCTGTCTCCTCGTCTCAGGTGGCGTGCTCCGCTGACGGGTGCCGGTCTGCTGGGCCATCTCTCGGCTCCACTCCGCCAACGTCTCCCGCTGCACCCGGGCCATCCTCCGTGCGAGGCCCTCCAACGCGGTCTGTGCACACTCCCGGTCTCGGGGGAGCTGTGTTAGGATCTCCAGCAGGCCTTCTGGAGTGGCGACCTGCAACAGGCTCCTGACCACTGGGTCGGTGCTGCCTGACTCTCCCTCCATCTCCGGGTAGGCTATCTCTGGACTCTCTTCCAGACGTCTTGTCTCCGGGTGCACTCTCTCCAGACTGCTCCAGGCGACACCCATCTTTGTTCTCTTCTTCTGTCTCCGCCCACATTGGGGGTGGTCCCGGGGCAACTTTGTGATTGTCAGTTCCAGGGGCAGTTCTCTCACGCTGATGGACATCTCTAGCATCACAGTCTCCGTTGGTGGGGGCGGTTTCCGCTTTTGACGCCATTCTTCGACCTGGCCCACGATGGGAGGTGGCCTCTTGCCACCCTCTGGCACGCCCATAATGGCGTCCGCTCTTCCAAGGCGGGAAATCTTTGGAAATGGCGGGAATCGTCTCCCAGTGGCGGGAAACTCCATGGATGGCGGGAAAAAGCTGCAAATGGCGGACAACCGGCGGGAAACGACCTGTGATGGGGCCCGATGGCGGGGACCCTCCGGAACCGGCGGGAGACTTCTTTTTAAGGTAACGGTGAACTTCTCTTCAGGCACGCAGTACCCGGTTGTTGCGGGCACGTAATCCTGCCGACTACGCCAAAATTGACGCGCCCCCTGTGCCAGTGCTGTTAGGGATACCCGGAGCCGGATCAGATGGGGGTTGTAGTCTCCGAGTGGCTGTGACCCGGTCCGTGCCCAGGGTGTCAAACTCAGTGTGTGGCAGTCCTTATGATGTTACTAGATGTTCTTTTGTGTCGACTACGCCACCCGTTGATTTGCGGTCAATACGGCCGCCGCTGCAGCAGGGTCCACTGAGGCTGATGATGTGAGTGCAGCTTAGGTAGTATAACCCCCAACGGGAGGGGTATAGCCTCAGGGGGTCAGCCGTGGAGGATGGTGGTTGTGAAGGTGCAGCAAGGAGACTCAGAGGCATAAAATGCAGTTCCAGGGTTTTACTTACTGGTGTTGCTCGGGTCACTGTGTACAGCAGTGACCACCCAAGCCGTGCTGCGTCCACCAGGTCCTGGACTCGGTCAACTCCCAGGCAACTCCGGAGTGTGGTCCTGAGCTCCTTTCTGTTTCTCCCTTCTTCTGGCCGTTCCCACCAGGGATCCACCTAAGTCCGGCTCCCTCGGGCCTCTTGTTGGTCAAGCCTCCTCTGGGCTCCCTGACCCTATTCTTGGTCTGCCTTCCGGGTGGATTTAGTGGGTGATCGTGGCAGATCCTGCCCACGACCTCCGGTTCCTGGCTAAGGTGTGCTGTAGCCTCTGCCAGCTTGGGATCCGGTACCCTGTTGCCGACCCTTCACCCTATTAGCTCTCTTATGGGCTCTTGGGGTCCCCTCTGCGCCTCTGGGTCTCTCTCTCTTCTCCTCTGCTCTGCTTCTCAGGTTACACTCTGACAGACTGACTGACGTCTCACAGACTGACCCTGATCTAAGATGGTGCCCACCTTAAATACTCCCTCTATGTGTGAGCTCAGATGACCAGCATCCAATGAGCTCCTAGCTTTACCCAGGCTGCTCCCCCTATCTGCCCCTACACTACTGGGATGTTCCACCCCCCTCCCACTCCAGCCAGGAACAGACACTGTCGTACCTGCACATTTCTCTAGTGGGAGTACCATCGGTCTGTTCCCCGGAAATGGGATGGGTGTAGTGCATGCAGCCTACTAGCTCAGTTCCACACTCCATCCTTACCCGGGAGTGGAATATCACACCTCTGGGTTGAGGTGCAATACCCCTGTAGCAGCCGAGTCCTCAGGGTGCTACATATGCACACAGGATCTGTATATATGCACACAGGAGCCGTATATATGCACACAGGAGCCGTATATATGCACACAGGAGCCGTATATATGCACACAGGGGCCGTATATATGCACACAGGAGCCCTATATATGCACACAGGAGCCCTATATATGCACACAGGGGTCTTTACACACAGGAGCCGTATATATGCACACAGGGGTCTTTACACACAAGGCCGTATATATGCACACAGGGGTCTTTACACACAGGGGCCGTATATATGCACACAGGGGTCGTATATATGCACACAGGGATCGTATATATGCACACAGGGGCCATATATATGCACACAGGAGCCGTATATATGCACACAGGAGCCGTATATATGCACACAGGGGTCTTTACACACAGGGGCCGTATATATGCACACAGGGGTCGTATATATGCACACAGGGGCCGTATATATGCACACAGGAGCCATATATATGCACACAGGATCTGTATATATGCACACAGGGGCCGTATATATGTACACAGGAGCCGTATATATGTACACAGGGGCCGTATATATGCACACAGGATCTGTATATATGCACACAGGGGCCGTATATATGCACACAGGGGCCGTATATATGCACACAGGAGCCGTATATATGCACACAGGGGCCGTATATATGCACACTGGAGCCGTATATATGCACACAGGGGCCGTATATATGCACACAGGGGCCGTATATATGTACACAGGGGCCGTATATATGCACACAGGAGCCGTATATATGTACACAGGGGCCGTATATATGCACACAGGAGCCGTATATATGCACACAGGAGCCGTATATATGCACACAGGAGCCGTATATATGTACACAGGGGCCGTATATATGCACACAGGAGCCGTATATATGTACACAGGGGCCGTATATGTGCACACAGGAGTCGTATATATGCACACAGGAGCCGTATATATGCACACAGGAGCCGTATATATGTACACAGGGGCCGTATATATGCACACAGGAGCCGTATATATGCACACAGGAGCCGTATATATGTACACAGGGGTCGTATATATGCACACAGGAGCCGTATATATGCACACAGGAGCCGTATATATGTACACAGGATCCGTATATATGCACACAGGAGCCATATATATGCACACAGGATCTGTATATATGCACACAGAGGCCGTATATATGTACACAGGGGCCGTATATATGCACACAGGATCTGTATATATGCACACAGGAGCCGTATATATGCTCACAGGAGCGGTATATATGCACACAGGAGCCGTATATATGCACACAGGGGCCGTATATACCCATAGGGACCATATATATGCACAAAGGGGTCTTTGCACACAGGGGCCATATATATGCACACAGGGGCCGTATATATGCACACAGGAGCCGTATATACCCATAGGGGCCGTATATATGCACACAGGGTCCGTATATATGCACACAGGGGTCGTATATATGCACACAGGGGCCGTATATATGCACACAGGGGCTGTATATATGCACACAGGGGCCTTATATATGCACACAGGAGCCGTATATATGCACACAGGGGCCTTATATACCCATAGGGGCCGTATATATGCACACAGGAGCCGTATATATGCACACAGGGGCCGTATATATGCACACAGGAGCCGTATATATGCACACAGGGGCCATATATATGCACACAGGGGTCTTTACACACAGGAGCCGTATATATGCACACAGGGGTCTTTACACACAGGAGCCGTATATATGCACACAGGGGCCATATATATGCACACAGGAGCCGTATATATGCACACAGGGGCCGTATATATGCACACAGGAGCCGTATATATGCACACAGGAGCCGTATATATGTACACAGGGGCCGTATATATGCACACAGGAGCCGTATATATGCACACAGGAGCCGTATATATGCACACAGGGGCCGTATATATGCACACAGGGGCCGTATATATGTACACAGGAGCCGTATATATGCACACAGGAGCCGTATATATGTACACAGGGGCCGTATATATGCACACAGGAGCCATATATATGCACACAGGGGCCGTATATATGTACACAGGGGCCGTATATATGCACACAGGGGCCGTATATATGCACACAGGAGCCGTATATATGCACACAGGGGCCGTATATATGCACACAGGAGCCGTATATATGCACACAGGGGCCGTATATATGTACACAGGGGCCGTATATATGCACACAGGGGCCGTATATATGCACACAGGAGCCGTATATATACACACAGGAGCCGTATATATACACACAGGAGCCGTATATATGCACACAGGGGCCGTATATATGCACACAGGAGCCGTATATATGCACACAGGGGCCGTATATATGCACACAGGGGCCGTATATATGCACACAGGATCTGTATATATGCACACAGGGGCCGTATATATGCACACAGGGGCTGTATATATGCACACAGGAGCCGTATATATGCACACAGGAGCCGTATATATGTACACAGGGGCCGTATATATGTACACAGGGGCCGTATATATGCACACAGGAGCCGTATATATGCACACAGGATCTGTATATATGCACACAGGGGCCGTATATATGCACACAGGGGCTGTATATATGCACACAGGAGCCGTATATATGCACACAGGAGCCGTATATATGCACACAGGAGCCGTATATATGCACACAGGGGCTGTATATATGCACACAGGGGCCGTATATATGCACACAGGAGCCGTATATATGCACACAGGGGCCGTATATATGCACACAGGAGCCGTATATATGCACACAGTGGCCGTATATATGCACACAGGGGCCGTATATATGCACACAGGAGCCGTATATATGCAAACAGGGGCCGTATATATGCACACAGGATCTGTATATATGCACACAGGGGCCGTATATATGCACACAGGAGCCGTATATATGCACACAGGGGCCGTATATATGCACACAGGGGCCGTATATATGCACACAGGAGCCGTATATATGCACACAGGGGCCGTATATATTCACACAGGAGCCGTATATATGCACACAGGAGCCGTATATATACACACAGGAGCCGTATATATACACACAGGAGCCGTATATATGCACACAGGGGCCGTATATATGCACACAGGAGCCGTATATATGCACACAGGGGCCGTATATATGCACACAGGGGCCGTATATATGCACACAGGAGCCGTATATATGCACACAGGGGCCGTATATATGCACACCGGGGCCGTATATATGCACACAGGGGCCGTATATATGCACACAGGAGCCGTATATATGCACACAGGGGCCGTATATATGCACACAGGAGCCGTATATATGCACACAGGGGCCGTATATATGCACACAGGAGCCGTATATATGCACACAGGGGCCGTATATATGCACACAGGATCTGTATATATGCACACAGGGGCCGTATATATGCACACAGGGGCTGTATATATGCACACAGGAGCCGTATATATACACACAGGAGCCGTATATATACACACAGGAGCCGTATATATGCACACAGGGGCCGTATATATGCACACAGGAGCCGTATATATACACACAGGAGCCGTATATATACACACAGGAGCCGTATATATGCACACAGGGGCCGTATATATGCACACAGGAGCCGTATATATGCACACAGGGGCCGTATATATGCACACAGGGGCCGTATATATGCACCCAGGGGCTTGCTGGAATACCATGTGCTGAATTCCTTAACAGCTGCACACCACTTAATGACTTTTGCGCATGCCCCTCCATGCCCCTCCACAGACGTGCTGCTCCAGAGTTCAGATTAGCATTTCTGTTAAAGACTAGTAATGAGCGAGCATGCTCGTTACTTGAGATTTACGAGCATGCTTGGGTGCTTGCCGAGTATCTTCAGCGTGCTCGGGTGTTATGTTTCAGTCACTCCTGCTCATGATCTGTGACTGTGTGACAGCTTTAATACATGTGAAGAATGCCTGTTTCTTAGCCATTCCTCACATGTATTAAAGCAGTCACACAGTCGCAAATCATGAGCACGGATTAACTGAAACATAACACCTGAGCACGCTGAAGATACTCGGCGAGCACCCAAGAATGCTCGCCGAAAGCGTTAACAGAACATACTCACTCATCATTATTAAAGACACCAACAGTTTTACTAAATTTGACAAGTGGGCGTAGCCACACACTATCCTTCATAAGTTTCTCCTCAGCTCTGCCCATATTGGCAGAGATGCTTCAAACTGCTCAGATTATGCCAAAATTTGCAAAAAATGTTTAACAATTTTTCAAAGTGTTTTATGCTTCCGGCAACTCCTCAGGAACAGTAAAAATCTGTTAAAGAAGAAAGAGCCTGAAGAGGGTTCTGCGTTAAAAAAAGGTTACCGTTCACACTACATCTTTTCTCAGCGGTCAGGAAACGCTCCTTGTCTCAGGAGTTTTGTAAATCTTATAGTTAAATAGATATTTTTTGTTGTTTCTTAGCTTATGGGGATGTGAGAGGCTGTGACTGAGGATGATGGTAAGACAAGGTAGAACATTCCAGAGTATGGGTGCAGCACAGGAGAAGTTATGGAGAGGTGAATGAGAGGATGTGATGGAGGAGGATAACAGAAGATATTGGGGTGTTTTCAGATTACCTAGTGTTCCAGTAGCCATGCAGGGGTTAATAACGCCAGGTTTGGTCCTCCGACATGAGAATGTGACATTACAGGTCTTCAATGAAACATTATGTGGCTGAAATAAGGAAGTGACAGGTGACTCACCGGCCCAGGGGACCACCAAAAATAGCAGGAGGCTGAAGAGCTCAATCTACAGGGTGGCTGCATCTAACTGAGCCTCAGGCATTGAACAATTCAGAAACGATAAGGACTATACGGACAGCGGACCACTAACAATTCAGGCACCGGGCCAGGTTATGATACTACACCTCCTATATCTACACCCCGACTGCTCCCTCTACACCTCCTATATCTACTCCCCGACTGCTCCCTCTACACCTCCTATATCTACACCCCGACTGCTCCCTCTACACCTCCTATATCTACACCCCGACTGCTCCCTCTACACCTCCTATATCTACACCCTGACTGCTCCCTCTACACCTCCTATATCTATACCCCGACTGCTCCCTCTACACCTCCTATATATAAACCCCGACTGCTCCCTCTACACCTCCTATATCTACACCCCGACTGCTCCCTCTACACCTCCTATATATAAACCCCGACTGCTCCCTCTACACCTCCTATATCTACACCCCGACTGCTCCCTCTACACCTCCTATATCTACTCCCCGACTGCTCCCTCTACACCTCCTATATCTACACCCCGACTGCTCCCTCTACACCTCCTATATCTACACCCCGACTGTTCACTCTACACCTCCTATATCTACACCCCGACTGCTCCCTCTACACCTCCTATATCTACACCCCGACTGTTCACTCTACACCTCCTATATATAAACCCCGACTGCTCCCTCTACACCTCCTATATCTACACCCCGACTGCTCCCTCTACACCTCCTATATCGACACCCCGACTGCTCCCTCTACACCTCCTATATATAAACCCCGACTGCTCCCTCTACACCTCCTATATCGACACCCCGACTGCTCCCTCTACACCTCCTATATCTACACCCTGACTGCTCCCTCTACACCTCCTATATCTATACCCTGACTGCTCCCTCTACACCTCCTATATCTACATCCTGACTGCTCCCTCTACACCTCCTATATCTACACCCCGACTGCTCCCTCTACACCTCCTATATCTACACCCGACTGCTCCCTCTACACCTCCTATATCTACACCCTGACTGCTCCCTCTACACCTCCTATATCTACACCCTGACTGCTCCCTCTACACCTCCTATATCTACATCCTGACTGCTCCCTCTACACCTCCTATATCTACACCCCGACTGCTCCCTCTACACCTCCTATATCTACACCCGACTGCTCCCTCTACACCTCCTATATCTACATCCTGACTGCTCCCTCTTCACCTCCTATATCTACATCCTGACTGCTCCCTATACACCTCCTATATCTACACCCCGACTGCTCCCTCTACACCTCCTATATCTACACCCGACTGCTCCCTCTACACCTCCTATATCTACATCCTGACTGCTCCCTCTTCACCTCCTATATCTACACCCGACTGCTCCCTCTACACCTCCTATATCTACATCCTGACTGCTCCCTCTACACCTCCTATATCTACACCCGACTGCTCCATCTACACCTCCTATATCTACACCCCGACTGCTCCCTCTACACCTCCTATATCTACACCCGACTGCTCCCTCTACACCTCCTATATCTACACCCTGACTGCTTCCTCTACACCTCCTATATCTACACCCCGACTGCTCCCTCTACATCCCCTATATCTACACACCGACTGCTCTCTCTACACCTCCTATATCTACACACGACTCCGACTGCTCTCTCTACACCTCCTATATCTACACCCGACTGCTCCATCTACACCTCCTATATCTACATCCTGACTGCTCCCTCTACACCTCCTATATCTACACCCGACTGCTCCATCTACACCTCCTATATCTACACCCCGACTGCTCCCTCTACACCTCCTATATCTACACCTCAACTGCTCCCTCTACACCTCCTATATCTACACCCCGACTGCTCCCTCTACACCTCCTATATCTACACCCTGACTGCTCCCTCTACACCTCCTATATCTACACCCCAACTGCTCCCTCTACACCTCCTATATCTACACCCCGACTGCTCCCTCTACACCTCCTATATCTACACCCTGACTGCTCCCTCTACACCTCCTATATCTACACCCTGACTGCTCCCTCTACACCTCCTATATCTACACCCTGACTGCTCCCTCTACACCTCCTATATCTACACCCCGACTGCTCCCTCTACACCTCCTATATCTACACCCCGACTGCTCCCTCTACACCTCCTATATCTACACCCTGACTGCTCCCTCTACACCTCCTATATCTATACCCTGACTGCTCCCTCCACACCTCCTATATCGACACCCGACTGCTCCCTCTACACCTCCTATATCTACACCCTAACTGCTCCCTCTACACCTCCTATATATAAACCCCGACTGCTCCCTCTACACCTCCTATATCTACACCCTGACTGCTCCCTCTACACCTCCTATATCTATACCCTGACTGCTCCCTCTACACCTCCTATATCTACACACCGACTGCTCTCTCTACACCTCCTATATCTACACAAAACTCCGACTGCTCTCTCTACACCTCCTATATCTACACCCGACTGCTCCCTCTACACCTCCTATATCTACACCCGACTGCTCCATCTACACCTCCTATATCTACACCCCGACTGCTCCCTCTACACCTCCTATATCTACACCTCAACTGCTCCCTCTACACCTCCTATATCTACACCCCAACTGCTCCCTCTACACCTCCTATATCTACACCCTGACTGCTCCCTCTACACCTCCTATATCTACACCCCAACTGCTCCCTCTACACCTCCTATATCTACACCCCGACTGCTCCCTCTACACCTCCTATATCTACACCCTGACTGCTCCCTCTACACCTCCTATATCTACACCCTGACTGCTCCCTCCACACCTCCTTTATCTACACCCAGATTGCTCCCTCTACACCTCCTATATCTACACCCTGACTGCTCCCTCCACACCTCCTATATCGACACCCGACTGCTCCCTCTACACCTCCTATATCTACACCCTGACTGCTCCCTCTACACCTCCTATATCTATACCCTGACTGCTCCCTCCACACCTCCTATATCGACACCCGACTGCTCCCTCTACACCTCCTATATCTACACCCTGACTGCTCCCTCTACACCTCCTATATCTATACCCTGACTGCTCCCTCTACACCTCCTATATCTACACCCTAACTGCTCCCTCTACACCTCCTATATATAAACCCCGACTGCTCCCTCTACACCTCCTATATCTACACCCTGACTGCTCCCTCTACACCTCCTATATCTACACCCCGACTGCTCCCTCTACACCTCCTATATCTACACCCCGACTGCTCCCTCTACACCTCCTATATCTACACCCGACTGCTCCCTCTACACCTCCTATATCTACATCCTGACTGCTCCCTCTACACCTCCTATATCTACACCCGACTGCTCCATCTACACCTCCTATATCTACACCCCGACTGCTCCCTCTACACCTCCTATATCTACACCCGACTGCTCCCTCTACACCTCCTATATCTACACCCCGACTGCTCCCTCTACATCCCCTATATCTACACACCGACTGCTCTCTCTACACCTCCTATATCTACACCCGACTCCGACTGCTCTCTCTACACCTCCTATATCTACACCCGACTGCTCCATCTACACCTCCTATATCTACATCCTGACTGCTCCCTCTACACCTCCTATATCTACACCCGACTGCTCCATCTACACCTCCTATATCTACACCCCGACTGCTCCCTCTACACCTCCTATATCTACACCCGACTGCTCCCTCTACACCTCCTATATCTACACCCCGACTGCTCCCTCTACATCCCCTATATCTACACACCGACTGCTCCCTCTACATCTCCTATATCTACACCCTGACTGCTCCCTCTACATCTCCTATATCTACACCCTGACTGCTCCCTCTACACCTCCTATATCTACACCCTGACTGCTCCCTCTACACCTCCTATATCTACACCCCGACTGCTCCCTCTACACCTCCTATATCTACACCCGACTGCTCCCTCTACACCTCCTATATCTACACCCCGACTGCTCCCTCTACACCTCCTATATCTACACCCGACTGCTCCCTCTACACCTCCTATATCTAGACCCCGACTGCTCCCTCTATACCTCCTATATCTACACCCCGACTGCTCCCTCTATACCTCCTATATCTACAACCCGACTGCTCCCTCTACACCTCCTATATCTACACCCCGACTGCTCCCTCTACACCTCCTATATCTACACCCTGACTGCTCCCTCTACACCTCCTATATCTAGACCCCGACTGCTCCCTCTACACCTCCTATATCTAGACCCCGACTGCTCCCTCTATACCTCCTATATCTACACCCCGACTGCTCCCTCTAGACCTCCTATATCTACAACCCGACTGCTCCCTCTACACCTCCTATATATACACCCCGACTGCTCCCTCTACACCTCCTATATCTACACCCTTACTGCTCCCTCTACACCTCCTATATCTAGACCCCGACTGCTCCCTCTACACCTCCTATATGTACACCCAGACTGCTCCCTCTACACCTCCTATATCTACACCCCGACTGCTCCCTCTATACCTCCTATATCTACACCCCGACTGCTCCCTCTACACCTCCTATATCTACACCCTGACTGCTCCCTCTACACCTCCTATATCTACACCCTGACTGCTCCCTCTACACCTCCTATATCTACACCCCGACTGCTCCCTCTAGACCTCCTATATCTACAACCCGACTGCTCCCTCTACACCTCCTATATCTACACCCCGACTGCTCCCTCTACACCTCCTATATCTACACCCTGACTGCTCCCTCTACACCTCCTATATCTACACCCCGACTGCTCCCTCTACACCTCCTATATGTACACCCAGACTGCTCCCTCTACACCTCCTATATCTACACCCCGACTGCTCCCTCTATACCTCCTATATCTACACCCCGACTGCTCCCTCTACACCTCCTATATCTACACCCTGAGTGCTACCTGTACACCTCCTATATCTACACCCTGACTGCTCCCTCTACACCTCCTATATCTACACCCTGACTGCTCCCTCCACACCTCCTATATCTACACCCTGACTGCTCCCTCCACACCTCCTATATCTACACCCAGACTGCTCCCTCTACACCTCCTATATCTACACCCGATTGCTCCCTCTACACCTCCTATATCTACACCCTGACTGCTCCCTCCACACCTCCTATATCTACACCCAGACTGCTCCCTCTACACCTTCTATATCTACACCCAGACTGCTCCTTCTACACCTCCTATATCTACACCCTGACTGCTCCCTCTACACCTCCTATATCTACACCCTGACTGCTCCCTCCACACCTCCTATATCTACACCCAGACTGCTCCCTCTACACCTCCTATATCTACACCCTGACTGCTCCCTCCACACCTCCTATATCGACACCCGACTGCTCCCTCTACACCTCCTATATCGACACCCCGACTGCTCCCTCTACACCTCCTATATATAAACCCCGACTGCTCCCTCTACACCTCCTATATATACACCCTGACTGCTCCCTCTACACCTCCTATATCTATACCCTGACTGCTCCCTCTACACCTCCTATATCTACATCCTGACTGCTCCCTATACACCTCCTATATCTACACCCCGACTGCTCCCTCTACACCTCCTATATCTACACCCGACTGCTCCCTCTACACCTCCTATATCTACATCCTGACTGCTCCCTCTTCACCTCCTATATCTACACCCGACTGCTCCCTCTACACCTCCTATATCTACATCCTGACTGCTCCCTCTACACCTCCTATATCTACACCCGACTGCTCCATCTACACCTCCTATATCTACACCCCGACTGCTCCCTCTACACCTCCTATATCTACACCCGACTGCTCCCTCTACACCTCCTATATCTACACCCTGACTGCTCCCTCTACACCTCCTATATCTATACCCTGACTGCTCCCTCTACACCTCCTATATCTACACCCTGACTGCTCCCTCTACACCTCCTATATCTACACCCCGACTGCTCCCTCTACACCTCCTATATCTACACCCCGACTGCTCCCTCTACACCTCCTATATCTACACCCGACTGCTCCATCTACACCTCCTATATCTACACCCCGACTGCTCCCTCTACACCTCCTATATCTACACCTCAACTGCTCCCTCTACACCTCCTATATCTACACCCCGACTGCTCCCTCTACACCTCCTATATCTACACCCGACTGCTCCCTCTACACCTCCTATATCTACATCCTGACTGCTCCCTCTACACCTCCTATATCTACACCCGACTGCTCCATCTACAACTCCTATATCTACACCCCGACTGCTCCCTCTACACCTCCTATATCTACACCCGACTGCTCCCTCTACACCTCCTATATCTACACCCCGACTGCTCCCTCTACATCCCCTATATCTACACACCGACTGCTCTCTCTACACCTCCTATATCTACACCCGACTCCGACTGCTCTCTCTACACCTCCTATATCTACACCCGACTGCTCCATCTACACCTCCTATATCTACATCCTGACTGCTCCCTCTACACCTCCTATATCTACACCCGACTGCTCCATCTACACCTCCTATATCTACACCCCGACTGCTCCCTCTACACCTCCTATATCTACACCCGACTGCTCCCTCTACACCTCCTATATCTACACCCCGACTGCTCCCTCTACATCCCCTATATCTACACACCGACTGCTCCCTCTACATCTCCTATATCTACACCCTGACTGCTCCCTCTACATCTCCTATATCTACACCCTGACTGCTCCCTCTACACCTCCTATATCTACACCCCGACTGCTCCCTCTACACCTCCTATATCTACACCCGACTGCTCCCTCTACACCTCCTATATCTACACCCCGACTGCTCCCTCTACACCTCCTATATCTACACCCGACTGCTCCCTCTACACCTCCTATATCTAGACCCCGACTGCTCCCTCTATACCTCCTATATCTACACCCCGACTGCTCCCTCTACACCTCCTATATCTACACCCCGACTGCTCCCTCTACACCTCCTATATCTACACCCTGACTGCTCCCTCTACACCTCCTATATCTAGACCCCGACTGCTCCCTCTACACCTCCTATATCTAGACCCCGACTGCTCCCTCTATACCTCCTATATCTACACCCCGACTGCTCCCTCTAGACCTCCTATATCTACAACCCGACTGCTCCCTCTACACCTCCTATATATACACCCCGACTGCTCCCTCTACACCTCCTATATCTACACCCTTACTGCTCCCTCTACACCTCCTATATCTAGACCCCGACTGCTCCCTCTACACCTCCTATATGTACACCCAGACTGCTCCCTCTACACCTCCTATATCTACACCCCGACTGCTCCCTCTATACCTCCTATATCTACACCCCGACTGCTCCCTCTACACCTCCTATATCTACACCCTGACTGCTCCCTCTACACCTCCTATATCTACACCCTGACTGCTCCCTCTACACCTCCTATATCTACACCCCGACTGCTCCCTCTAGACCTCCTATATCTACAACCCGACTGCTCCCTCTACACCTCCTATATCTACACCCCGACTGCTCCCTCTACACCTCCTATATCGACACCCTGACTGCTCCCTCTACACCTCCTATATCTACACCCCGACTGCTCCCTCTACACCTCCTATATGTACACCCAGACTGCTCCCTCTACACCTCCTATATCTACACCCCGACTGCTCCCTCTATACCTCCTATATCTACACCCCGACTGCTCCCTCTACACCTCCTATATCTACACCCTGAGTGCTACCTGTACACCTCCTATATCTACACCCTGACTGCTCCCTCTACACCTCCTATATCTACACCCTGACTGCTCCCTCCACACCTCCTATATCTACACCCTGACTGCTCCCTCCACACCTCCTATATCTACACCCAGACTGCTCCCTCTACACCTCCTATATCTACACCCGATTGCTCCCTCTACACCTCCTATATCTACACCCTGACTGCTCCCTCCACACCTCCTATATCTACACCCAGACTGCTCCCTCTACACCTTCTATATCTACACCCAGACTGCTCCTTCTACACCTCCTATATCTACACCCTGACTGCTCCCTCTACACCTCCTATATCTACACCCTGACTGCTCCCTCCACACCTCCTATATCTACACCCAGACTGCTCCCTCTACACCTCCTATATCTACACCCTGACTGCTCCCTCCACACCTCCTATATCGACACCCGACTGCTCCCTCTACACCTCCTATATCGACACCCCGACTGCTCCCTCTACACCTCCTATATATAAACCCCGACTGCTCCCTCTACACCTCCTATATATACACCCTGACTGCTCCCTCTACACCTCCTATATCTATACCCTGACTGCTCCCTCTACACCTCCTATATCTACATCCTGACTGCTCCCTATACACCTCCTATATCTACACCCCGACTGCTCCCTCTACACCTCCTATATCTACACCCGACTGCTCCCTCTACACCTCCTATATCTACATCCTGACTGCTCCCTCTTCACCTCCTATATCTACACCCGACTGCTCCCTCTACACCTCCTATATCTACATCCTGACTGCTCCCTCTACACCTCCTATATCTACACCCGACTGCTCCATCTACACCTCCTATATCTACACCCCGACTGCTCCCTCTTCACCTCCTATATCTACACCCGACTGCTCCCTCTACACCTCCTATATCTACACCCTGACTGCTCCCTCTACATCCCCTATATCTACACACCGACTGCTCTCTCTACACCTCCTATATCTACACACGACTCCGACTGCTCTCTCTACACCTCCTATATCTACACCCGACTGCTCCATCTACACCTCCTATATCTACATCCTGACTGCTCCCTCTACACCTCCTATATCTACACCCGACTGCTCCATCTACACCTCCTATATCTACACCCCGACTGCTCCCTCTACACCTCCTATATCTACACCTCAACTGCTCCCTCTACACCTCCTATATCTACACCCCGACTGCTCCCTCTACACCTCCTATATCTACACCCTGACTGCTCCCTCTACACCTCCTATATCTACACCCCAACTGCTCCCTCTACACCTCCTATATCTACACCCCGACTGCTCCCTCTACACCTCCTATATCTACACCCTGACTGCTCCCTCTACACCTCCTATATCTACACCCTGACTGCTCCCTCCACACCTCCTTTATCTACACCCAGACTGCTCCCTCTACACCTCCTATATCTACACCCTGACTGCTCCCTCCACACCTCCTATATCGACACCCGACTGCTCCCTCTACACCTCCTATATCTACACCCTGACTGCTCCCTCTACACCTCCTATATCTATACCCTGACTGCTCCCTCCACACCTCCTATATCGACACCCGACTGCTCCCTCTACACCTCCTATATCTACACCCTAACTGCTCCCTCTACACCTCCTATATATAAACCCCGACTGCTCCCTCTACACCTCCTATATCTACACCCTGACTGCTCCCTCTACACCTCCTATATCTATACCCTGACTGCTCCCTCTACACCTCCTATATCTACACCCTAACTGCTCCCTCTACACCTCCTATATATAAACCCCGACTGCTCCCTCTACACCTCCTATATCTACACCCTGACTGCTCCCTCTACACCTCCTATATCTACACCCCGACTGCTCCCTCTACACCTCCTATATCTACACCCCGACTGCTCCCTCTACACCTCCTATATCTACACCCGACTGCTCCCTCTACACCTCCTATATCTACATCCTGACTGCTCCCTCTACACCTCCTATATCTACACCCGACTGCTCCATCTACACCTCCTATATCTACACCCCGACTGCTCCCTCTACACCTCCTATATCTACACCCGACTGCTCCCTCTACACCTCCTATATCTACACCCCGACTGCTCCCTCTACATCCCCTATATCTACACACCGACTGCTCTCTCTACACCTCCTATATCTACACCCGACTCCGACTGCTCTCTCTACACCTCCTATATCTACACCCGACTGCTCCATCTACACCTCCTATATCTACATCCTGACTGCTCCCTCTACACCTCCTATATCTACACCCGACTGCTCCATCTACACCTCCTATATCTACACCCCGACTGCTCCCTCTACACCTCCTATATCTACACCCGACTGCTCCCTCTACACCTCCTATATCTACACCCCGACTGCTCCCTCTACATCCCCTATATCTACACACCGACTGCTCCCTCTACATCTCCTATATCTACACCCTGACTGTTCCCTCTACATCTCCTATATCTACACCCTGACTGCTCCCTCTACACCTCCTATATCTACACCCTGACTGCTCCCTCTACACCTCCTATATCTACACCCCGACTGCTCCCTCTACACCTCCTATATCTACACCCGACTGCTCCCTCTACACCTCCTATATCTACACCCCGACTGCTCCCTCTACACCTCCTATATCTACACCCGACTGCTCCCTCTACACCTCCTATATCTAGACCCCGACTGCTCCCTCTATACCTCCTATATCTACACCCCGACTGCTCCCTCTATACCTCCTATATCTACAACCCGACTGCTCCCTCTACACCTCCTATATCTACACCCCGACTGCTCCCTCTACACCTCCTATATCTACACCCTGACTGCTCCCTCTACACCTCCTATATCTAGACCCCGACTGCTCCCTCTACACCTCCTATATCTAGACCCCGACTGCTCCCTCTATACCTCCTATATCTACACCCCGACTGCTCCCTCTAGACCTCCTATATCTACAACCCGACTGCTCCCTCTACACCTCCTATATCTACACCCCGACTGCTCCCTCTACACCTCCTATATCTACACCCTTACTGCTCCCTCTACACCTCCTATATCTAGACCCCGACTGCTCCCTCTACACCTCCTATATCTACACCCTGACTGCTCCCTCTACACCTCCTATATCTACACCCCGACTGCTCCCTCTACACCTCCTATATGTACACCCAGACTGCTCCCTCTACACCTCCTATATCTACACCCCGACTGCTCCCTCTATACCTCCTATATCTACACCCCGACTGCTCCCTCTACACCTCCTATATCTACACCCTGAGTGCTACCTGTACACCTCCTATATCTACACCCTGACTGCTCCCTCTACACCTCCTATATCTACACCCTGACTGCTCCCTCCACTCCTCCTATATCTACACCCTGACTGCTCACTCCACACCTCCTATATCTACACCCAGACTGCTCCCTCTACACCTCCTATATCTACACCCGATTGCTCCCTCTACACCTCCTATATCTACACCCTGACTGCTCCCTCCACACCTCCTATATCTACACCCAGACTGCTCCCTCTACACCTTCTATATCTACACCCAGACTGCTCCTTCTACACCTCCTATATCTACACCCTGACTGCTCCCTCTACACCTCCTATATCTACACCCTGACTGCTCCCTCCACACCTCCTATATCTACACCCAGACTGCTCCCTCTACACCTCCTATATCTACACCCTGACTGCTCCCTCTACACCTCCTATATCTACACCCTGACTGCTCCCTCCACACCTCCTATATCTACACCCAGACTGCTCCCTCTACACCTCCTATATCTACACCCCGACTGCTCCCTCTACACCTCCTATATATAAACCCCGACTGCTCCCTCTACACCTCCTATATATACACCCTGACTGCTCCCTCTACACCTCCTATATCTATACCCTGACTGCTCCCTCTACACCTCCTATATCTACATCCTGACTGCTCCCTATACACCTCCTATATCTACACCCCGACTGCTCCCTCTACACCTCCTATATCTACACCCGACTGCTCCCTCTACACCTCCTATATCTACATCCTGACTGCTCCCTCTTCACCTCCTATATCTACACCCGACTGCTCCCTCTACACCTCCTATATCTACATCCTGACTGCTCCCTCTACACCTCCTATATCTACACCCGACTGCTCCATCTACACCTCCTATATCTACACCCCGACTGCTCCCTCTACACCTCCTATATCTACACCCGACTGCTCCCTCTACACCTCCTACATCTACACCCTGACTGCTCCCTCTACATCCCCTATATCTACACACCGACTGCTCTCTCTACACCTCCTATATCTACACACGACTCCGACTGCTCTCTCTACACCTCCTATATCTACACCCGACTGCTCCATCTACACCTCCTATATCTACATCCTGACTGCTCCCTCTACACCTCCTATATCTACACCCGACTGCTCCATCTACACCTCCTATATCTACACCCCGACTGCTCCCTCTACACCTCCTATATCTACACCTCAACTGCTCCCTCTACACCTCCTATATCTACACCCCGACTGCTCCCTCTACACCTCCTATATCTACACCCTGACTGCTCCCTCTACACCTCCTATATCTACACCCCAACTGCTCCCTCTACACCTCCTATATCTACACCCCGACTGCTCCCTCTACACCTCCTATATCTACACCCAGACTGCTCCCTCTACACCTCCTATATCTACACCCCGACTGCTCCGTCTATACCTCCTATATCTACACCCCGACTGCTCCCTCTACACCTCCTATATCTACATCCCGACTGTTCCCTCTACACCTCCTATATCAACATCCCGACTGCTCCCTCTACACCTACTATATCTACACCCCTGACTGCTCCCTCTACACCTCCTATATCTACACCCTGACTGCTCCCTCTACATCTCCTATATCTACACCCTGACTGCTCCCTCTACATCTCCTATATCTACACCCTGACTGCTCCCTCTACACCTCCTATATCTACACCGAGTGCTACCTGTACACCTCCTATATCTACACCCCGAGTGCTCCCTCTACACCTCCTAAATCTATACCCCGAGTGCTACCTGTACACCTCCTATATCTACACCCCGAGTGCTCCCTCTACACCTCCTATATCTACACCTCGACTGCTCCCTCTACACCTCCTATATCTACACCCCGACTGCTCCTTCTACATCCCCTATATCTACATCCTGACTGCTCCCTCTACACCTCTTATATCTACACCCCGACTGCTCCCTCTACACCTCCTATATGTACACCCCGACTGCTCCCTCTACACCTTCTATATCTACACCCTGACTGCTCCCTCTACACCTCCTATATCTACACCCGACTCCTCCCTCTACACCTCCTATATCTACACCCCAACTGCTCCCTCTACACCTCCTATATCTACATCCTGACTGCTCCCTCTACACCTCCTATATCTACACACCGACTGCTCCCTCTACACCTCCTCTATCTACACCCGACTGCTCCCTCTACACCTCCTATATCTACACCCCGACTGCTCCCTCTACACCTCCTATATCTACACCCGACTGCTCCCTCTACACCTCCTATATCTACACCCCGACTGCTCCCTCTACACCTCCTATATCTACACCCGACTGCTCCCTCTACACCTCCTATATCTACACCCGACTGCTCCCTCTACACCTCCTATATCTACACCCGACTGCTCCCTCTACACCTCCTATATCTACTCCCGACTGCTCCCTCTACACCTCCTATATCTACACCCGACTGCTCCCTCTACACCTCCTATAACTACACACTGACTGCTCCCTCTACACCTCCTATATCTACACCCGACTTCTCCCTCTATACCTTCTATATCTACACCCCAACTGCTACCTGTACACCTCCTATATCTACACCCCGACTGCTCCCTCTACACCTCTTATATCTACACCCTGAGTGCTTCCTCTACACCTCCTATATCTACTCCCTGACTGCTTCCTCTACACCTCCTATATCTACACCCTGACTGCTCCCTCTTCACCTCCTATATCTACACCCTGACTGCTCCCTCTTCACCTCCTATATCTACACCCGACTGTTCCCTCTACACCTCCTATATCTACACCCCGACTGCTCCCTCTACACCTCCTATATCTGCACCCCGACTGCTCCCTCTACACCTCCTATATCTACACCCCGACTGCTCCCTCTTCACCTTCTATATCTACACCCCGACTGCTTCCTCTACACCTCCTATATCTACACCCGACTGCTCCCTCTTCACCATCTATATCTACACTCCGACTGCTCCCTCTACACCTCCTATATCTACACCCGACTGCTTCCTCTACACCTCCTATATCTACACCCCGACTGCTTCCTCTACACCTCCTATATCTGCATCCTGACTGCTCCCTCTACACCTCCTATATCTACACCCCGACTGCTCCCTCTACACCTCCTATATCTACACCCCGACTGCTCCCTCTACACCTCCTATTTCTACACCCGACTGCTCCCTCTACACCTCCTATATCTACACCAAGACTGCTCCCTCTACATCTCCTATGTCGACACCCTGATTGCTCCCTCTACACCTCCTATATCTACACCCGACTGCTCCCTCTACACCTCCTATATCTACACCCTGACTGCTTCCTCTACACCTCCTATATCTAAACCCCGACTGCTCCCTCTACACCTCCTATATCTACACCCCGACTGCTCCCTCTACACCTCCTATATCTACTCCCCGACTGCTCCCTCTACACCTCCTATATCCACACACAGACTGCTCCCTCTACACCTCCTACATCTACATCCTGACTGCTCCCTCTACACCTCCTATATCTACACCCGACTGCTCCCTCTACACCTCCTATATCTACACCCCGACTGCTCCCTCTACACCTCCTATATCTACACCCCGACTGCTCCCTTTACACCTCCTATATCTACACCCTGACTGCTTCCTCTACACCTCCTATATCTAAACCCCGACTGCTCCCTCTACACCTCCTATATCTACACCCCGACTGCTCCCTCTACACCTCCTATATCTACTCCCCGACTGCTCCCTCTACACCTCCTATATCTACACCCCGACTGCTCCCTCTACACCTCCTAAATCTACACCCTGACTGCTCCCTCTACACCTCCTATATCTACACCCCGACTGCTCCCTCTACACCTCCTATATCTACACCCTGACTGCTCCCTCTACACCTCCTATATCTACACCCCGACTGCTCCCTCTACACCTCCTATATCTACACCCTGACTGCTCCCTCTACGCCTCCTATATCTACACCCGACTGCTCCCTCTACACCTCCTATATCCACACACAGACTGCTCCCTCTACACCTCCTATATCTACATCCTGACTGCTCCCTCTACACCTTCTATATCTACACCCGACTGCTCCCTCTACACCTCCTATATCTACACCCCGACTGCTCCCTCTACACCTCCTATATCTACACCCTGACTGCTTCCTCTACAGCTCCTATATCTAAACCCCGACTGCTCCCTCTACACCTCCTATATCTTCACCCCGACTGCTCCCTCTACACCTCCTATATCTACACCCTGACTGCTACCTGTACACCTCCTATATCTACACCCCGACTGCTCCCTCTACACCTCCTATATCTACATCCTGACTGCTCCCTCTACATCTCCTATATCTGACGCGCCCCCTGGGCCAGTGCTGTAGGGAATACCCGGAGCCGGATCTCGATGGGGGTAGTAGTCCTTGTGGCGGTGACCCGGTCCGTGCCCAGGGTGTCAAACTACGTGGCAGTCTATGGCAGTAGATGTTACTTTGATTGTCGACTACGCCACCCGTTGAGTGCGGCTTTGAAGCCGCCGCTGCAAAGCAGTCCGCTGAGGCCGGTGGTGTATGTGCAGCAGTGATGATATAACCCCCAACGGGAGGGGTATGGCCTCAGGGCAGCAGGTGTGGATGATGGGGGTTGTTGTGGTGTAGAAAGGAGACTCTGAGACGGGAGGTGCAGTTCAGGGTTTTTACTTACTGATGTTCTTTTGGTCACTCTGGCCTTGAGTGACCACCCGAGCCGTGCTGCGTCCACCAGGTCCTGGACTCGGCCAACCCCCAGGCAATTCTGGAGCGTGGTCCTGAGCTCCTTTCTGACTTTCCCTTTCTACTGGCCGTTCCCACCAGGGATCCACTTATGTCCGGCTCCCTCGGGTCTCTTGTTGGTTGCACCTTTTCTGGGTTCCCTGACCCTATGCTTGGTGTGCCTTTCTAGTGGATTTGGTGAGGGTCGTGGCAGATCCTGACCACGACCTCCGGTTCCTGGCTAAGGTGTGCTTTGGCCTCTGCCAGCTTGGGTTCCGGTACCCTGGTCCGCCAACCCTTCACCCTTCTGTCTGTATTCTGGGGTCTTGGGGTTCTTTCTTCTTTCCTCTCTGGGTCCTTCTGACTCCTCTCTCTCTCTCTCAGCAGGCCTTGCTCTGGAGCTGGGCCCAGCCGGAGCCACAGCTCCCTGTCAGCCCTTCTGGCTGAGCTCCTCTGCTCTGCTCCTCTTGCCTGACTGAACTCTCCCTGTTCTAAGATGGTGCCCACCTTATATACTCCCTCTATGTGTGATCTCAGGTGACCAGCACCCTATGAGCTCCTATCTTTACCCAGACTACTCCCCCTATCTGCCCCTACACTACTGGGATGTTCCACCCCCCTCCCACTCCAGCCAGGGACAGACGCTGTCGTACCTGCACATAAACTGGTGGGAGTACCGTCGTTCTGTCCCCCGGAAATGGGATGTATGTAGTGCATGCAGCCTACTAGCTCAGTTCCACACTCCATCCTTACCCGGGAGTGGAATACCACACCTCTGGCTTGAGGTGTAATACCCCTGTAGCAGCCGAGTCCTCAGGGTGCTACATTCCCCCCTGGTAAATCACAGCACGTCCTCGGGCTGTAAAAGAATAAAAACATCCACAAACATACAATTTTTTTCAAAAACATCATAAACATATAAAACAATATATATATTATCAGCATAAAACTTTTTCATAAAAACATTCTTGTTCCTCCGGCCACGGTGCAACTTGTGACCGGGTAAAGTGCAACAGTCTCTTCAAGAAAAAACAGTTTCCTATAAAACCAGTAGGGGGCGCCTTAGAAAGCGCAACTATATACAAGGGGAGGTATGGCCGCTCTCAGTCCTCGGCCAGATATTAGGAAAGGATGACCGCTCTCAGTCCTCGGTCAGTGGGAATAAGGGATATACGGGTAACAGTTTACACTTGTCCCAACGGGGAACATATTTTAAACGGCAGCAGTTCTTGTACCCCGACGGGTAACTATTTTACAGTTTCACTATACCGTACTCTAATGACGGCGTCCTCCTGCTCCTTCTCGCAAGTAGGCTTCAGACCCGTCCGGGTCCTCTTGCTCCTCCTGACACCTCAGCTCTTTCTCTGTCAGTCGGTGTACATGAAGGGCATAGGGTCCTTTGGCACATTGGTGCCGGGTGAAGGTGACCTCATCACCCAGGTAAAGGTCACGACCTCTGTGTCCCTCCGGTAGGTGGGACTCGACATCTCTTCTGGTCACGAAGACGTCGCCGGGGGTGTGATGATCTCTGATGAAGCCCCAACCGTGCTGCAGTTGGAATTTGATTACAGTCCCGGTGGCACGGGGACCGTGGGCTGCACGGGGGTTCCTTCGGGTCCGGCTCTTTTGTTCTGCACTCTTTACTTGCAGCCGCTCCTCGCGGACCCGTCTCTCTCTCCGTTCTCGCTCAAAGACTTTCAACTGCTGACGGCAGCACTCCGCACGCTCAGCTGCGGCCGCCCGAGTTTCTTGGGTGAACCCCATGAGATCTCCTCCAATGGGGTCCCACTCAAACTGTGTCTCCTCCAACGAGAGCGGGGTCCTCTTGACGGGCTTCGGAGCCGGAATCAGGGGCTCACACAGGGGCCTTTCCTTTTGGGGCTCAATTTGGTAATACTCCGGTGGCCATATAAAGGGCTGCCCATCCGGGCAAGTGTGCTGGGCAAACAAGTCTTCACCCAGGTGCGGCACTCTAGATGTTGAGGGCGCGGTGGTGGAAGCGGCGCCCGGATTGACCAGGCCTTGCGACCAGGCCTGGGGCACCCTAAAAGTCAAGGGCACCGTAAGAACGGCGGCGCCCGGGGTTACTCGGCCCTGCGACCAGGCCGGTGGTGTTTCCTGCTTGGCCGCGCTCAGGACTGAAGCGCGTGACGTCACCGGGGTCGCGGCCACGGCTTCTGTTTGAGGCCTAGTCTGGAGCGGTGACGGTGCAGCGACGGGCACGGCAGGGGGAATTTCGGGCTCTGCGACGGGAAGCTGGGGCAGGCACGCGGTTCCTCGGCTCGGGGTAGTAGCGTCCCCTTTACCTGCCTCCGTCTCTCCAGCTCCCTCCTCGGCGTCGTCTCCGGCCTTCACTCCTCCTGCACCATCCTCAGAGGCGGTCTGTCTCCTCGTCTCGGGTGGCGTGCTTCGCTGGCGGGTTCCAGCCTGCTGGGCCATCTCTCTGCTCCACTCCGCCAGCGTTTCTCGCTGCACCTGGGCCATCCTCCGTGCGAGGCCCTCCAGCGCCGTCTGCGCACACTCCCGGTCTCGGGGGAGCTGTGCCAGGATCTCCACCAGGCCTAGTGGGGTTGTCGCTTGCAACAGGCTCCTGACCACAGGGTCGGTGCTGCCTGACTCTCCCTCCATCTCCGGGTGCGACTTCTCCGGACTCCTCTCCAGACTTCTCATCTCCGGGTGCGCTCTCTCCAGACTCCTCCAGGCTGCACCCATCTTCGCTCTTTTGTTCTGTCTCCGCCCACATTGAGGGCGGTCCTGGGGCAACTTGGTGATTGTCAGTTCCAGGGGCAGACCCCCCACGCTGATGGACATCTCAATCATTGCAGTCTCTGCTGGTGGGGGCGGTCTTCGTTTTTGGCGCCATTCTTGGTCCTGGCCCACGATGGGAGGTGGCCTCTTGCCACCCTCTGGCACGCCCATAATGGCGTCCGCTCTGCCAGGGCGGGAAATCTTCTGAAATGGCGGGAACCGCTTCCCAGTGGCGGGAAACTCTGTGGATGGCGGGAAAAGACTGCAGATGACGGGCAAATGGCGGGAACCGATCCGAGATGGCGTCCGATGGCGGGGACCCTCCGGAACCGGCGGGAGACTTCTTTTTGAGGTAAATGCGAACTTTTCTTCAGGCACGCAGTACCCGAAGGTTGCGGGCACGTGATCCTGCCGACTACGCCAAAGTTGACGCGCCCCCTGGGCCAGTGCTGTAGGGAATACCCGGAGCCGGATCTCGATGGGGGTAGTAGTCCTTGTGGCGGTGACCCGGTCCGTGCCCAGGGTGTCAAACTACGTGGCAGTCTATGGCAGTAGATGTTACTTTGATTGTCGACTACGCCACCCGTTGAGTGCGGCTTTGAAGCCGCCGCTGCAAAGCAGTCCGCTGAGGCCGGTGGTGTATGTGCAGCAGTGATGATATAACCCCCAACGGGAGGGGTATGGCCTCAGGGCAGCAGGTGTGGATGATGGGGGTTGTTGTGGTGTAGAAAGGAGACTCTGAGACGGGAGGTGCAGTTCAGGGTTTTTACTTACTGATGTTCTTTTGGTCACTCTGGCCTTGAGTGACCACCCGAGCCGTGCTGCGTCCACCAGGTCCTGGACTCGGCCATCCCCCAGGTAATTCTGGAGCGTGGTCCTGAGCTCCTTTCTGACTTTCCCTTTCTACTGGCCGTTCCCACCAGGGATCCACTTATGTCCGGCTCCCTCGGGTGTCTTGTTGGTTTCACCTTTTCTGGGTTCCCTGACCCTATGCTTGGTGTGCCTTTCTAGTGGATTTGGTGAGGGTCGTGGCAGATCCTGACCACGACCTCCGGTTCCTGGCTAAGGTGTGCTTTGGCCTCTGCCAGCTTGGGTTCCGGTACCCTGGTCCGCCAACCCTTCACCCTTCTGTCTGTATTCTGGGGTCTTGGGGTTCTTTCTTCTTTCCTCTCTGGGTCCTTCTGACTCCTCTCTCTCTCTCTCAGCAGGCCTTGCTCTGGAGCTGGGCCCAGCCGGAGCCACTGCTCCCTGTCAGCCCTTCTGGCTGAGCTCCTCTGCTCTGCTCCTCTTGCCTGACTGAACTCTCCCTGTTCTAAGATGGTGCCCACCTTATATACTCCCTCTATGTGTGAGCTCAGGTGACCAGCACCCAATGAGCTCCTAGCTTTACCCAGGCTGCTCCCCCTATCTGCCCCTACACTACTGGGATGTTCCACCCCCCTCCCACTTCAGCCAGGAACAGACACTGTCGTACCTGCACATTTCTCTAGTGGGAGTACCATCGGTCTGTTCCCCGGAAATGGGATGTGTGTAGTGCATGCAGCTAACTGAGCTCAGTTCCACACTCCATCCTTACCCGGGAGTGGAATACCACACCTCTGGCTTGAGGTGTAATACCCCTGTAGCAGCCGAGTCCTCAGGGTGCTACATATCTACACCAAGACTGCTCCCTCTACACCTCTTATATCTACACCCTGACTGCTCCCTCTACACCTCCTATATCTACACCCCAAGTGCTCCCTCTACACCTCCTATATCTACACCCGACTGCTTCCTCTACACCTCTTATATCTACACCCTGACTGCTCCCTCTACACCTCCTATATCTACACCCCGAGTGCTCCCTCTACATCTCCTATATCTACACCCTGACTGCGTCCTCTACACCTCCTATATCTATACCCCGACTGCTCCCTCTACACCTCCTATATCTACACCCTGACTGCTCCCTCTACACCTCTTATATCTACACCCCGACTGCTCCCTCCACACCTCCCATATCTACACCCCGACTGCTCCCTCTACACCTCTTATATCTACACCCTGACTGCGTCCTCTACACCTCCTATATCTACACCCTGACTGCTCCCTCTACACCTCTTATATCTACACCCTGACTGCGTCCTCTACACCTCCTATATCTACACCCCGACTGCTCCCTCTACACCTCCTATATCTACACCCGACTGCTCCCTCTACACCTCCTATATCTATACCCCGACTGCTCCCTCTACACCTCCTATATCTACACCCTGACTGCTCCCTCTACACCTCTTATATCTACACCCCGACTGCTCCCTCCACACCTCCCATATCTACACCCCGACTGCTCCCTCTACACCTCTTATATCTACACCCTGACTGCGTCCTCTACACCTCCTATATCTACACCCCGACTGCTCCCTCTGCACCTCCTATATCTACACCCGACTGCTTCCTCTACACCTCTTATATCTACACCCTGACTGCTCCCTCTACACCTCCTATATCTACACCCCGAGTGCTCCCTCTACATCTCCTATATCTACACCCTGACTGCGTCCTCTACACCTCCTATATCTACACCCTGACTGCTCCCTCTACACCTCTTATATCTACACCCCGACTGCTCCCTCCACACCTCCCATATCTACACCCCGACTGCTCCCTCTACACCTCTTATATCTACACCCTGACTGCGTCCTCTACACCTCCTATATCTACACCCCGACTGCTCCCTCTACACCTCTTATATCTACACCCTGACTGCGTCCTCTACACCTCCTATATCTACACCCCGACTGCTCCCTCTACACCTCCTATATCTACACCCTGACTGCTCCCTCTACACCTCTTATATCTACACCCCGACTGCTCCCTCTACACCTCCTATATCTACACCCCGATAGCTCCCTCTACACCTCCTATATCTACACCCTGACAGCTCCCTCTTACGCCTCCTATATCTACACCCCGACTTCTCCCTCTACACCTCCTATATCTACACCCTGACTGCTCCCTCTACACCTCCTATATCTACACCCGACTGCTCCCTCTACACCTCCTATATCTACATCCCGACTGCTCCCTCTACACCTCCTATATCTACACCCCGACTGCTCCCTCTACACCTCATATATCTACACCCGACTGCTCTCTCTACACCTCCTATATCTACACCCGACTGCTCCCTCTACACCTCCTATATCTACACCCTGATTACTTCCTCTACACCTCCTATATTTACACCCTGACTGCTCCCTCTACACCTCCTATATCTACACCCGACTGCTCCCTCTACACCTCCTATATCTACACCCCGACTGCTCCCTCTACACCTCCTATATCTACACCCCGACTGCTCCCTCTACACCTCCTATATCTACACCCTGACTACTTCCTCTACACCTCCTATATCTACACCCTGACTGCTCCCTCTACACCTCCTATATCTACACCCGACTGCTCCCTCTACACCTCCTATATCTACACCCCGACTGCTCCCTCTACACCTCCTATATCTACACCCTGACTGCTCCCTCTACACCTCCTATATATACATCCTGACTGCTCCCTCTACACCTCCTATATCTACACCCTGACTGCTCCCTCTACACCTCCTATATCTACATCCTGACTGCTCCCTCTACACCTCCTATATCTACACCCGACTGCTCCCTCTACACCTCCTATATCTACACCCGACTGCTCCCTCTACACCTCCTATATCTACACCCTGACTGCTCCCTCTACACCCCCTATATATACATCCTGACTGCTCCCTCTACACCTCCTATATCTACACCCTGACTGCTCCCTCTACACCTCCTATATCTACATCCTGACTGCTTCCTCTACACCTCCTATATCTACACCCGACTGCTCCTTCTACACCTCCTATATCTACACCCGACTGCTCCCTCTACACCTCCTATATCTACACCCCGACTGCTCCCTCTACACCTCCTATATATACACCCCGACTGCTCCCTCTACACCTCCTATATATACACCCCGACTGCTCCCTCTACACCTCCTATATCTACACCCCGACTGCTCCCTCTACACCTCCTATATCTACACCCCGACTGCTCCCTCTACACCTCCTATATCTACACCCGACTGCTCCCTCTACACCTCCTATATCTACACCCCGACTGCTCCCTCTACACCTCCTATATCTACACCCCGACTGCTCCCTCTACACCTCCTATATATACACCCCGACTGCTCCCTCTACACCTCCTATATCTACACCCCGACTGCTCCCTCTACACCTCCTATATCTACATCCTGACTGCTCCCTCTACACCTCCTATATCTACACCCGACTGCTCCCTCTGCACCTCCTATATCTACACCCCGACTGCTCCCTCTACACCTCCTATATCTACACCCCGACTGCTCCCTCTACACCTCCTATATCTACACCCGACTGCTCCCTCTACACCTCCTATATCTACACCCGACTGCTCCTTCTACACCTCCTATATCTACACCCCGACTGCTCCCTCTACACCTCCTATATCTACACCCCGACTGCTCCCTCTACACCTCCTATATCTACACCCCGACTGCTCCCTCTACACCTCCTGTATCTACACCCCGACTGCTCCCTCTACACCTCCTATATATAAACCCCGACTGCTCCCTCTACACCTCCTATATCTACACCCCGACTGCCCCCTCTACACCTCCTATATCTACACCCCGACTGCTCCCTCTACACCTCCTATATATAAACCCCGACTGCCCCCTCTACACCTCCTATATCTACACCCCGACTGCTCCCTCTACACCTCCTATATCTACACCCCGACTGCCCCCTCTCCACCTCCTATATCTACATCCCGACTGCTCAATCTACACCTCCTATATCTACACCCCGACTGCTCCCTCTACACCTCCTATATCTACACCCCGACTGCTCCCTCTACACCTCCTATATCTACACCCCAACTGCTCCCTCTACACCTCCTATATCTACACCCGACTGCTCCCTCTACACCTCCTATATCTACACCCCGACTGTTCCCTCTACACCTCCTATATCTACATCCTGACTGCTCCCTCTACACCTTCTAAATCTACACCCTGACTGCTCCCTCTACACCTCCTATATCTACACCCGACTGCTCCCTCTACACCTCCTATATCTACACCCCGACTGCTCCCTCTACACCTACTATATCTACATCCTGACTGCTCCCTGTACACCTCCTATATCTACACCCTGACTGCTCCCTCTACACCTCCTATATCTACACCCTGACTGCTCCCTCTACACCTCCTATATCTACACCCCGACTGCTCCCTCTACACCTCCTATATCTACACCCTGACTGCTCCCTCTACACCTCCTATATCTACACCCTGACTGCTCCCTCTACACCTCCTATATCTACATCCTGACTGCTCCCTCTACACCTTCTAAATCTACACCCTGACTGCTCCCTCTACACCTCCTATATCTACACCCTGACTGCTCCCTCTACACCTCCTATATCTACACCCTGACTGCTCCCTCTACACCTCCTATATCTACATCCTGACTGCTCCCTCTACACCTTCTAAATCTACACCCTGACTGCTCCCTCTACACCTCCTATATCTACACCCTGACTGCTCCCTCTACACCTCCTATATCTACACCCTGACTGCTCCCTCTACTCCTCTTATATATAAACCCCGACTGCTCCCTCTACACCTCCTATATCTACAAGTAGTAAGAGCACCCACCTCTCGTCAACACGCCCACTTCCGGTTTTTGACAGGTGCCCCGCCCCTTTTGGCACCTGTCCCGCCTCCACTTCCGGTCTAAACCACTCCCCATTCTCCGCCCACTCCCCGCCCCTATGTATGTCAATACCTGTTACGTCAGTTCCGTCCCCGCCCCGGAAGCAGCCCATGTTCAGCCTCTGTTACGTCCCCCATGTCCGCCCACATGCTCTTCACCCAAGGTTGTAGGTTAATGTGTAAGCGCCGTATGTAAGAAAAACATGTCAAGACATGTTTTTGTGAGAAAAGGCAGCCCCAGGATCCCTAGGGTTAGCATTCTGTAGTGTTCATAATAATGACGTAATAAAAGTGTTTAAAAAAATATATACATTTATTGTAGATTCACTTAGAGGTATACACAAATCAAGAAATGTAAAAAGGTGTAAATAGATTTCAAAATACAACATTATACAAGCAAATCTCTAGGTTACAATACATTTCAATGCTAATATTTACAAAGTTAACCATGCGCTCGGCGACAGCGGCGCGATTCTCTGTTTCGACAGCAAAAGTCCTCTAGCGGATGGCGCTGAGGTAGCGAGTATTTGTGATGGTGTTTTGAAGGGATTTGACGGCGCACTCAACATAATTTTTAATTCGTTCAGAGCGTCTCTGGTCGTATGGTGACCGATCACGGACGAAGGTATGTTTAACTCGGCCATAGCCCTCATAAAAACGTCCCATCCTTGTGGAGTGTTCTTTTTGGTTAGTCCGTGACTTTGCAGAGTGCTCCGTACAAGGTCCAACATATGGGTGCCGGGAATGACGGTCCCTTTGTAGACAAATTCACCTTTCTCAGTCCATGTAGCAATGTCTTTGTGTTGCAAGAAACTGCTGAGTAGTATATCTGCATTTTTTCGGAAACGGGGGTTGAGGTGATCTACAAACTGAGGGTCAGAGGGGCATGTCTCTATTTCACCCGCTGGTGATGGTGCTTGTTCACCGTCAGGAGGGATCACAAGGTTTAAACGTGTAAGTTCAGAACCTTCGCGCTTAGCATGCAGCAAACTTCTCTGTAGTATTTCGGTGTATCTTTTAATCTTTACGTCGTCAGGCAAATCAGTGCGGCGTAGAATGTCGCCGATTTCGTCGTCTAACCTTTGGAGTGTCGTCTGACGCACGGTAGGCACCGGCGGACCGACGTTTTTTAGTCTGTTAATCTCATGCGCCGGAACCAAGTACATTTTCTCAGCACGTTCCATCATCTACCGGTTATTAAACTCGTTATTAGCGGTATAGCAATAGCTAGAAGCGGCCCTATGAAGCCTCCAGACTGATTCAATAGATACTGTTTTCTCCGAATGGGGCACTTTTTTGTCACTCAGATTTCTTATAGCTCTACGCCATTTTTGTAATATTTTTCTTTGGCGCTCTTTGAGAGGAAGCCGCCCTTTCAGAATATTGAGAGCTATTTCCGCAATGGCAGCGATTAAATCTCTGCCGGCGGTCTTCAGAATAAGCTTTCTCTCCGACGCGTTTGCTTTCACCAGCTTTTTCAAGAGAGCCCAGTTACGCCTCACTCTCTCAGACATGTTGACAGAATGAAGGTTACGGGTATGAATAATCACAGCAGTGTAAAAAATTCACTTTTTAGAACGAGTTTTACCTTTTTGAACGTACGCTGCTGGTAAAGCTGGTGGAAACAAACCAGTTCTTAAGCGATATTCCTCGGGCGTATCACCTCTCAAATCTACGAGCAAGAATCCGTAAGGCTCTCGCGTAGCGTCTTCGAAAGCTTCTAAGAATAAGCGCGAGTTCCTCGGATACATCTGTCTGGCTAGCGTCACAATTTGTATTTTATCGCGGGGGTTATTAAATAGGACCATGTACTTGGTATTCAAGGTGATGGTTCTACTCTTTTTCCCCTGACAAAAAAAACATTTTGAACCAAATAGAACAGGATCAAGCTTCTATGATGAACGTATTTAGTAAATGCTTTTTCCAGTTCTGAATTACAGCTAGCGGCCTCCATGAGATCGTCCACCACCGCCAAGTTGATCATGTCAGGCGGGAATAGTTCGTCCTCTACAAACGTCTGCGGCAAACCTTCGATAAAACGAATACTGGGGAAGGAATGAGTCAGTTCATCGTACATTTTTTGCCAACAAGAATAAAACCAAACGATATTATCGGGTTTGTGAGATAAATGTGTTGTCGCGTGAGCTAAAACCTGTTTGACAAAATAGGATTTTCCTGAGTTAGAGGGGCCCGCTAGAATGCATGAGAATGGGTGTTTAACCGGGGATCCATGATGTTGTATGTTTAAGACCTGTTGCGCCACGGAGTAAATTCGTCGAGCACGTTTCTCTTTAGACTTCACGACTCTATCTATAGCTACGCGTCGTTCGTTTCATGGTACGGTAGTCTGTAGCGTATTCTGCACCTGTAGCGGAGATAAAGGTACGTCAGTTGTTTAAAGAAAAGGGAATTCATCGTTAATACCCGTAGGGTAAAGAAGTAAAGTCATCAAACAACTGCCTCTTGGTATAGACGCAGCGTTGAGTTTTGCGTAGGGGTCGCGTTACAATATCCCAGTACTTTTTGATCCACACAATACCATTCTGCTCTACAACGATTGTCTTTTCATTTCCAGGATCTGCAGAGTTCTTGTAAGCTAACACTAAATCTTTTAAACTGTCGAAATTGATAATGCCAGCGTTAGCGATATTAAGTGTGATACCTTTCACTTTTAAGATCGTGTCACCCGTGTTTAATTTGTAGCCGTAAGTTTTCGGACCGGCGGATACAAATTCTGTGATGTGACTCCCCTGGGGTTTTTTGCTGGTGAGTTCACCCAGGTAGTCACTTAAGGGAGGCTGCCACTCGCCGTCACGACTTACAAAAATGACGGAGTCTGTGTCGTGGTAAAGACAGCGCTCCTGCAGTTTGTCTAGAAGGGTGTACAATTCTAAGCGCGCATAAGGTGTAGTGAAGCATGCAATGAAAATGTTGGTGTTTTTGTTGACGGTGCGGTGTTCTTTTGTGTATTTCCAATTGACAGTCGCCGTATCGTCGCTGATAAAGTTTAACTCAGAAATCTCATAGTACGGGAGAAAGGCATACTCAAAGAGTTCATCGGCGTTGTTCACGACGCTGGTGGTAGGTAAATTAGAACGCTGCGCAAACTTTCCCCATAAAGAGTTTAAGAATAGTTTGGCGATTTGTCTTTTAGCTGAATTTGGTTCTATATGATCGGGGTCTAACTTTATACCTTCTTTTTCAAGATAGGCGGCTACATAGTCTTTTTTTCTTGGTTTCGTCCGTGCACCACGAGGGATACCCCGAGGCTTCCTGTTTGTGTCCAAGATGTAAATCGATGTATTGCGCAAATAGATCGGTCGTCGTCTCCTCAAAATGCCACACCTCGTAAATGTGTGCGAGTCTGTAACCCTTCTCCAAAGCCATTTCTACCTCTATCGTGCACCACGTACCCGTCAGAGCCCTCTCTTCCTCTGAATGAGCGCAGGGATCCGCTTCTGAATGCAACGCGCATCTGTGACAGAGGGGGAAGATCATTTTTTTGTTCATTTTAACAGGGAGCACAGGGAAAAACAAATCCCGGTGTGGCTAGACTTTCACTTTGGTGATGCCAAAGTACTGCTTGATATAACCAAAGTGGTCATAGATTATTTTAGGATGTCCTACGGGGTACACTTTTGCTTTATTGACGTACGGGTATAAACTGGTGAAATCGTAGTACTCTATAGTTTCACCGGGTTCTTGTTTGTGATAGAGTTTGATAGCGTTAGTACGACCACCGTACAGAGCGTCACGAGGCTCTAAAGGCTCAGGGAACTGCATGTGGCGCAGAAACGCTTGTAAGTCAGAGCTTTTTTCAACCATCTCTCGCCACTCGTGTTCCCACAATACGCGGACTTCAAACCCCTGTTGAAGCAAGAAACGTTTCTTCACCTCAAACATTCGATGCAATTGCCCGTAAGTGGTCTTTGTGAGTTTGTTCGTGTCATTATCGTTATAGCAAACGGGACACCCGTGGTAAAAACACCCCTGAAATTCAAAAGCCGTAAGGCGACCGCTGACTCTCGCATAGCCGTCTAGAAAAAAGTTTCCTACTCTTTTCTCACCACCTTTCAAAGCGTGTTGCAGATCTAGGTTCTCTGTATGCGCTACGTACATTAACCATTGAATAGCCGGGGACGAGTAACATTTGTGCTTTTTGTGATAATTATCCCCAGGCAAAATGGCTATTTTGTCTTCGGGGAGAAATTTAAAGCGGTACATGGCCAGACAAACAGATGCTAGTGTCGTGAGCTGAAACGGATCTACACTGATGAGATTTTCAGTAAATTTATTTTTGCGCTTACAGAACTGTATTTGTTTTTTGGCTGTCATTTCTACGACGCGCTCGCGATACACTACGCAGGTGCGTCTCAAGACCTCTACGTCCTGTTGACAGTATGCTTTGAGCTCTGCTTGCAAATCAAACGTATTGTTTTTCACCGATTCGTACCATGTTGTGAATTCCTTTTTCTCACTATGCGTCATGTACTCTACGCCATAATAGTTAGCATCTGGCATAGGCCCTACATAGGACTGATTTTCATCAGTGTTAAAAAAATGTGGAAAGTGACCCATAGCGCCTGAAAACCCCATAGCTTGCGGCAGCTTACTGAGCTTCATGGGAATGAAATTTAAAGAGTCGATGAATCTCATGTGTAAATCGGGTAATGATACGCACAAAAGACGACCGCCTCGTGCTATCACGTTGACGCGCAACTTCTCACGGATCAGCTCTTTAACGATAAAGTAGGAATCGTATCGAGCAGCATTGTGAGCTATAAAAGTGTAACCTACATACCCACCCTTTGTAAAAAAAATGTACAAAGTCGGTAGTACAAGTTTTACCCACAAACTGCCAGCTAGATATCCCGTGCAAATCTGTGGCAAAAACGTAATTGGGATGGTGCGTTCCCGTCTCTTGCGCACATTCAAAATCGTAAAAGATGTATTGTTCCGTAGATTTCTTCGGTGTATAGCGCTGCATGTAACATAGATGATTATCGAATCTGCTCAGCGGAACAGCGCAAACGGAGCATCGTACACCGACGCATCGGTGTTCATCATCTACGATTCGTGGCACATAGCGATAGCATCGCTCGCAGAAAAACTTAAGTTTACAAAATGACCAGTCAGTCTCAGCGAGACTTCTGTGGAGTTCTAAGCAACTCGCTGAACGACAAAATACACGGCAGCGTGGGCATTGCAGATGCTCTGCAGCTGTATCAGAGCAATCCGACCTCTGACACGCGGAGCAAAAGTATTCACAAGAGTGATTATTTTTGTGATGAAATGCAGAACTGCACTTTTCACAAAAGAATTTAGCTCCTATGAATCCTTTTATACTTTTTATACCGTAATAATGATTATCATGATGTAAAATATATAATATTTTGTCTGCGGGTTCTTTATCCGTGTGAAAATAGCGCCAGTCTCCCTGACTAAAGTATAGAACTTTAATGGTAACGTTCAAATACGTCTCAAACGCTCTAATGTCGCTAAAGCTCACTAGTTGATCGTCGGGTAGTTTCAAATTTTTGTGCAGCTCCGCCGCACGTTTCATTAAATCATCGTCAGGCGGGTCGTCTTCAGCCAGTAAGGCGTAGAGAGACGCGGCCAAACACTGATTAGAGCCGTAATTGTTAAAATCAAACAACATTTGACGCTTCTGATGAATAATTTGTGTATAAACTATAGATCTCAGTCGCCTGCGTTTTATACCTCCCCGTCTCTTCCTAACAACGCTTACTATCAAGTTCAAGCAGTCGCCGGCTATGCACTCGGCGTTGCCCACGGCATTTAGGAAAAGCAGTCGCGTCAAATTGTTCTCTACATTGTTTAAAACCGTAGACTGGATTTAGTCTTCCGTCCCCTTCTAATCTTAATTGTATAAAGTCGCCCGGTTCGATATCCCTCACGATCCTATCCAGTAATGTTTGAATAGAACCGTGTATGATCTCCAAACTTTCTTCAAAGGAGCGTATACGGTCTAAATTCACAAATCTAAAATGATCGATATACTGATAGGCGTTGAGGTTACTCATCTCCCTACGAACATGAAATAAGTGTTCCAAAAAGCGTGAATGTTCGCTTATGGCCGGTGTATGAGGAGGTGAAAACTGTGGCGCTGCATCTTGTCGATCATCGTTCGAGATTTCAACGCCGGAGACTGTAGGTGTATCCGACGCGGAATCCTGCGGCGTGTCTAGGAATTGAGAATCTATCGAGGATTCGCATTCTGCCGTCTCAGTGACGACTGTCGGCGAAAGCTGAAGCGTTGTAGTGTTCTGTGGGGTCGTCCTTGCGTCACGTGTGGTGAGTCAATAGCAGTGCGCTTTACCCTATTCTTTAGTTTTTTTCGCCTCTTTAACGCGCGTGTAGCGTTTGTTGCTTTTTTAATACAACGTTTTATGACGCGTGGTTTATTGAAAAAACCTTTACACTGGGGTCTGCGTCTCACACCACGACCCGTCATGCCTAGTCATAATGTACGAGCCATCGGTAGGTTTTTAACGGCTTCAGCAGCCTCTGTGTACAGCGGTTCTAAAGCCATTATTTCTGAAATGCTGGCTCTATCCGGACGCTGTGCGGACAGTTCTGTACAACGATCCAACAGGTAAGCTAAATGATTGTGTGCGTTGATAAGCGTCATGGTATGACTGTATAGGTTGTTAAATACTCTTTTTACATCTAGGGGCCATTGTTTGTACGATGATATACTGTCTCGAGTTTTCTGTTTTTTAGGTTTTATTGGCCGTATTGTGGTGTTACGCGGCCGTTTCTGAACTTTAGGCTTCTGTGGTGTAACTATAGTGTCACAAACCCATAATACATTTGGTTCAATACTCATTGACCTACCTGAGGGTCCTGCAGAGATTGTTTCAGAATCATGGGATGTCGAGGTTCCTGCATTTAGATTGCTGCTTTTGTTGACAGATCTGGGTTTAGAGCTTGGATGAAATGAGTTACTTGTGGCTTTTTGCTCTGAGGGGTGCGGAGGGTTTACTTCTTTAAGTTGAGCGGGTTGCTTCCACAGATGTTCCAGCGGCGACCTGCGTTCAAATTCTTTTTTCTCAAAAATAGTTCTGAAGGCTTGTCTACGTGCTGTCTTTCTAGGCGCCTCTGCGTAAGAAAATGGAGAGCTCGTAATTAATCTATGGCGCATCTTAGCAAAATAGGAAAATGAGAGTAAACATTGTTATAACGGATTAGTACGGTTTAAAAAACTTACACGTCAGGTTGATAGGTCTCCAGAGCGGTTGGGTGGGGGATGAATAAGACGTTGACGGGTGTGTATAATTTTCTTCGGTTCTTGTACCGGTACCGAGTAGTGAAGCATTTTCTTTGTCTTCTGTTTCATCGTCTGATCCGGTTAAATCGATGATGGTCTCTGAAATAAATAACCGGTAATTTACCACACAGCTGTCCGTTCTATTGTAGAGCACGGCGACATTTGTAGTTGACAATACCTTCCGTAGATGTTGACGGGTACGTAGGGCTCCATATATCCCGGCCTGTGACTGAATATACAGGTTGTTGCGTACAAGCTTCATCGTCGCTGGTGTTGGCGGACGGTCGGTGATCGTCAGAGACTGTACAATCTATGAAACTCTCTGAAATAAATAGACGTCGAATTACAACAAAACTTCACAAGATAATGTGGTGTACAAAGAGCTTTTTGTTACCGGACTTACCATACATAGGTAGGCTGTGTATATCCAAGGTCCTGGAGTTATCCTGGGACACTCGGCCATTACTTCAGCGTCCAATTGCTGCGATTCGGTCAGTAGTTCCTGTGAGTCTGGGTATTGAGGATCTTCCGCTAGATCGAAATTAACATGACGGCCCCAGAGACCGTTTCACGTTGCGCTTCAGCCATCAGACACTGTGTCGCTGCGTGGCAATTCCTCTTACATATCGGCGTCTAGGAATCTAGCTTTTAAAATAAAATAAAATAAAAGCGTGGTAGGTGTTCTATAACTTAATTTTCACACATTCTCTCTAAAACTTAGTTGGCAGTTCGTGAGTTGCTCCTCGCCGGCGCCGTGTTCGTTAAAATTACAGTTCATCTGTAACAAGCGCATAACGTCATACAATATATAGCGACAAAATAAGCGCATAAACTATGAAATACTTACAACAATTACAATTAAAAATTAATATACAAGACATAATAATGGTGACAATCAGGCATTCAGTATTAAATAAACATATATATAAAAATATATTTTAACGGCCTGTGGACCAAGACAGGCAAGGAGCTTGCAAAAGCTTTTGAGATGATTTTAAAAAGCGAACGACGTATCCCGCAAAAACTACAAACGGATCGCGGGAAAGAATTTATGAATAAGCCCGTCGCTACGCTTTGTAAAGAGTATAACGTACATCAGTTCTTTACGAATAATACGGTGAAAGCTGCGGTCGTGGGAAGATTTAATCGCACGTTGAAAGCTCGTATGTGGCGCTATTTAACGGCTCATAACACATTGAGCTATATAGACGTATTACCTGATTTAGTGCACTCTTACAATAACGCTTATCATCGCACTATAAGATGCAGTTCTGCCTCTGTCACGAAAGCTAACTCCATGACCGTATGGCGCAGCGCTTATCAAGACGTCTCTGCATCGAAAAGATTTAAACCTCTATTAAAACCGGGGGATAACGTCAGGATTGTACGGCATAAGCATATCTTTTCAAAAGGCTACGAGCAAACCTACACGCGTGAAATTTTCGTGGTCTCGTCCGTAAATACACGATTCAGAAAACCTCTCTACGCATTAAACGATTTGAGCGGTGAAAACGTAGAAGGGTCTTTTTATGAAGACGAACTACAAAATGTGCCGCAAGACGCTAATAGGATCTACAAAGTTGAAAAAGTGTTGAAAAAACGCAGGCGTCGCGGTGCAACTCATTATTTTGTGAAGTGGCTCGGATATCCCGATAAATTCAATAGTTGGATAGAAGAAAATCAATTAACGACCGTATAAAGCATGGAAGACGATTCGTTTTACGTTACACTACCTAGCAATTCATCATCCAAAATCTACCCCGAAAATATTATTTCGAGTTACACCACCAAGCTAGCAAAGGCCGTTCATCTTTCAGGAGCTTATGAAGTGGCGTTAACGGAAATACAGTACCCCCATACGTGGAACACGTTCGACGCTTTTGAAGGGAACTTCTACGCTGCTAAACACAACGAGCCGTTAGAGGTTTATCATGTAAAATCAGGATTTTACCCGAACATTCAAAAGCTGGTCAGTACAGTCAATGCGCGAATAGAATCGCTGAATTTATCAACGCCTGCCTATAGGATACGTTATGATGATCTACGTCGATAGGTAATCCTACCCGACCCATCCCCTATACAGTTTGCTCTGGGTACTAAACTAAAATTTATTTTCGGATTACAGACCATCGATGATTCACCCGCAGCTTTAATGCCGTGGAATCGCCGCTTTTACCCCGATTCAAAGGCGGGTTTTTATTCGCTTTTTGTATACACTGATACAATTCAACATCAGCTTGTGGGCGAGAGCTACGTTCAACTGTTAAGGACCGTAGAAGTTAGCGGCGATGATAACGATATTGTCACAGTGCGCTACTCGCGGCCAGATTGCATACCGCTGTGCAAACAACACTTTGACTCCGTAACTGTTACTGTCATGTCGGACCAGGGTACGCCGGTTAAATTCAGATACAGAAAGTGTATAGTGCGATTACATTTTAGGCCTCGCAAGACTGCGCCACGGTAAAAATGATGTCTCAAAGAGTTTACGGCGATCCCGCCTTGTACGCCCGCTACTATGTAGCTCAAGCAGGGCATGGCTTACAGGGGTTCCGCGGTGATGAATACATGTACGGCGCCGGTCTCGGTGGTCTGTTTAGAAGTCTTTTTAGAAGAGCAGTACCGCTTTTCAGAAAAGGCCTAGAGCTAGTCAAACTGCATGTAAAAACAGCCGTAAGAAACATTGCTAAAGACGCTATCACGAGTATGTCTACGGCCGTAGTGGACAGATTGAATCGCACCTCTAAAAACAATCAAGAGGGCGACGGACTAATCTACGTAACCACAAAATCGCTTAAAAGAAAAAGAGAAAGAAACTCTTTACCACGAGCGAAAAGACCCCGCTCACCGCGATTCCCGCCGCGCCTCATGAATAACACCGCTCAACGTAAATCGAGTTTGCGTCAGAAGTCCGCAAGACGCCTCACGAGTAACATCTTCTAATAACAGGTTATGGCGTTTATTCACGATGCGTCGATAGAGTGCGCTAAAAGCGACCTGGATATCTTTACTGTGCCTCCCACGCAGACTAGCGTCAAAAAATCGTTTTTTGTCGAGGTGCAACCCATCGCCGCTCTAGCCGATAACGCACCCCTGGAATTTTTCGTATCGGGAAGCAGAGAATATTATTACGATTTAAATAATACACTCTTGAACGTCCAGTGCCGCATCCTGAAACAGGACGGTACGGTTCTCGCTGCCGGCACGCGTGTGGGACTTATTAATTACCCCATAGCCACACTTTTCAATCAGGTGGACATTACTCTGGGGGACCGTTTGATTTCACAATCTGATAACCTTTATAGTTACCGGGCCTACATTGAAACACTTTTAAACTACAGTACGCAAGCGTTGAGCTCGCAATTTACAGCGGGGTTATTCTATAAAGACACTGCAGGTCATCACCAGACCACCGTACTCGATGGCGAAAATCAAAATTATGGGTTCGCCCGCAGAGCCCTCGCAACCCGTCTCTCAAGGCCTGTGGAACTCGTGGGCCCGATCTTCGGTGACATTTTTAATCAACCGAAACTCATTTTGAACGGTCTAGTGTTATGTTCTGCTACCAGAGCTAAGGAAAGAGAGGAGATCTGTCCCTACGATAGAACTCAGCTGAATCCCTACGATGTAACAGGGGACCTGATCCTGCGATCAGACCTGCTAAAGTCCTAAGCTAGTCTGTACGGAGACCTATAGATGTGGGGAAGGAATCCCTACAAGTACTAAGGACTGGGAGGAAAATGGGACACCTCCTAACAGAAATAGTAGCAGACAGACGAACAAACAAAATATATAGAACATAGAGGTCCGTAGACCAAGCAAACTAACAGAGTTAGATACAGAGCACAGGCTAGCTTGAAAGTAGTTATACAATGAAGTCCAGCAAAGCCAGAAGGGCGGAGCAGGATTAAATAGGCCAACAAGGTCATGTGACCAGCAAAGGAAAAAACCTAAGAGCAAGGTTCTAACAGTACCCCCCCTTCTAAGAGGATCCTCCGGATCCCCTAGGACCGGCTTATCAGGAAATCTCCTGTGAAACGCTCTGATAAGTCTGGACGCGGAAACATCATCTGACCTCACCCAAGAGTTATCCTCGGGTCCGAAACCTTTCCAGGCCACAAGATACTGCAAACTACCTCTATACCGTCTAGAGTTAAGGATGCGAGAAATTTCATATTCCCCGTCCTCCACCACCGGAGGAACAGAGGCAGAGGCTTCACAATCCGACACAACAGCTTTTTTTAACAGAGAGACATGAAATACCGGATTAATTCTCCAGGAGGTAGGAACCTCCAACCTAACAGCAGATTGGTTGACAACCTGAAGCACCTTAAAGGGCCCTACAAACTTGGGACCCAATTTCTTAGAAGGAATCCTCAACCGCAGATTCCTAGAGGACAACCAAACCATGTCACCAACAGCGAACAAAACCTCCTGTCGTTTCCTATCAAAGTAGTCTTTAGATTTTCTGTTAGCCTCCTGCAGATTACCACGCACATCCGTCCAAACTCTCTCCAAATCACCGGAAAAATTCTCCTCCTCAGGCACGGCAGATCCCAACTTGGAGAACGACCCAAACGACGGATGTCTCCCAGAACAACAAGAAAAGGCGAACAACCAGCAGAAGAAGATGTATGATTGTTCAGAGCAAATTCAGCAAGTGGCAGAAACTCAGACCACCCCTCTTGATTGTCTGCCACAAAACAACGCAAGAACTGCTCAACATCCTGGTTTTTCCTTTCTGTCTGGCCATTAGATTCAGGATGATATCCGGACGAGAACGATAAATGAACTCCCAACCTGTCACAAAAGGCACGCCAAAAACGAGCCACGAACTGAGGACCCCTATCAGAAACAATGTCAGTAGGAACGCCATGAAGTCTGACAATTTCCTTGACAAAGGCCTTAGCGAGAGTTTTAGCGCAGGGCAGTTTGACGAAGGGAACCAAGTGACACATCTTGCTAAAACGGTCCACGACCACCCAGATGACAGTAAAACCCTCAGAGGGGGGAAGGTCAGTTATAAAGTCCATAGCCAAATGTGTCCAAGGAGCACTGGGAACCTCCAAAGGACAAAGCAACCCCGCAGCAGGAGTATGTGAGGACTTAGATCTAGCACATATAGTACATTGACGCACCCACTTAATGACTTCCTTCTGCCATCCAGGCCACCAAAAACTGCGACCCACCAGTCTCTTGGTCTCAGAGATTCCGGGATGACCTGCCAACCGAGATTCGTGACACTCAACAAACAAATCTCTCCTAAAGGTCCCAGGCACAAACAACCTCCCATGAGGAGTGTTAGATGGGGCATTCTCCTGTGCTTTAAGAATCTCATCTTCCAAAACGGAGTCCAAAGCAGCTATCACAACACCTTCTTGTAAAATGTTCTCCTCTTTCTCAGCACCGACTATGGGAGAAAAACTGCGAGACAAGGCATCCGCCTTAACATTCTTAGTACCAGGGATGTAAGTAACGGAGAAATTAAACCGCGAGAAAAACAGTGCCCACCTAGCCTGACGGGCATTCAGGCGCTTGGCAGCATCAAGATATATCAGATTTTTATGATCCGTAAGAACCTGAACGGGAAATTCCGCACCTTCCAAGAAGTGGCGCCAGTGTTCAAATGCGAGTTTAATAGCCAATAATTCCCGATTACCAATATCGTAATTCAGTTCAGTCTCCGAAATTTTTTTTGAAAAAAAGGCACAGGGATGTAATCCATCCCCGTTATCCTGAGACAATACTGCGCCAACCCCCACAGAGGAAGCATCAACCTCAACCAAAAACGGCTTAGTCACATCAGGCTGCATAAGGATGGGAGCAGAGGTGAACCTCTCCTTGAGATACACAAAAGCTTCAATGGCCTCAGAAGACCACTGAACCGCATCAGCACCTTTCCTGGTGAGATCGGTCAGAGGTTTGACAATACTAGAAAAAGTTTTTATGAATTTTCTGTAATAATTGGCGAAACCTAAAAACCTCTGTATCGATTTCAAACCAATAGGCCTAGGCCATTCCTGCACAGCTTGAACTTTAACCGGGTCCATCTCAAAACCATCACTGGAGATAATGTAACCCAAAAAACTAATTCTCTGTACAGCGAACTCACATTTCTCCAGCTTAGCAAAAAGCGAATTGTCCATTAACAACTGTAATACCTCACGTACGCTCCGCCAATGAGACTCCAGATCCGGCGAATAAATCAAAATGTCATCCAAATACACAACCACATTTTTGCTGATCAAAGGTCTAAGGATGTCATTAATAAGATTCTGAAAAAATGCAGGAGCATTAGTAAGACCAAAAGGCATAACCAGATTCTCAAAATCACCCACAGGAGTGTTAAAAGCAGTCTTCCATTCATCACCCTCCTTCATGCGCAACAGATTGTATGCCCCCTTAAGGTCAATTTTAGAGAACCACTTGGCCCCCATTAACTGGTTAAACAGATCAGGAATCAATGGCAGTGGGTAAGGATTGCGTACAGTAATTTTGTTAATCTCACGAAAATCCAGACAAGGACGTAAACCGCCGTCCTTTTTTTTTACAAAAAAAAATCCAACCGCCACAGGAGACTTAGAGGGCCTAATGTGTCCGGCGGCCAAACTTGTCTGTATGTATTCCTCCAAAGCCTTCCTCTCAGGAATAGTAAGGTTAAATAAACGACTTTTAGGAAGAGTCGCTCCAGGGACAAATTCAATAGAACAATCATAGTCTCTATGGGGAGGCAAAACCTGCGATTCCTTCTCAGAAAAAACTCTCCAAAAATCCTGAATAGGAACAGGCAATTCTCCCCTATCCACAGCTGCAATACGCCCGTTACAACACTTGTCATAACATTTATGGCTCCAGGATTTAATTTCACTGGTAGACCAATCCAGTACAGGATTGTGAAATTTTAACCAGGGCAATCCCAAGACCACCGGAGAAGGCAAGTTATTCAAAACTACCAAATCCAATTTCTCATGGTGAACACCATTAATAGTGAGAGGAAATTCACAGACCTTGAGAGTAATATTCTTCAAAGGGGAACCATCCACAGAAACCACAGCAATGGGGGATGATAAAGGTTTGGGTTTTAAATTGAGTCTTTCCAAGAATCCCCCATCAATTACATTGAGAGTAGACCCACAATCAACAAACACCCGAAATTCCATTAATTTTTCCTGAGCAATCGTGGAAGCAGCTAAAAATACACCCTTGGAATTTAAACAGGCAATACGGGCATGACTGACCATTTTTTTTTCTTTCTTCATACGAAGCTCACAGCCTTTAATCAAATGACCAGATTTTCCGCAATAGGAACACAAACCTTCAGAAAATCTGCGGTCCTTTTCTTGAGAGCGAGGTGCCACCGATCCAATCTCCATCGGTTCACCACTGTTAGAACCTTGCTCTTAGGTTTTTTCCTTTGCTGGTCACATGACCTTGTTGGCCTATTTAATCCTGCTCCGCCCTTCTGGCTTGGCTGGACTTACTGTTATGTTCTGCTACCAGAGCTAAGGAAAGAGAGGAGATCTGTCCCTACGATAGAACTCAGCTGAATCCCTACGATGTAACAGGGAACCTGATCCTGCGATCAGACCTGCTAAAGTCCTAAGCTAGTCTGTACGGAGACCTATAGATGTGGGGAAGGAATCCCTACAAGTACTAAGGACTGGGAGGAAAATGGGACACCTCCTAACAGAAATAGTAGCAGACAGACGAACAAACAAAATATATAGAACATAGAGGTCCGTAGACCAAGCAAACTAACAGAGTTAGATACAGAGCACAGGCTAGCTTGAAAGTAGTTATACAATGAAGTCCAGCAAAGCCAGAAGGGCGGAGCAGGATTAAATAGGCCAACAAGGTCATGTGACCAGCAAAGGAAAAAACCTAACAGCAAGGTTCTAACATCTAGATCTTAAGATCAAGTTATCAAGAAATAAGGACTCGTTTTGCCTTATGACTCCCGAACAGGAACAGTTTAAGGTTCAGATCGTGAACGCAGCCCTCTACGTAAAGAGAGTACAAGTCTCTCCAGCCGTCAGGATCGGTCACAGCCAAGCTCTTCTATCAAGCCCCGCTAAATACGCTCTAGACAGAGCCTGTTTGAAAGTCTATAGCATCCCTGGAGGAACGAGAAATAGTAATCATGAAAATCTTTTTCTGGGCCAGATACCAAAAACGGTGATTCTTTGCTTTGTGGACAACGAGGCCTTCAGCGGCAGTTACCAGAAAAATCCACTTTGCTTTCACCATTATAGGATCAACCATGCTGCTCTGTATTTGGACGGACAGCAGATCCCCGCCAAGCCGTTTCACCCTAATTTTGACGCTGAACAGGCTGTGAGGGAATATATGGCTCTCGTTCACATCTCCGGAAAACAAAAAGCCGACGCAGGATTAAGCATAGACCGTGATGATTTTATGAGCGGCTACACTTTCTTCGCATTCGATTTGTCGCCGGATCAGGAACCGAGCGCTCACTTTTCGCTCATTAAAACGGGAAACCTGCGGGCCGAAATTCATTTTGCGGATGCCACCCCACACACGGTGAATATGATCGTTTATGCTGTCAACACGGCTGTACTGGAGATTAACCAGCGTCGAGAAGTCCTATACGACTTTAATTAAACTTTTGTGACTCCACAGTGGATTTTGTCTATAATGAATACTGTGCAACGGTCATGCATTTTGAGCCGAAATCCCGTTACTCGGAGTATGTTTGGCGGGGTATTTCCCTGCGACCTCTTACCACGCCATATTATCAGGTATAGACCTAGAGCCTATATCGTCAACACAGATTCTTTGGAAGAGCCCCGGTACGCATTGGCTACTCATTATTCTATGCAGGAACAAATCCTTATTTTTTGACAGTTACGGGTTACAACCTGACGCCACCGTATTTCCGAATACAATTATACAATTTTTAAGAAGAAACACCACGACGTATTGCTATCAGAACCGCCAGCTGCAAGACTCTATGTCGAGTTTTTGCGGACAGTTTTGTATTTACGTGTTGTATCACGTCGCTGCGGGAATAACATTGAAGCGAATACTGAAAAACTTTACAAATGATTTAAAACATAATGATCGTCTAGTAGATGCATCTGTACAAAATCTTTCTAACTCTATCACGATTTTCCGTGCGCCATTATGCGATTATAATCAGGTTTGCAAACCGCCCTGCGAAACATGATCTTGCTCTATTTCTGCTACAGAACTATTTCCTTTTTGTAATGTGTACTAAAAATGTTTCTATCTTAGTATTTCTTGTTCAATAAATCATTCAATCTATTTTGCTGTGTCAGGTAACATTAACCCTGGGACTGCTTTTTCTCACAAAAAAAAACATGTATTGACTTGTTTTTTTCCTTACATAAGGCGGTTACACTTTAACCTATATGGGGGTGAAGGGCATGATCGCCTTCTAGCAATTCGGTTTACACAAAGCTAATGGGGAATGTGCCTAGCTTACACATTACCTATTACCTTACAGAGAATCGAGCCGTTGTTAATGGCTAATGTACCAAGATGACACATTATCCTACAATCTGACAGAGATGCTGTCGCCGAGCGCATGGTTAACTTTGTAAATATTAGCATTGAAATGTATTGTAACCTATAGATTTGCTTGTATAATGTTGTATTTTGAAATCTATTTACACCTTTTTACATTTCTTGATTTGTGTATACCTCTAAGTGAATCTACAATAAATGTATATATTTTTTTAAACACTTTTATTACGTCATTATTATGAACACTACAGAATGCTAACCCTAGGGATCCTGGGGCTGCCTTTTCTCACAAAAACATGTCTTGACATGTTTTTCTTACATACGGCGCTTACACATTAACCTACAACCTTGGGTGAAGAGCATGTGGGCGGACATGGGGGACGTAACAGAGGCTGAACATGGGCTGCTTCCGGGGCGGGGACGGAACTGACGTAACAGGTATTGACATACATAAGGGCGGGGAGTGGACGGAGAATGGGGAGGAGGGGAGGGGTTTAGACCGGAAGTGGAGGCGGGACAGGTGCCAAAAGGGGCGGGGCACCTGTCAAAAACCGGAAGTGGGCGTGTTGACGAGAGGTGGGTGCTCTTACTACTACTTCTACACCCCGAGTGCTCCCTCTACACCTCCTATATCTACACCCCGACTGCTCCCTCTACACCTCCTATATCTACACCCCGACTGCTCCCTCTACACCTCCTATATCTACACCCTGACTGCTCTCTCTACACCTCCTATATCTACACACGACTGCTCCATCTACACCTCCTATATCTACACCCCGACTGCTCTCTCTACACCTCCTATATCTACACACGACTGCTCCCTCTACACCTCCTATATCTACACCCCGACTGCTCCCTCTACACCTCCTATATCTACACCCTGACTGCTCCCTCTACACCTCCTATATCTACACCCCGACTGCTCCCTCTACACCTCCTATATCTACACCCCGACTGCTCCCTCTACACCTCCTATATCTACACCCCGACTGCTCCCTCTACACCTCCTATATCTACACCCCGACTGCTCCCTCTACACTTCCTATATCTACACCCTGACTGCTCCCTCTACACCTCCTATATCTACACACGACTGCTCCATCTACACCTCCTATATCTACACCCCGACTGCTCCCTCTACACCTCCTATATCTACACCCCGACTGCTCCATCTGCACCTCATATATCTACACCCCGACTGCTCCCTCTACACCTCCTATATCTACACCCCGACTGCTCCCTCTACACCTCCTATATCTACACCCCGACTGCTCCCTCTACACCTCCTATATCTACACCCCGACTGCTCCCTCCACACCTCCTATATCTACACCCTGACTGCTCCCTCAACACCTCCTATATCTACATCCTGACTGCTCCCTCTACACCTCCTATATCTACACCCTGACTGCTCCCTCTACACCTCCTGTATCTACACCCCGACTGCTCCCTCTACACCTCCTATATCTACACCCTGACTGCTCCCTCTACACCTCCTATATCTACACCCTGACTGCTCCCTCTACACCTCCTATATCTACACCCCGACTGCTCCCTCTACACCTCCTATATCTACACCCTGACTGCTCCCTCTACACCTCCTATATCTACACCCGACTGCTCCCTCTACACCTCCTATATCTACACCCTGACTGCTCCCTCTACACCTTCTATATCTACACCCTGACTGCTCCCTCTACACCTCCTATATCTACACCCTGACTGCTCCCTCTACACCTCCTATATCTACACCCCGACTGCTCCCTCTACACCTCCTATATCTACACCCTGACTGCTCCCTGTACACCTCCTATATCTACACCCGACTGCTCCCTCTACACCTCCTATATCTACACCCTGACTGCTCCCTCTACACCTCCTATATCTACATCCCGACTGCTCCCTCTACACCTCCTATATCTACATCCTGACTGCTCCCTCTACACCTCCTATATCTACACCCCGACTGCTCCCTCTACACCTCCTATATCTACACCCCGACTGCTTCCTCTACACCTCCTATATCTACACCCCGACTGCTTCCTTTACACCTCCTATATCTACACCGCGACTGCTCCCTCTACACCTCCTATATCTACACCCCAACTGCTCCCTCTACACCTCCTATATCTACACCCCGACTGCTCCCTCTACACCTCCTATATCTACACCCCGACTGCTCCCTCTACACCTCCTATATCTACACCCCGACTGCTCCCTCTACACCTCCTATATCTACACCCCGACTGCTCCCTCCACACCTCCTATATCTACACCCTGACTGCTCCCTCAACACCTCCTATATCTACATCCTGACTGCTCCCTCTACACCTCCTATATCTACACCCTGACTGCTCCCTCTACACCTCCTGTATCTACACCCCGACTGCTCCCTCTACACCTCCTATATCTACACCCTGACTGCTCCCTCTACACCTCCTATATCTACACCCTGACTGCTCCCTCTACACCTCCTATATCTACACCCCGACTGCTCCCTCTACACCTCCTATATCTACACCCTGACTGCTCCCTCTACACCTCCTATATCTACACCCGACTGCTCCCTCTACACCTCCTATATCTACACCCTGACTGCTCCCTCTACACCTCCTATATCTACACCCTGACTGCTCCCTCTACACCTCCTATATCTACACCCTGACTGCTCCCTCTACACCTCCTATATCTACACCCCGACTGCTCCCTCTACACCTCCTATATCTACACCCTGACTGCTCCCTGTACACCTCCTATATCTACACCCGACTGCTCCCTCTACACCTCCTATATCTACACCCTGACTGCTCCCTCTACACCTCCTATATCTACATCCCGACTGCTCCCTCTACACCTCCTATATCTACATCCTGACTGCTCCCTCTACACCTCCTATATCTACACCCCGACTGCTCCCTCTACACCTCCTATATCTACACCCCGACTGCTTCCTCTACACCTCCTATATCTACACCCCGACTGCTTCCTTTACACCTCCTATATCTACACCGCGACTGCTCCCTCTACACCTCCTATATCTACACCCCAACTGCTCCCTCTACACCTCCTATATCTACATCCTGACTGCTCCCTCTACACCTCCTATATCTACACCCCGAGTGCTACCTGTACACCTCCTATATCTACACCCGACTGCTCCCTCTACACCTCCTATATCTACACCCTGACTGCTCCCTCTACACCTCCTATATCTACATCCCGACTGCTCCCTCTACACCTCCTATATCTACATCCTGACTGCTCCCTCTACACCTCCTATATCTACACCCCGACTGCTCCCTCTACACCTCCTATATCTACACCCCGACTGCTTCCTCTACACCTCCTATATCTACACCCCGACTGCTTCCTTTACACCTCCTATATCTACACCCCGACTGCTCCCTCTACACCTCCTATATCTACACCCCAACTGCTCCCTCTACACCTCCTATATCTACATCCTGACTGCTCCCTCTACACCTCCTATATCTACACCCCGAGTGCTACCTGTACACCTCCTATATCTACACCCGACTGCTCCCTCTACACCTCCTATATCTACACCCTGACTGCTCCCTCTACACCTCCTATATCTACATCCCGACTGCTCCCTCTACACCTCCTATATCTACATCCTGACTGCTCCCTCTACACCTCCTATATCTACACCCTGACTGCTCCCTCTACACCTCCTATATCTACACCCCGAGTGCTCCCTCTACACTTCCTATATCTACACCCCAACTGCTAGCTGTACACCTCCTATATCTACACCCCGACTGCTCCCTCTACACCTCTTATATCTACACCCTGACTGCTTCCTCTACACCTCCTATATCTACACCCCGACTGCTCCCTCTACACCTCTTATATCTACACCCTGACTGGTCCCTCTATACCTCCTATATCTATACTCCGACTGCTCCCTCTACACCTCCTATATCTACACCCAGACTGCTCCCTCCACACCTCCTATATCTACACATTAACTGCTGCCTGTGCACCTCCTATATCTACACCCCGACTGCTCCCTCTACACCTTCTATATCTACACCCCGAGTGCTCCCTCTACACCTCTTATACCTACACCCCGACTGCTCCCTTTACACCTCCTATATCTACATCCTGACTGGTCCCTCTATACCTCCTATATCTATACTCCGACTGCTCCCTCTACACCTCCTATATCTACACCCCGACTGCTCCCTCTACACCTCCTATATCTACACCCTGACTGCTCCCTCTACACCTCCTATATCTAGACCCCGACTGCTCCCTCTACACCTCCTATATCTACACCCCGACTGCTCCCTCTACACCTCCTATATCTACACCCCGACTGCTCCCTCTACACCTCCTATATCTACACACCGAGTGCTCCCTCTACACCTCCTATATCTACACCCTGACTGCTCCCTCTACACCTCCTATATCTACACCCCGACTGCTCCCTCTACACCTCCTATATCTACACCCCGACTGCTTCCTCTACACCTCCTATATCTACACCCCGACTGCTTCCTTTACACCTCCTATATCTACACCCCGACTGCTCCCTCTACACCTCCTATATCTACACCCCAACTGCTCCCTCTACACCTCCTATATCTACATCCTGACTGCTCCCTCTACACCTCCTATATCTACACCCCGACTGCTCCCTCTACACCTCCTATATCTACACCCCGACTGCTTCCTCTACACCTCCTATATCTACAACCCGACTGCTTCCTTTACACCTCCTATATCTACACCCCGACTGCTCCCTCTACACCTCCTATATCTACACCCCGACTGCTCCCTCTACACTGTCTATATCTACACCCCGACTGCTCCCTCTACACCTCCTATATCTACACCCCGACTGCTCCCTCTACACCTCCTATATCTACACCCCGACTGCTTCCTCTACACCTCCTATATCTACATCCTGACTTCTCCCTCTACACTGTCTATATCTACACCCCGACTGCTCCCTCTACACCTCCTATATCTACATTCTGACTGCTCCCTCTACACCTCCTATATCTACACCCCGACTGCTACCTCTTCACCTCCTATATCTACACCCAGACTGCTCCCTCTACACCTCTTATATCTACACCCCGACTGCTCCCTCTTCACCTCCTATATCTACACCCTGACTGCTTCCTCTACACCTCCTATATCTACACCCGACTGCTCCCTCTACACCTCCTATATCTACACCCCGACTGCTCCCTCTACACCTCCTATATCTACACCCCGACTGCTACCTCTTCACCTCCTATATCTACACCCAGACTGCTCCCTCTACACCTCTTATATCTACACCCCGACTGCTCCCTCTTCACCTCCTATATCTACACCCTGACTGCTTCCTCTACACCTCCTATATCTACACCCGACTGCTCCCTCTACACCTCCTATATCTACACCCGACTGCTCCCTCTACACCTCCTATATCTACACCCTGACTGCTCCCTCTACACCTCCTATATCTACACCCCGACTGCTCCCTCTACACCTCCTATATCTACACCCCAACTGCTCCCTCTACACCTCCTATATTTATATCCTGACTGCTCCCTCTACACCTCCTATATCTATATCCTGACTGCTCCCTCTACACCTCCTATATCTACACCCTGACTGCTCCCTCTACACCTCCTATATCTACACCCCGACTGCTCCCTCTACACCTCCTATATCTACACCCCGACTGCTTCCTCTACACCTCCTATATCTACACCCCGACTGCTTCCTTTACACCTCCTATATCTACACCCCGACTGCTCCCTCTACACCTCCTATATCTACACCCCAACTGCTCCCTCTACACCTCCTATATCTACATCCTGACTGCTCCCTCTACACCTCCTATATCTACACCCCGAGTGCTACCTGTACACCTCCTATATCTACACCCGACTGCTCCCTCTACACCTCCTATATCTACACCCTGACTGCTCCCTCTACACCTCCTATATCTACATCCCGACTGCTCCCTCTACACCTCCTATATCTACATCCTGACTGCTCCCTCTACACCTCCTATATCTACACCCCGACTGCTCCCTCTACACCTCCTATATCTACACCCTGACTGCTTCCTCTACACCTCCTATATCTACACCCCGACTGCTTCCTTTACACCTCCTATATCTACACCGCGACTGCTCCCTCTACACCTCCTATATCTACACCCCGACTGCTCCCTCTACACATCCTATATCTACACCACGACTGCTCCCTCTACACCTCCTATATCTACACCCCAACTGCTCCCTCTACACCTCCTATATCTACATCCTGACTGCTCCCTCTACACCTCCTATATCTACACCCCGAGTGCTACCTGTACACCTCCTATATCTACACCCGACTGCTCCCTCTACACCTCCTATATCTACACCCTGACTGCTCCCTCTACACCTCCTATATCTACATCCCGACTGCTCCCTCTACACCTCCTATATCTACATCCTGACTGCTCCCTCTACACCTCCTATATCTACACCCTGACTGCTCCCTCTACACCTCCTATATCTACACCCCGACTGCTCCCTATACACCTCCTATATCTACACCCGACTGCTCCCTCTACACTTCTTATATCTACACCCTGACTGCTTCCTCTACACCTCCTATATCTACACCCCGACTGCTTCCTTTACACCTCCTATATCTACACCCCGACTGCTCCCTCTACACCTCCTATATCTACACCCCAACTGCTCCCTCAACACCTCCTATATCTACATCCTGACTGCTCCCTCTACATCTCCTATATCTACACCCCGAGTGCTACCTGTACACCTCCTATATCTACACCCGACTGCTCCCTCTACACCTCCTATATCTACATCCCGACTGCTCCCTCTACACCTCCTATATCTACATCCTGACTGCTCCCTCTACACCTCCTATATCTACACCCCGACTGCTCCCTCTACACCTCCTATATCTACACCCCGACTGCTTCCTCTACACCTCCTATATCTACACCCCGACTGCTTCCTTTACACCTCCTATATCTACACCCCGACTGCTCCCTCTACACCTCCTATATCTACACCCCAACTGCTCCCTCTACACATCCTATATCTACATCCTGACTGCTCCCTCTACACCTCCTATATCTACACCCCGAGTGCTACCTGTACACCTCCTATATCTACACCCGACTGCTCCCTCTACACCTCCTATATCTACACCCCGACTGCTCCCTCTACACCTCCTATATCTACACCCTGACTGCTCCCTCTACACCTCCTATATCTACACCCTGACTGCTCCCTATACACCTCCTATATCTACATCCCGACTGCTCCCTCTACACCTCCTATATCTACATCCTGACAGCTCCCTCTACACCTCCTATATCTACACCCTGACTGCTCCCTCTACACCTCCTATATCTACACCCCGAGTGCTCCCTCTACACTTCCTATATCTACACCCCAACTGCTAGCTGTACACCTCCTATATCTACACCCCGACTGCTCCCTCTACACCTCTTATATCTACACCCTGACTGCTTCCTCTACACCTCCTATATCTACACCCCGACTGCTCCCTCTACACCTCTTATATCTACACCCTGACTGGTCCCTCTATACCTCCTATATCTATACTCCGACTGCTCCCTCTACACCTCCTATATCTACACCCAGACTGCTCCCTCTACACCTCCTATATCTACACATTAACTGCTGCCTGTGCACCTCCTATATCTACACCCCGACTGCTCCCTCTACACCTCCTATGTCTACACCCTGACTGCTCCCTCTACACCTCCTTTATCTACACCCTGACTGCTCCCTCTACACCTCCTATATCTACACCCCGACTGCTCCCTCTACACCTCTTATATCTACACCCTGACTGCTCCCTCTACACCTTCTATATCTACACCCCGAGTGCTCCCTCTACACCTCTTATATCTACACCCCGACTGCTCCCTTTACACCTCCTATATCTACATCCTGACTGGTCCCTCTATACCTCCTATATCTATACTCCGACTGCTCCCTCTACACCTCCTATATCTACACCCTGACTGCTCCCTCTACACCTCCTATATCTAGACCCCGACTGCTCCCTCTACACCTCCTATATCTACACCCCGACTGCTCCCTCTACACCTCCTATATCTACACCCCGACTGCTCCCTCTACACCTCCTATATCTACACACCGAGTGCTCCCTCTACACCTCCTATATCTACACCCTGACTGCTCCCTCTACACCTCCTATATCTACACCCCGACTGCTTCCTCTACACCTCCTATATCTACACCCCGACTGCTTCCTTTACACCTCCTATATCTACACCCCGATTGCTCCCTCTACACCTCCTATATCTACACCCCAACTGCTCCCTCTACACCTCCTATATCTACATCCTGACTGCTCCCTCTACACCTCCTATATCTACACCCCGACTGCTCCCTCTACACCTCCTATATCTACACCCCGACTGCTTCCTCTACACCTCCTATATCTACACCCCGACTGCTTCCTTTACACCTCCTATATCTACACCCCGACTGCTCCCTCTACACCTCCTATATCTACACCCCGACTGCTCCCTCTACACTGTCTATATCTACACCCCGACTGCTCCCTCTACACCTCCTATATCTACACCCCGACTGCTCCCTCTACACCTCCTATATCTACACCCCGACTGCTTCCTCTACACCTCCTATATCTACATCCTGACTTCTCCCTCTACACTGTCTATATCTACACCCCGACTGCTCCCTCTACACCTCCTATATCTACACCCTGACTGCTCCCTCTACACCTCCTATATCTACACCCCGACTGCTACCTCTTCACCTCCTATATCTACACCCAGACTGCTCCCTCTACACCTCTTATATCTACACCCCGACTGCTCCCTCTTCACCTCCTATATCTACACCCTGACTGCTTCCTCTACACCTCCTATATCTACACCCCGACTGCGCCCTCTACAACTCCTATATCTACACCCTGACTGCTCCCTCCACACCACCTATATCTACACCCGACTGCTCCCTCTACACCTCCTATATCTACACCCCGACTGCTCCCTCTACACCTCCTATATCTACACCCCGACTGCTCTCTCTACACCTCCTATATCTACACCCCGACTGCTCCCTCTACACATCCTATATCTACATCCTGACTGCTCCCTCTACACCTCCTATATCTACACCTGACTGCTCTCTCTACATCTCCTATATCTACACCCCGACTGCTCCCTCTACACCTCCTATATCTACACCCGACTGCTCCCTCTACACCTCCTATATCTACATCCTGACTGCTCCCTCTACACCTCCTATATCTACACCCGACTGCTCTCTCTACATCTCCTATATCTACACCCCGACTGCTCCCTCTACACCTCCTATATCTACACCCCGACTGCTCCCTCTACACCTCCTATTTCTACACCCGACTGCTCCCTCTACACCTCCTATATCTACACCCCGACTGCTCCCTCTACACCTCCTCTATCTACACCCCGACTGCTCCCTCTACACCTCCTCTATCTACACCCCGACTGCTCCCTCTACACCTCCTATATCTACACCCCGATTGCTCCCTCTACACCTCCTATATCTACACCCCGACTGCTCCCTCTACACCTCCTATATCTACACCCCGACTGCTCCCTCTACACCGTCTATATCTACACTCTGACTGCTGTCTCTACACCTCCTATATCTACACCCCGACTGCTCCCTCTACACCTCCTATATCTACACCCCGATTGCTCCCTCTACACCTCCTATATCTACACCCCGACTGCTCCCTCTACACCTCCTATATCTACTCCCCGACTGCTCCCTCTACACCTCCTATATCTACACCCCGACTGCTCCCTCTACACCGTCTATATCTACACCCTGACTGCTCCCTCTACACCTCCTATGTCTACACCACGACCGCTGCCTCTACATCTCCTATATCAACACCCCGACTGCTCCCTCTACACCGTCTATATCTACACCCGACTGCTCCCTCTACACCTCCTATATCTACACCCTGACTGCTCCCTCTACACCTCCTATATCTACACCCGACTGCTCCCTCTACACCTCCTATATCTACATCCTGACTGCTCCCTCTACACCTCCTATATCGACACCCCGAGTGCTACCTGTACACCTCCTATATCTACACCCGACTGCTCCGTCTACACCTCCTATATCTACACCCCGACTGCTCCCTCTACACCTCCTATATCTACACCCTGACTGCTCCCTCTACACCTCCTATATCTACACCCGACTGCTCCCTCTACACCTCCTATATCTACACCCTGACTGCTCCCTCTACACCTCCTATATCTACACCCGACTGCTCCCTCTACACCTCCTATATCTACATCCTGACTGCTCCCTCTACACCTCCTATATCTACACCCCGAGTGCTACCTGTACACCTCCTATATCTACACCCGACTGCTCCGTCTACACCTCCTATATCTACACCCCGACTGCTCCCTCTACACCTCCTATATCTACACCCTGACTGCTCCCTCTGCACCTCCTATATCTACACCCGACTGCTCCCTCTACACCTCCTATATCTACACCCTGACTGCTCCCTCTACACCTCCTATATCTACACCCCGACTGCTCCCTCTACACCTCCTATATCTACACCCCGACTGCTCCCTCTACACCTCCTATATCTACATCCCGACTGCTCCCTCTACACCTCCTATATCTACATCCTGACAGCTCCCTCTACACCTCCTATATCTACACCCTGACTGCTCCCTCTACACCTCCTATATCTACACCCCGAGTGCTCCCTCTACACTTCCTATATCTACACCCCAACTGCTAGCTGTACACCTCCTATATCTACACCCCGACTGCTCCCTCTACACCTCTTATATCTACACCCTGACTGCTTCCTCTACACCTCCTATATCTACACCCCGACTGCTCCCTCTACACCTCTTATATCTACACCCTGACTGGTCGCTCTATACCTCCTATATCTACACTCCGACTGCTCCCTCTACACCTCCTATATCTACACCCAGACTGCTCCCTCTACACCTCCTATATCTACACATTAACTGCTGCCTGTGCACCTCCTATATCTACACCCCGACTGCTCCCTCTACACCTCCTATGTCTACACCCTGACTGCTCCCTCTACACCTCCTATATCTACACCCCGACTGCTCCCTCTACACCTCCTATGTCTACACCCTGACTGCTCCCTCTACACCTCCTATATCTACACCCTGACTGCTCCCTCTACACCTCCTATATCTACACCCCGACTGCTCCCTCTACACCTCTTATATCTACACCCTGACTGCTCCCTCTACACCTTCTATATCTACACCCCGAGTGCTCCCTCTACACCTCTTATATCTACACCCCGACTGCTCCCTTTACACCTCCTATATCTACATCCTGACTGGTCCCTCTATACCTCCTATATCTATACTCCGACTGCTCCCTCTACACCTCCTATATCTACACCCTGACTGCTCCCTCTACACCTCCTATATCTAGACCCCGACTGCTCCCTCTACACCTCCTATATCTACACCCCGACTGCTCCCTCTACACCTCCTATATCTACACCCCGACTGCTCCCTCTACACCTCCTATATCTACACACCGAGCGCTCCCTCTACACCTCCTATATCTACACCCTGACTGCTCCCTCTACACCTCCTATATCTACACCCCGACTGCTCCCTCTACACCTCCTATATCTACACCCCGAGTGCTTCCTCTACACCTCCTATATCTACACCCCGACTGCTTCCTTTACACCTCCTATATCTACACCCCGATTGCTCCCTCTACACCTCCTATATCTACACCCCAACTGCTCCCTCTACACCTCCTATATCTACATCCTGACTGCTCCCTCTACACCTCCTATATCTACACCCCGACTGCTCCCTCTACACCTCCTATATCTACACCCCGACTGCTTCCTCTACACCTCCTATATCTACACCCCGACTGCTTCCTTTACACCTCCTATATCTACACCCCGACTGCTCCCTCTACACCTCCTATATCTACACCCCGACTGCTCCCTCTACACTGTCTATATCTACACCCCGACTGCTCCCTCTACACCTCCTATATCTACATCCTGACTTCTCCCTCTACACTGTCTATATCTACACCCCGACTGCTCCCTCTACACCTCCTATATCTACACCCTGACTGCTCCCTCTACACCTCCTATATCTACACCCCGACTGCTACCTCTTCACCTCCTATATCTACACCCAGACTGCTCCCTCTACACCTCTTATATCTACACCCCGACTGCTCCCTCTTCACCTCCTATATCTACATCCTGACTGCTCCCTCTACACCTCCTATATCTACACCCCGACTGCTCCCTCTACACCTCCTATATCTACACCCCGACTGCTTCCTCTACACCTCCTATATCTACACCCCGACTGCTTCCTTTACACCTCCTATATCTACACCCCGACTGCTCCCTCTACACCTCCTATATCTACACCCCGACTGCTCCCTCTACACTGTCTATATCTACACCCCGACTGCTCCCTCTACACCTCCTATATCTACACCCCGACTGCTCCCTCTACACCTCCTATATCTACACCCCGACTGCTTCCTCTACACCTCCTATATCTACATCCTGACTTCTCCCTCTACACTGTCTATATCTACACCCCGACTGCTCCCTCTACACCTCCTATATCTACACCCTGACTGCTCCCTCTACACCTCCTATATCTACACCCCGACTGCTACCTCTTCACCTCCTATATCTACACCCAGACTGCTCCCTCTACACCTCTTATATCTACACCCCGACTGCTCCCTCTTCACCTCCTATATCTACACCCTGACTGCTTCCTCTACACCTCCTATATCTACACCCCGACTGCGCCCTCTACAACTCCTATATCTACACCCTGACTGCTCCCTCCACACCACCTATATCTACACCCGACTGCTCCCTCTACACCTCCTAAATCTACACCCCGACTGCTCCCTCTACACCTCCTATATCTACACCCCGACTGCTCCCTCTACACCTCCTATATCTACATCCTGACTGCTCCCTCTACACCTCCTATATCTACACCTGACTGCTCTCTCTACATCTCCTATATCTACACCCCGACTGCTCCCTCTACACCTCCTATATCTACACCCGACTGCTCCCTCTACACCTCCTATATCTACATCCTGACTGCTCCCTCTACACCTCCTATATCTACACCCGACTGCTCTCTCTACATCTCCTATATCTACACCCCGACTGCTCCCTCTACACCTCCTATATCTACACCCCGACTGCTCCCTCTACACCTCCTATTTCTACACCCGACTGCTCCCTCTACACCTCCTATATCTACACCCCGACTGCTCCCTCTACACCTCCTATATCTACACCCCGACTGCTCCCTCTACACCTCCTCTATCTACACCCCGACTGCTCCCTCTACACCTCCTATATCTACACCCCGATTGCTCCCTCTACACCTCCTATATCTACACCCCGACTGCTCCCTCTACACCTCCTATATCTACACCCCGACTGCTCCCTCTACACCGTCTATATCTACACTCTGACTGCTGCCTCTACACCTCCTATATCTACACCCCGACTGCTCCCTCTACACCTCCTATACCTACAACCCGACTGCTCCCTCTACACCGTCTATATCTTAACCCCAACTGCTCTCTCTACACCTCCTATATCTACACCCCTACTGTCCCCTCTACACCTCCTATATCTACACCCTGACTGCTCCCTCTACACCTCTTATACCTACATCCTGACTGCTCCCTCTACACCTCCTATATCTACTCCCCGACTGCTCCCTCTACACCTCCTATATCTACACCCCGACTGCTCCCTCTACACCGTCTATATCTACACCCTGACTGCTCCCTCTACACCTCCTATGTCTACACCACGACCGCTGCCTCTACATCTCCTATATCTACACCCCGACTGCTCCCTCTACACCGTCTATATCTACACCCGACTGCTCCCTCTACACCTCCTTTATCTACACCCTGACTGCTCCCTCTACACCTCCTATATCTACACCCGACTGCTCCCTCTACACCTCCTATATCTACACCCTGACTGCTCCCTCTACACCTATTATATCTACTCCCTGACTGCTCCCTCTACACCTCTTATATCTACACCCGACTGCTTCCTCTACACCTTCTATATCTACATCCTGACTGCTCCCTCTACACCTCCTATATCTACACCCTGACTGCTCCCTCTACACCTCCTATATATACACCCTGACTGCTCCCTCTACACCTCCTATATCTACACCCCGACTGCTCCCTCTACATCTCCTATATCTACATCCTGACTGCTCCCTCTACACCTCTTATATCTACACCCGACTGCTTCCTCTACACCTTCTATATCTACATCCTGACTGCTCCCTCTACACCTCTTATATCTACACCCAACTGCTCCCTCTACACCTTCTATATCTACACCCTGACTGCTCCCTCTACACCTCCTATATCTGCATCCCGACTGCTTCCTCTACACCTCCTATATCTACACCCGACTGCTCCCTCTACACCTCCTATATCTACACCCCGACTGCTCCCTCTACATCTCCTATATCTACATCCTGACTGCTCCCTCTACACCTCCTACATCTACACCCTGACTGCTCCCTCTACACCTCCTATATCTACACCCCGACTGCTCCCTCTACACCTCTTATATCTACACCCTGACTGCTCCCTCTACACCTCCTATATCTACACCCCGACTGCTCCCTCTACACCTCCTATAATTACATCCCGACTGCTTCCTCTACACCTCCTATATCTACACCCGACTGCTCCCTCTACACCTCCTATATCTACACCCGACTGCTCCCTCTACACCTCCTATATCTATACACTGACTGCTCCCTCTACACCTCCTATATCTACACCCTGACTGCTCCTTCTACACCTCCTATATCTACACCCCTACACCTCCTATATCTACACTCCGACTGCTCCCTCTACACCTCCTATATCTGCATCCTGACTGATTCCTCTACATCTCCTATATCTACACCCCGACTGCTCCCTCTACACCTCCTATATCTACACCCGACTGCTCCCTCTACACCTCTTATATCTACATCCTGACTGCTCCCTCTGCACCTCCTATATCTACACCCCTACACCTCCTATATCTACACTCCGACTGCTCCATCTACACCTCCTATATCTACATCCTGACTGCTCTCTCTACACCTCCTATATCTACACCCGACTGCTCCCTCTACACCTCCTATATCTACACCCGACAGCTCCATCTACACCTCCTATATCTACACCCGACTGCTCCCTCTACACCTCCTATATCTACACCCGACTCTCCCCTCTACAACTCCTATATCTGCATCCCGACTGCTTCCTCTACACCTCCTATATCTACACCCGACTGCTCCCTCTACACCTCCTATATCTACACCCGACTGCTCCCTCTACACCTCCTATATCTATACACTGACTGCTCCCTCTACACCTCCTATATCTACACCCTGACTGCTCCTTCTACACCTCCTATATCTAAACCCGACTGCTCCCTCTACACCTCCTATATCTACACCCCGACTGCTCCCTCTACACCTCCTATATCTACATCCCGACTGCTCCCTCTACATCTCCTATATCTACACCCCGACTGCTCCCTCTACACCTCCTATATCTTCACTCCGACTGCTCCCTCTACACCTCCTATATCTACACCCCGACTGCTCCCTCTACACCTTCTATATCTACACCCCGACTGCTCCCTCTACACCTCCTATATCTTCACTCCGACTGCTCCCTCTACACCTCCTATATCTACACCCCGACTGCTCCCTCTACACCTCCTATATCTACACCCTGACTGCTCCCTTTACACCTCCTATGTCTACACCACGACCGCTGCCTCTACATCTCCTATATCTACACCCCGACTGGTCCCTCTACACCGTCTATATCTACACCCCGACTGCTCCCACTATACCTCCTATATCTACACCCTGACTGCTCCCTCTACACCTCCTATATCTACACCCCGACTGCTCCCTCTATACCTCCTATATCTACACCCTGACTGCTCCCTCTACACCTCCTATATCTACACCCCGACTGCTCCCTCTACACCTCCTATATCTACACCCCGACTGCTCCCTCTACACCTCCTATATCTACACCCGACTGCTCCCTCTACACCTCTTATATCTATACACTGACTGCTCCTCTACATCTCCTATATCTACATCCTGACTGCTCCCTCTGCACCTCCTATATCTACACCCCTACACCTCCTATATCTACACTCCGACTGCTCCCTCTACACCTCCTATATCTACATCCTGACTGCTCCCTCTACACCTCCTATATCTACACCCGACTCTCCCCTCTACAACTCCTATATCTGCATCCCGACTGCTTCCTCTACACCTCCTATATCTACACCCGACTGCTCCCTCTACACCTCCTATATCTACACCCGACTGCTCCCTCTACACCTCCTATATCTATACACTGACTGCTCCCTCTACACCTCCTATATCTACACCCTGACTGCTCCTTCTACACCTCCTATATCTAAACCCGACTGCTCCCTCTACACCTCCTATATCTACACCCCGACTGCTCCCTCTACACCTCCTATATCTACATCCCGACTGCTCCCTCTACATCTCCTATATCTACACCCCGACTGCTCCCTCTACACCTCCTATATCTACATCCTGACTGCTCCCTCTACACCTCCTATATCTACATCCTGACTGCTCCCTCTACACCTCCTATATCTACACCCCGACTGCTCCCTCTACACCTCCTATATCTACACCCTGACTGCTCCCTTTACACCTCCTATGTCTACACCACGACCGCTGCCTCTACATCTCCTATATCTACACCCCGACTGGTCCCTCTACACCGTCTATATCTACACCCCGACTGCTCCCACTATACCTCCTATATCTACACCCTGACTGCTCCCTCTACACCTCCTATATCTACACCCCGACTGCTCCCTCTATACCTCCTATATCTACACCCTGACTGCTCCCTCTACACCTCCTATATCTACACCCCGACTGCTCCCTCTACACCTCCTATATCTACACCCTTACTGCTCTCTCTACACCTCCTATATCTACACCCCGAGTGCTCCCTGTACACCTCCTATATCTACATCCCGACTGCTCCCTCTACATCTCCTATATCTACACCCCGACTGCTCCCTCCACACCTCCTATATCTACACTCCGACTGCTCCCTCTACACCTCCTATATCTACATCCTGACTGCTTCCTCTACACCTCCTATATCTACACCCCGACTGCTCCCTCTTCACCTCCTATATCTACACCCAGACTGCTCCCTCTACACCTCTTATATCTACACCCCGATTGCTCCCTCTACACCTCCTATATCTACATCCTGACTGCTCCCTCTACACCTCCTATATCTACACCCAGACTGCTCCCTCTACACCTCCTATATCTTCACCCTGACTGCTCCCTCTACACCTCCTATATCTACACCCCGAATGCTCCCTCTACACCTCCTATATCTACACCCCGACTGCTCCCTCTACACCTCCTATATCTACACCCCGATTGCTCCCTCTACACCTCCTATATCTACATACTGACTGCTCCCTCTACACCTCCTATATCTACACCCCGACTGCTACCTCTACGCCTCCTATATCTACACCCTGACTGCTCCCTCTACACCTCCTATATCTACACCCGACTGCTCCCTCTACACCTCCTATATCTACATCCTGACTGCTCCCTCTACACCTCCTATATCTACACCCCGATTGCTCCCTCTACACCTCCTATATCTACATACTGACTGCTCCCTCTACACCTCCTATATCTACACCCCGACTGCTACCTCTACGCCTCCTATATCTACACCCTGACTGCTCCCTCTACACCTCCTATATCTACACCCCGACTGCTCCCTCTATACCTCCTATATCTACACCCTGGCTGCTCCCTTTACACCTCCTATGTCTACACCACGACCGCTGCCTCTACATCTCCTATATCTACACCCCGACTGGTCCCTCTACACCGTCTATATCTACTCCCCGACTGCTCCCTCTATACCTCCTATATCTACACCCCGACTGCTCCCTCTATACCTCCTATATCTACACCCTGACTGCTCCCTCTACACCTCCTATATCTACACCCCGACTGCTACCTCTACGCCTCCTATATCTACACCCTGACTGCTCCCTCTACACCTCCTATATCTACACCCCGAGTGCTCCCTGTACACCTCCTATATCTACATCCCGACTGCTCCCTCTACACCTCCTATATCTACAACCTGACTGCTCCCTCTACACCTCCTATATCTACACCCCGAGTCCTACCTTTACACCTCCTATATCTACACCCCAACTGCTACCTGTACACCTCCTATATCTACACCCCGACTGCTCCCTCTACACCTCTTATATCTACATCCTGACTGCTCCCTCTGAACCGTCTATATCTACACCCTGACTGCTCCCTCTACACCTCCTATTTCTACACGCGACTGCTCCCTCTACACCTCCTATATCTACACCAAGACTGCTCCCTCTACACCTCCTATATCTACATCCCGACTGCTCCCTCTACACCTCCTATATCTACATCCCGACTGCTCCCTCTACACCTCCTATATCTACACCCTGACTGCTCCCTCTACACCTCCTATATCTACACCCCGACTGCTCCCTCTACACCTCCTATATCTACACCCCGACTACTCCCTCTATACCTCCTATATCTACTCCCCGACTGCTTCCTCTACACCTCCTATATCTACACCCCGACTGCTCCCTCTTCACCTCCTATATCTACACCCAGACTGCTCCCTCTACACCTCTTATATCTACACCCCGATTGCTCCCTCTACACCTCCTATATCTACATCCTGACTGCTCCCTCTACAACGCCTATATCTACACCCTGACTGCTCCCTCTACACCTCCTATATCTACACCCCAACTGCTACCTATACACCTCCTATATCTACACCCCGACTGCTCCCTCTACACCTCCTATATCGACACCCCGATTGCTCCCTCTACACCTCCTATATCTACATACTGACTGCTCCCTCTACACCTCCTATATCTACACCCGACTGTCCCCTCTACAACTCCTATATCTGCATCCCGACTGCTCCCTCTACACCTCCTATATCTACATACTGACTGCTCCCTCTACACCTCCTATATCTACACCCCAACTGCTCCCTCTACACCTCCTATATCTACACCCGACTGCTCCCTCTACACCTCCTATATCTATACACTGACTGCTCCCTCTTCACCTCCTATATCTACACCCGACTGCTCCCTCTACACCTCCTATATCTACACCCCGACTGCTCCCTCTACACCTCCTATATCTACACCCTGACTGCTCCTTCTACACCTCCTATATCTACACCCGACTACTCCCGCTACACCTCCTATATCTACACCCCGACTGCTCCCTCTACACATCCTATATCTACATCCCGACTGCTCCCTCTACATCTCCTATATCTACACCCCGACTGCTCCCTCTACACCTCCTATATCTACACTCCGACTGCTCCCTCTACACCTCCTATATCTACATACTGACTGCTCCCTCTACACCTCCTATATCTACACCCCAACTGCTCCCTCTACACCTCCTATATCTACACCCGACTGCTCCCTCTACACCTCCTATATCTATACACTGACTGCTCCCTCTACACCTCCTATATCTACACCCGACTGCTCCCTCTACACCTCCTATATCTACACCCCGACTGCTCCCTCTACACCTCCTATATCTACACCCTGACTGCTCCTTCTACACCTCCTATATCTACACCCGACTACTCCCGCTACACCTCCTATATCTACACCCCGACTGCTCCCTCTACACATCCTATATCTACATCCCGACTGCTCCCTCTACATCTCCTATATCTACACCCCGACTGCTCCCTCTACACCTCCTATATCTACACTCCGACTGCTCCCTCTACACCTCCTATATCTACATCCTGACTGCTCCCTCTACACCTCCTATATCTACATCCTGACTGCTCCCTCGACACCTCCTATATCTACACCCCGACTGCTCCCTCTGCACCTCCTATATCTACACCCTGACTGCTCCCTTTACACCTCCTATATCTACACCCTGACTGCTCCCTCTATACCTCCTATATCTACACCCTGACTGCTCCCTTTACACCTCCTATATCTACACCCGACTGCTCCCTCTACACCGTCTATATCTACACCCCGACTGCTCCCTCTATACCTCCTATATCTACACCCTGACTGCTCCCTCTATACCTCCTATATCTACACCCCGACTGCTCCCTCTACACCTCCTATATCTACACCCTGACTGCTCCCTCTACACATCCTATATCTACACCCCGAATGCTCCCTGTACACCTCCTATATCTACATCCCGACTGCTCCCTCTACACCTCCTATATCTACACCCCGACTGCTCCCTCCACACCTCCTATATCTACATCCTGACTGCTCCCTCTACACCTCCTATATCTACACCCCGACTGCTCCCTCTACACCTCCTATATCTACACCCTGACTGCTCCCTCTACACCTCCTATATCTACACCGGGAATGCTCCCTGTACACCTCCTATATCTACATCCCGACTGCTCCCTCTACATCTCCTATATCTACACCCCGACTGCTCCCTCCACACCTCCTATATCTACACTCCGACTGCTCCCTCTACACCTCCTATATCTACATCCTGACTGCTCCCTCGACACCTCCTATATCTACACCCCGACTGCTCCCTCTGCACCTCCTATATCTACACCCTGACTGCTCCCTTTACACCTCCTATGTCTACACCACGACCGCTGCCTCTACATCTCCTATATCTACACCCCGACTGGTCCCTCTACACCGTCTATATCTACACCCCGACTGCTCCCTCTATACCTCCTATATCTACACCCTGACTGCTCCCTCTACACCTCCTATATCTACACCCCGACTGCTCCCTCTATACCTCCTATATCTACACCCTGACTGCTCCCTCTACACCTCCTATATCTACACCCTGACTGCTCCCTCTACACCTCCTATATCTACACCCCGAGTGCTCCCTCTACACCTCCTATATCTACACCCTGACTGCTCCCTCTACACCTCCTATATCTACACCCCGAGTCCTATCTTTACACCTCCTATATCTACACCCGACTGCTCCCTCTATACCTCCTATATCTACACCCCAACTGCTACCTGTACACCTCCTATATCTACACCCCGACTGCTCCCTCTACACCTCTTATATCTACACCCTGACTGCTTACTCTACACCTCCTATATCTACATCCTGACTGCTCCCTCTGAACCGTCTATATCTACACCCTGACTGCTCCCTCTACACCTCCTATTTCTACACGCGACTGCTCCCTCTACACCTCCTATATCTACACACCGACTGCTCCCTATACACCTCCTATATCTACACCCCGACTACTCCCTCTACACCTCCTATATCTACTCCCCGACTGCTTCCTCTACACCTCCTATATCTACACCCCGACTGCTCCCTCTTCACCTCCTATATCTACACCCAGACTGCTCCCTCTACACCTCTTATATCTACACCCCGACTGCTCCCTCTACACCTTCTATATCGACATCATGACTGCTCCCTCTACATCTCCTATATCTACACCCCGACTGCTCCCTCCACACCTCCTATATCTACACTCCGACTGCTCCCTCTACACCTCCTATATCTACATCCTGACTGCTTCCTCTACACCTCCTATATCTACACCCCGACTGCTCCCTCTTCACCTCCTATATCTACACCCAGACTGCTCCCTCTACACCTCTTATATCTACACCCCGATTGCTCCCTCTACACCTCCTATATCTACATCCTGACTGCTCCCTCTACAACGCCTATATCTACACCCTGACTGCTCCCTCTACACCTCCTATATCTACACCCCGATTGCTCCCTCTACACCTCCTATATCTACATACTGACTGCTCCCTCTACACCTCCTATATCTACACCCCGACTGCTACCTCTACGCCTCCTATATCTACACCCTGACTGCTCCCTCTACACCTCCTATATCTACACCCCGACTGCTCCCTCTACACCTCCTATATCTACACCCCGACTGCTCCCTCTACATCTCCTATATCTACACCCCGACTGGTCCCTCTACACCGTCTATATCTACACCCCGACTGCTCCCTCTATACCTCCTATATCTACACCCCGACTGCTCCCTCTATACCTCCTATATCTACACCCTGACTGCTCCCTCTACACCTCCTATATCTACACCCCGACTGCTACCTCTACGCCTCCTATATCTACACCCTGACTGCTCCCTCTACACCTCCTATATCTACACCCAGAGTGCTCCCTGTACACCTCCTATATCTACATCCCGACTGCTCCCTCTACACCTCCTATATCTACAACCTGACTGCTCCCTCTACACCTCCTATATCTACACCCGACTGCTCCCTCTATACTTCCTATATCTACACCCCAACTGCTACCTGTACACCTCCTATATCTACACCCCGACTGCTCCCTCTACACCTCTTATATCTACACCCTGACTGCTTACTCTACACCTCCTATATCTACATCCTGACTGCTCCCTCTGAACCGTCTATATCTACACCCTGACTGCTCCCTCTACACCTCCTATTTCTACACGCGACTGCTCCCTCTACACCTCCTATATCTACACCCCGACTGCTCCCTCTACACCTCCTATATCTACATCCCGACTGCTCCCTCTACACCTCCTATATCTACACCCTGACTGCTCCCTCTACACCTCCTATATCTACACCCCGACTGCTCCCTATACACCTCCTATATCTACACCCCGACTACTCCCTCTATACCTCCTATATCTACTCCCCGACTGCTTCCTCTACACCTCCTATATCTACACCCCGACTGCTCCCTCTTCACCTCCTATATCTACACCCAGACTGCTCCCTCTACACCTCTTATATCTACACCCCGATTGCTCCCTCTACACCTCCTATATCTACACCAAGACTGCTCCCTCTACACCTCCTATATCTACATCCCGACTGCTCCCTCTACACCTCCTATATCTACATCCCGACTGCTCCCTCTACACCTCCTATATCTACACCCTGACTGCTCCCTCTACACCTCCTATATCTACACCCCGACTGCTCCCTATACACCTCCTATATCTACACCCCGACTACTCCCTCTATACCTCCTATATCTACTCCCCGACTGCTTCCTCTACACCTCCTATATCTACACCCCGACTGCTCCCTCTTCACCTCCTATATCTACACCCAGACTGCTCCCTCTACACCTCTTATATCTACACCCCGATTGCTCCCTCTACACCTCCTATATCTAGACCCCGACTGCTCCCTCTACACCTCCTATATCTACATCCTGACTGCTCCCTCTACAACGCCTATATCTACACCCTGACTGCTCCCTCTACACCTCCTATATCTACACCCCAACTGCTACCTATACACCTCCTATATCTACACCCCGACTGCTCCCTCTACACCTCCTATATCGACACCCCGATTGCTCCCTCTACACCTCCTATATGTACATACTGACTGCTCCCTCTACACCTCCTATATCTACACCCCGACTGCTCCCTCTACACCTCCTATATCTACACCCGACTGCTCCCTCTACACCTCCTATATCTACACCCGACTGTCCCCTCTACAACTCCTATATCTGCATCCCGACTGCTCCCTCTACACCTCCTATATCTACATACTGACTGCTCCCTCTACACCTCCTATATGTACACCCCAACTGCTACCTATACACCTCCTATATCTACACCCCGACTGCTCCCTCTACACCTCCTATATCTACACCCGACTGCTCCCTCTACACCTCCTATATCTATACACTGACTGCTCCCTCTACACCTCCTATATCTACACCCGACTGCTCCCTCTACACCTCCTATATCTACACCCCGACTGCTCCCTCTACACCTCCTATATCTACACCCTGACTGCTCCTTCTACACCTCCTATATCTACACCCGACTACTCCCTCTACACTTCCTATATCTACACCCCGACTGCTCCCTCTACACATCCTATATCTACATCCCGACTGCTCCCTCTACATCTCCTATATCTACACCCCGACTGCTCCCTCTACACCTCCTATATCTACACTCCGACTGCTCCCTCTACACCTCCTATATCTACATCCTGACTGCTCCCTCGACACCTCCTATATCTACACCCCGACTGCTCCCTCTGCACCTCCTATATCTACACCCTGACTGCTCCCTTTACACCTCCTATATCTACACCCTGACTGCTCCCTCTATACCTCCTATATCTACACCCTGACTGCTCCCTTTACACCTCCTATATCTACACCCGACTGCTCCCTCTACACCGTCTATATCTACACCCCGACTGCTCCCTCTATACCTCCTATATCTACACCCTGACTGCTCCCTCTATACCTCCTATATCTACACCCCGACTGCTCCCTCTACACCTCCTATTTCTACACCCTGACTGCTCCCTCTACACATCCTATATCTACACCCCGAATGCTCCCTGTACACCTCCTATATCTACATCCCGACTGCTCCCTCTACACCTCCTATATCTACACCCCGACTGCTCCCTCCACACCTCCTATATCTACATCCTGACTGCTCCCTCTACACCTCCTATATCTACACCCCGACTGCTCCCTCTACACCTCCTATATCTACACCCTGACTGCTCCCTCTACACATCCTATATCTACACCGGGAATGCTCCCTGTACACCTCCTATATCTACATCCCGACTGCTCCCTCTACATCTCCTATATCTACACCCCGACTGCTCCCTCCACACCTCCTATATCTACACTCCGACTGCTCCCTCTACACCGCCTATATCTACATCCTGACTGCTCCCTCTACACCTCCTATATCTACATCCTGACTGCTCCCTCGACACCTCCTATATCTACATCCTGACTGCTCCCTCTGCACCTCCTATATCTACACCCTGACTGCTCCCTTTACACCTCCTATGTCTACACCACGACCGCTGCCTCTACATCTCCTATATCTACACCCCGACTGGTCCCTCTACACCGTCTATATCTACACCCCGACTGCTCCCTCTATACCTCCTATATCTACACCCTGACTGCTCCCTCTACACCTCCTATATCTACACCCCGACTGCTCCCTCTATACCTCCTATATCTACACCCTGACTGCTCCCTCTACACCTCCTATATCTACACCCTGACTGCTCCCTCTACACCTCCTATATCTACACCCCGAGTGCTCCCTCTACACCTCCTATATCTACACCCTGACTGCTCCCTCTACACCTCCTATATCTACACCCCGAGTCCTACCTTTACACCTCCTATATCTACACCCGACTGCTCCCTCTATACCTCCTATATCTACACCCCAACTGCTACCTGTACACCTCCTATATCTACACCCCGACTGCTCCCTCTACACCTCTTATATCTACACCCTGACTGCTTACTCTACACCTCCTATATCTACATCCTGACTGCTCCCTCTGAACCGTCTATATCTACACCCTGACTGCTCCCTCTACACCTCCTATTTCTACACGTGACTGCTCCCTCTACACCTCCTATATCTACACCCCGACTGCTCCCTATACACCTCCTATATCTACACCCCGACTACTCCCTCTACACCTCCTATATCTACTCCCCGACTGCTTCCTCTACACCTCCTATATCTACACCCCGACTGCTCCCTCTTCACCTCCTATATCTACACCCAGACTGCTCCCTCTACACCTCTTATATCTACACCCCGACTGCTCCCTCTACACCTTCTATATCGACATCATGACTGCTCCCTCTACACCTCCTATATCTACATCCTGACTGCTCCCTCTACAACTCCTATATTTACACCCTGACTGCTCCCTCTACACCTCCTATATCTACACCCCAACTGCTACCTGTACACCTCCTATATCTACACCCCGACTGCTCCCTCTACACCTCCTATATCTACACCCGACTGCTCCCTCTACACCTCCTATGTCTACACCCCGACTGCTCCCTCTACACCTCCTATATCTACACCCGACAGCTCCCTCTACACCTCCTATATCTACACCCCGACTGCTACCTCTATACCTCCTATATGTACATCCTGACTGCTCCCTCTACACCTCTTATATCTACACCCCGACTGCTACCTTTACACTTCCTATATCTACTCCCCGACTGCTCCCTCTACACCTCCTATACCTACATCCTGACTGCTCCCTCTACACCTCCTATATCTATATCCTGACTGCTCCCTCTACACCTCCTATATCTACACCCCGACTGCTCCCTCTACACCGTCTATATCTACACCCTTACTGCTCCCTCTACACCTCCTATATCTACACCCCGACTGCTCCCTCTACACCTCCTATATCTACACCCCGACTGCTCCCTCTACACCTCCTATATCTACACCCCGACTGCTCCCTCTACACCGTCTATATCTACACCCTTACTGCTCCCTCTACACCTCCTATACCTACATCCTGACTGCTCCATCTACACCTCCTATATCTACACCCGACGGCTCCCTCTACACCTCCTATATCTATACCCCGACTGCTCCCTCTACACCTCCTATATCTACACCACGACCGCTCCCTCTACACCTCCTATATCTACACCCGACTGCTCCCTCTACACCTCCTCTATCTACATCCCGAGTGCTCCCTCTACACCTCCTATATCTACACCCCGACTGCTCCCTATACACCGTCTATATGTACACCGGACTGCTCCCTCTACACCTCCTCTATCTACACCCCGACTGCTCCCTCTACACCGTCTATATCTACACCCTTACTGCTCCCTCTACACCTCCTATATCTACACCCCGACTGCTCCCTCTACACCTCCTATATCTACACCCCGACTGCTCCCTCTACACCTCCTATATGTACACCCTGACTGCTCCCTCTACACCTCCTATATCTACACCCTGACTGCTCCCTCTACACCGTCTATATCTACATCACGACTGCTCCCTATACACCTCCTATATCTACACCCCGACTGTTCCCTCTACACCTCCTATATCTACACCCCGACTGCTCCCTCTACACCTCCTATATGTACATCCTGACTGCTCCCTCTACACCTCCTATATCTACACCCGACTGCCCCTTCTACACGTCCTATATCTACACCCCGACTGCTCCATCTACACCTCCTATATCTACACCCCGACTGCTTCCTCTACACCTTCTATATCTACTCACCGACTGCTCCCTCTACACCTCCTATATCTACACCCCGACTGCTCCCTCTACACCTCCTATATCTACACCCCGACTGCTCCCTCTACACCTCCTATATCTACACCCGACTGCTACCTTTTCACCTCCTATATCTACCCCACGACTGCTCCCTCTACACCTCCTATATCTACACCCCGACTGCTCCCTCTACACCTCCTATATCTACATCCGGACTGCTCCCTCTACACCTCCTATATCTACACCCCGACTGCTCCCTCTACACCTCCTATATCTACACCCCGACTGCTCCCTCTACACCTCCTATATCTACATCCGGACTGCTCCCTCTACACCTCCTATATCTACACCCCGACTGCTCCCTCTACACCTCCTATATCTACACCCTGACTGCTCCCTCTACACCTCCTATATCTGCACCCCGACTGCTCCCTCTACACCTCCTATATCTACACCCGACTGCTCCATCTACAACTCCTATATCTACACCCTGACTGCTCGCTCTACACCTCCTATATCTACACCCCGACTGCTCCCTATACACCTCCTATATCTACACCCTGACTGCTCCCTCTACACCTCCTATATCTGCACCCCGACTGCTCCCTCTACACCTCCTATATCTACACCCGACTGCTCCATCTACAACTCCTATATCTACACCCTGACTGCTCGCTCTACACCTCCTATATCTACACCCCGACTGCTCCCTATACACCTCCTATATCTACACCCGACTGCTCCATCTACAACTCCTATATCTACACCCTGACTGCTCGCTCTACACCTCCTATATCTACACCCTGACTGCTCCCTCTACATCTCCTATATCTACACCCTGACTGCTCCCTCTACATCTCCTATATCTACACCCTGACTGCTCCCTCTACATCTCCTATATCTACAACCTGACTGCTCCCTCTACACCTCCTATATCTACACCACGACTGCTCCCTCTACACCTCCTATATCTACATCCCGACTGCTCCCTCTACACCTCCTATATCTACACCCCGACTGCTCCCTCTACACATTCTATATCTACACCCCGACTGCTCCCTCTACATCTCCTATATCTACATCCTGACTTCTCCCTCTACATCTCCTATATCTACACCCCGACTGCGCCCTCTACACCTCCTATATCTACACCCCGACTGCTCCCTCTACATCTCCTATATCTACATCCTGACGTCTCCCTCTACACCTCCTATATCTACACCCCGACTGCTCCCTCTACACCTCCTATATCTACACCCCGACTGCTCCCTCTACATCTCCTATATCTACATCCTGACTTCTCCCTCTACACCTCCTATATCTACACCCCGACTGCTCCCCTTACACCTCCTATATCTACACCCCGACTGCTCCCTCTACACCTCCTATATCTACACCCCGACTGCTCCCTCTACACCTCCTATATCTACACCCCGACTGCTCCCTCTACACCTCCTATATCTACACCCCGACTGCTCTCTCTACATCTCCTATATCTACACCCCGACTGCTCCCTCTACACCTCCTATATCTACACCCCGACTGCTCTCTCTACATCTCCTATATCTACACCCTGACTGCTCCCTATACACCTCCTATATCTACACCCGACTGCTCCCTCTACACCTCCTATATTTACATCCCTACTGCTTCCTCTACACCTCCTATATCTACACCCGACTGCTCCCTCTACACCTCCTATATCTACACCCGACTGCTCCCTCTACACCTCCTATATCTATACCCCGACTGCTCCCTCTACACCTCCTATATCTATTCCCGACTGCTCCCTCTACACCTCTTATATCTACACCCCGAGTGCTCCCTCTACACCTCCTATATCTACTCCCGACTGCTCCCTCTACACCTCTTATATCTACACCCCGACTGCTCCCTCTACACCTCCTATATCTACTCCCGACTGCTCCCTCTACACCTCTTATATCTACACCCCGACTGCTCCCTCTACACCTCCTATATCTACACCCCGACTGTTCCCTCTACACCTCCAAATCTACACCCCGACTGCTCCCTATACACCTCCTCTATCTCCACCCCGTCTGTTCCCTCTACACCTCCTATATCTACACCCTGACTGCTCCCTCTACACCTCCTATATATACATCCTGACTGCTCCCTCTACACCTCCTATAATGACACCCTGACTGCTCCCTCTACACCTCCTATATCGACACCCTGATTGCTCCCTCTACACCTCCTTAATCTTACCCCCGACTGCTCCCTCTACACCTCCTATATCTACACCCCGACTGCTCCCTCAACACCTCCTATATCTGCACCCCGACTGATCCCTCTACACCTCCTATATCTGCACCCCGAATGCTCCCTCTACACCTCCTATATCTGCACCCCGTCTGCTCCCTCTACATCTCCTATATCGACACCCCGATTGGTCCCTCTACACCTCCTATATCTACACCCTGACTGCTCCATCTACACCTCCTATATCTACACCCCGACTGCTTCCTCTACAGCTCCTATATCTACACCCTGACTGCTCCCTCTACACCTCCTATATCTACACCCCGACTGCTCCCTCTACACCTTCTATATCTACACCACGACTACTCCCTCTACACCTCCTATATCTACACCCCGACTGCTCCCCCTACACCTTCTATATCTACACCCTGACTGCTCCCTCTACACCTCCTATATCTACAACCCGACTGCTCCTTCTACACCTCCTATATCTACACCCTGACTGCTCCCTATACACCTCCTATATTGACACCCCGACTGCTCCCTCTACACCTCCTATATCTACACACTGACTGCTCCCTCTACACCTCCTATATCTACACCCGACTGCTCCCTCTACACCTCCTATATCTACACCCGACTGCTCCCTCTACAGCTCCTATATCTACACCCCGACTGCCCCCTCTACACCTCCTATATCTACACCCTGACTGCTCCCTCTACAACCCGACTGATCCCTCTACATCTCCTTTACCTACACCCCGACTGCTCTCTCTACACCTCCTATATCTACTCCTGACTGCTCCCTCTACACCTCCTATATCTACACCCCGACTGCTCCCTCTACACCTCCTATATCTACACCCCTACTGCTCCCTCTACACCTCCTATATCTACACCCGACTGCTCTCTCTACACCTCCTATATCTAAACCTGACTGCTCCCTCTACACCTCCTATATCTACACCCGACTGCTCCCTCTACACCTCCTATATCTATCCCCCGACTCTCCCTCTACACCTCCTATATCTACATCCCAACTGCTCCCTCTACACCTCCTATATCTACACCCCGACTGCTCCCTCTACACCTCCTATATCTACACGCCGACTGCTCCCTCTACACCTCCTATATCTACACCCCTACTGCTCCCTCTACACCTCCTATATCTACACCCGACTGCTCTCTCTACACCTCCTATATCTACACCTGACTGCTCCCTCTACATCTCCTATATCTACACCCCGACTGCTCCCTCTACACTTCCTATATCTACACCCAGACTACTCCCTCTACACCTCCTATATCTACACCCCGACTGCTCCCTCTACACTTCCTATATCTACACCCAGACTGCTCCCTCTACACCTCCTATATCTACACTCGAGTGCTCTCTCTACACCTCCTATATCTACACCCTGACTGCTCCATCTACACCTCCTATATCTACACCACGACTGCTCCCTCTACACCTCCTATATCTACACCCCGACTGCTCCCTCTACACCTCCTATATCTACACCCAGACTGCTCCCTCTACACCACCTATATCTACACCCCGACTGCTCCCCCTACACCTCCTATATCTACATCCTGACTGCTCCCTCTACACCTCCTATATCTACACCCGACTGCTCCCTGTACACCCCGACTGCTCCCTCTACACCTCCTATATCTACACTCTGACTGCTCCCTCTACACCTCCTATATCTACACCCCGACTGCTCCCTCTACACCTCCTATATCTACACCCCGACTGCTCCCTCTACACCTCCTATATCTACACCCAGACTGCTCCCTCTACACCACCTATATCTACACCCCGACTGCTCCCTCTACACCTCCTATATCTACATCCTGACTGCTCCCTCTACACCTCCTATATCTACACCCGACTGCTCCCTGTACACCCCGACTGCTCCCTCTACACCACCTATATCTACACCCCGACTGCTCCCTCTACACCACCTATATCTACACCCCGACTGCTCCCTCTACACCTCCTATATCTACACTCTGACTGCTCCCTCTACACCTCCTATATCTACACCCCGACTGCTCCCTCTACACCTCCTATATCTACACCCCGACTGCTCCCTCTACACCTCCTATATATACACCCCGACTGCTCCCTCTACATCTCCTATATCTACACCCCGACTGCTCCCTCTACACCTCCTATATCTACACCCCGACTGCTCCCTCTACACCTCCTATATCTACACCCCTACTGCTCTCTCTACACCTCCTATATCTACTCCTGACTGCTTCCTCTACACCTCCTATATCTACACCCGACTGCTCCCTCTCCACATCCTATATCTACACCCCGACTGTTGCCTCTACACCTCCTATATCTACACCCCGACTGCTCCCTCTACACCTCCTATATCTACACCCGACTGCTCCCTCTACACCTCCTATATCTACACCCCGACTGCTCCCTCTACACCTCCTATATCTACACCCCAACTGCTCCCCCTACACCTCCTATATCTACACCTGACTGCTCCCTCTACACCTCCTATATCTACTCCCGACTGCTCCCTCTACACCTCCTATATCTACACCCTGACTGGTCCCTCTACAACTCCTATATCTACACCCGACTAATCCCTCTACACCTCCTATATCTACACCCCGACTGGTCACTCTACACCTCCTATATCTACACCCCGACTGCTCCCTCTACACCTCCTATATCTACACCCCGACTGCTCCCTCTACACCTCCTATATCTACACCCCGACTGTTCCCTCTACACCTCCTATATCGACACCCCGACTGCTCCCTCTATACCTCCTATATCTACACCCCGACTGCTCCCTCAAGACGTCCTATATCTACACCCCGACTGCTCTCTCTATACCTCCTATATCTACTCCCCAACTGCTCCCTCTACACCTCCTATATCTACACGCTGATTGCTCCCTCTACACCTCCTATATCTACACCCAGACTGCTCCCTCTACACCTCCTATATCTATACCCGACTGCTCCCTCTACACCTCCTTTATCTACATCCCGACTGCTCCCTCTACACCTCCTATATCTGCACCCCGACTGCTCCCTCTACATCTCCTATATCTACACCCCGACTGCTCCCTCTACACCTCCTATATCTGCACCCCGACTGCTCCCTCTACACCTCCTATATCTGCACCCCGACTGCTCCCTCTACACCTCCTATATCTACACCCCGACTGCTCCCTCTACACCTCCTATATCTACACCCCGACTGCGCCCTCTACACCTCCTATATCTACACCCCGACTGCTCCCTCTACACCTCCTATATCTACACCCCGACTGCTCCCTCTACACCTCCTATATCTACACCCCGACTGCTCCCTCTACACCTCCTATATCTACACCCCGACTGCTCCCTCTACACCTCCTATATCTACACCCCGACTGCTCCCTCTACACCTCCTATATCTACACCCTGACTGCTCCCTCTACACCTCCTATATCTACATCCCTACTGCTTCCTCTACACCTCCTATATCTACACCCCGACTGCTCCCTCTACACCTCCTATATCTACACCCTGACTGCTCCCTCTACACCTCCTATATCTACACCCTGACTGCTCCCTCTACACCTCCTATATCTACACCAGACTCCTCCATCTAGACCTCCTATATTTACATCCCGACTGCTCCCTCTACACCTCCTATATCTACACCAAGACTGCTCCCTCTACACCTCCTATATCTACACCCCGACTGCTCCCTCTACACCTCCTATATCTACACCCAGACTGCTCCCTCTACACCTCCTATATCTACACACCGACTTCTTCCTCTACACCTTCTATATCTACACCCGACTGCTCCCTCTACACCTCCTATATCTACACCCTGACTGCTCCCTCTACACCTCCTATATCTACACCCGACTGCTCCCTCTACACCTCCTATATCTACACCCTGACTGCTCCCTCTACACATCCTATATCTACACCCCGACTGCTCCATCTACACCTCCTATATCTACACCCCGATTGCTCCCTCTACACCTCCTATATCTACACCCTGACTGCTCCCTCTACACCTCCTATATCTACACCCTGACTGCTCCCTCTACACCTCCTATATCTACACCCCGATTGCTCCCTCTACACCTCCTATATCTACACCCCGATTGCTCCCTCTACACATCCTATATCTACACCCCGACTGCTCCCTCTACACCTCCTATATCTACACCCCGATTGCTCCCTCTACACCTCCTATATCTACACCCTGACTGCTCCCTCTACACCTCCTATATCTACACCCCGACTGCTCCCTCTACAACTCCTATATCTATACCCCGACTGCTCCCTCTACACCTCCTATATCTACACCCAACTGCTCCCTCTATACCTCCTATATCTAGACCTGACTGCTCCCGCTACACCTCCTATATCTATACCCCAACTGCTCCCTCTACACCTCCTATATCTACACCCGACTGCTCCCGCTACACCTCCTATATCTACACCCCGACTGCTCCCTCTACACCTCCTATATCTACACCCTGACTGCTCCCTCTACACCTCCTATATCTACACCCTGACTGCTCCCTCTACACATCCTATATCTACACCCCGACTGCTCCCTCTACACCTCCTATATCTACACCCCGATTGCTCCCTCTACACCTCCTATATCTACACCCTGACTGCTCCCTCTACACCTCCTATATCTGTACCCGACTGCTCCCTCTACAGCTTCTATATCTACACCCCGACTGCTCCCTCTACACCTCCTATATCTATACCCCGACTGCTCCCTCTACACCTCCTATATCTACACCCAACTGCTCCCTCTATACCTCCTATATCTAGACCTGACTGCTCCCGCTACACCTCCTATATCTATACCCCAACTGCTCCCTCTACACCTCCTATATCTACACCCGACTGCTCCCTCTACACCTCCTATATCTATACCCCGACTGCTCCCTCTACACCTCCTATATCTATACCCCGACTGCTCCCTCTACACCTCCTATATCTACACCCCGACTGCTCCCTCTACACCTCCTATATCTACATCCTGACTGCTCCATCTACACCTCCTATATCTACACCCTGACTGCTCCCTCTACGCCTCCTATATCTACACCCTGACTGCTCCCTCTACACCTTCTATATCTACACCCCGACTGCTCCCTCTACACCTCCTATATCTACACCCCGACTGCTCCCTCTACACCTCCTATATCTACACGCCGACTGCTCCCTCTACACCTCCTATATCTACACCCCGACTGCTCCCTCTACACCTCCTATATATACATCCTGACTGCTCCATCTACACCTCCTATATCTACACCCCGACTGCTCCCTTTACACCTCCTCTATCTACACCCTGACTGCTCCCTCTACACCTCCTATATCTACACCCCGACTGCTCCCTCTACACCTCCTATATCTACACCCCGACTGCTCCCTCTACACCTCCTATATCTACACCCCGACTGCTCCCTCTACACCTCCTATATCTACACCCCGACTGCGCCCTCTTCACCTCCTATATCTACACCCCGACTGCTCCCTCTATACCTCCTATATCTACATCCTGACTGCTCCTACTGCACCTCCTATATCTACATCCTGACTGCTCCCTCTACACCTCCTATATCTACACCCTGACTGCTCCCTCTACACCGCGACTGCTCCCTCTACACCTCCTATATCTACAACCGACTCCTCCCTCTACAACTTTTATATTAACAACCAACTGCTCCCTCTACACCTCCTATATCTACAACACGACTGCTCCCTCTACACCTCCTATATCTACACCCAGACTGTTCCCTCTGCACCTCCTATGTCTACACCCCGACTGCTCCCTCTACACCTCCTATATCTACACCCTGACTGCTCCCTCTACACCTCCTATATCTACACCCTGACTGCTCCCTCTATACCTCCTATATCTACACCCGACTGCTCCCTCTACACCTCCTATATCTACACCCTGACTGCTCCCTCTACACCTCCTATATCTACACCCTGACTGCTCCCTCTACACCTCCTATATCTACACCCCGACTGCTCCCTCTACACCTCCTATATCTACACCCCTGACTGCTCCCTCTACACCTCCTATATCTACACCAGACTCCTCCATCTACACCTCCTATATCTACAACCTGACTGCTCCCTCTACACCTCCTATATCTACACCCCGACTGCTCCCTCTACACCTCCTATATCTACACCCCGACGGCTCCCTCTACATCTCCTATATCTACACCCGACTGCTCCCTCTACACCTCCTATATCTACACCCGACTGCTCTCTCTACACCTCCTATATCTACACCTGACTGCTCCCTCTACACCTCCTATATCTACACCCGACTGCTCCCTCTACACCTCCTATATCTACACCCAAACTGCTCCCTCTACACCTCCTATATCTACACCCGACTGCTCCCTCTACAGCTCCTATATCTACATCCTGACTGCTCCCTCTACACCTCCTATATCTACACCCGACTGCTCTCTCTACACCTCCTATATCTACACCCTGACTGCTCCCTCTACACCCCGACTGCTCCCTCTACACCTCCTATATCTACACGCCGACTGCTCCCTCTACACCTCCTATATCTACACCCCGACTGCTCCCTCTACACCTCCTATATCTACACCCGACTGCTCTCTCTACACCTCCTACATCTACACCTGACTGCTCCCTCTACACCTCCTATATCTACACCCGACTGCTCCCTCTACACCTCCTAAATCTACACCCCGACTGCTCCCTCTACACCTCCTGTATCTACACCCGACTGCTCTCTCTACACCTCCTATATCTACACCCTGACTGCTCCTTCTACACCTCCTATATCTACACCCTGACTGCTCCCTCTACACCTCGTATATCTACACCCCGACTGCTCCCTCTACACCTCCTATATCTACACCCAGACTGCTCCCTCTACACCACCTATATCTACACCCCGACTGCTCCCTCTACACCTCCTATATCTACATCCTGACTGCTCCCTCTACACCTCCTATATCTACACCCGACTGCTCCCTGTACACCCCGACTACTCCCTCTACACCTCCTATATCTACACTCTGACTGCTCCCTCTACACCTCCTATATCTACACCCCGACTGCTCCCTCTACACCTTTTATATCTACACCCCGACTGCTCCCTCTACACCTCCTATATCTACACCCAGACTGCTCCCTCTACACCACCTATATCTACACCCCGACTGCTCCCTCTACACCTCATATATCTACATCCTGACTGCTCCCTCTACACCTCCTATATCTACACCCGACTGCTCCCTGTACACCCCGACTGCTCCCTCTACACCTCCTATATCTACACTCTGACTGCTCCCTCTACACCTCCTATATCTACACCCCGACTGCTCCCTCTACACCTCCTATATCTACACCCAGACTGCTCCCTCTTCACCACCTATATCTACACCCCGACTGCTCCCTCTACACCTCCTATATCTACACTCTGACTGCTCCCTCTACACCTCCTATATCTACACCACGATTGCTCCCTCTACACCTCCTATATCTACACCCCGACTGCTCCCTCTACACCTCCTATATCTACACCCCGACTGCTCCCTCTACATCTCCTATATCTACACCCCGACTGCTCCCTCTACACCTCCTATATCTACACCCCGACTGCTCCCTCTACACCTCCTATATCTACACCCCTACTGCTCCCTCTACACCTCCTATATCTACTCCTGACTGCTTCCTCTACACCTCCTATATCTACACCCGACTGCTCCCTCTACACATCCTATATCTACACCCTGACTGCTCCATCTACACCTCCTATATCTACACCCTGACTGCTCCCTCTACACCTCCTATATCTACACCCCTACTGCTCCCTCTACACCTCCTATATCTACTCCTGACTGCTTCCTCTACACCTCCTATATCTACACCCGACTGCTCCCTCTACACATCCTATATCTACACCCTGACTGCTGCCTCTACACCTCCTTTATCTACTTCCTGACTGCTCTCTCTATATCTCCTATATCTACTCCTGACTGCTTCCTCTACACCTCCTATATCTACACCCCAACTGCTCCCTCTACACCTCCTATATCTACACCCCGACTGCTCTCTCTACACCTCCTATATCTACTCCTGACTGCTTCCTCTACAACTCCTATATCTACACCCCGACTGCTCCCTCTACACCTCCTATATCTACACCCGACTGTTCCCTCTACACCTCCCATATCTACACCTCGTCTGCTCCCTCTACACCTCCTTTATCTACACCCCGACCGCTCCCTCTACACCTCCTATATCTACATCCTGACTGCTCCATCTGCACCTCCTATATCTACACCCTGACTGCTCCCTCTACACCTCCTATATCTACATCCTGACTGCTCCCTCTACACCTCCTATATCTACACCCCGCCTGCTCCCTCTACACCTCCTATATCTACACCCGACTGCTCCCTCTACACCTCCTATATCTACATCCTGACTGCGCCCTCTACACCTCCTATATCTACACCCGACTGCTCCCTCTACACCTCCTATATCTACATCCTGACTGCTCCATCTGCACCTCCTATATCTACACCCCGACTGCTCCCTCTACACCTCCTATATCTACATCCTGACTGCTTCCTCCACACCTCCTATATCTACACCCGACTGCTCCCTCTACACCTCCTATATCTACACCCTGACTGCTCCCTCTACACCTCCTATATCTACACCGGACTGCTCCCTCTACACCTCCTATATCTACACCCCGACTGCTCCCTCTACACCTCCTATATCTACACCCCGACTGCTCCCTCTACACCTCCTATATCTACACCCGACTGCTCTCTCTACACCTCCTATATCTACACCCGACTGCTCTCTCTACACCTCCTATATCTACACCCCGACTGCTCCCTCTACACCTCCTATATCTACACCCTGACTGCTCCCTCTACAACTCCTATATCTACATCCTGACTGCTCCATCTGAACCTCCTATATCTACACCCCGACTGCTCCCTCTACACCTCCTATATCTACACCCCGACTGCTCCCTCTACACCTCCTATATCTACACCCCGATTGCTCCCTCTACACCTCCTATATCTACACCCCGACTGCTCCCTCTACACCTCCTATATCTACACCCCGACTGTTCCCTCTACACCTACTATATTTACACCCCGACTGCTCCCTCTACACCTCCTATATCTACACCCCGATTGCTCCCTCTACACCTCCTATATCTACACCCCGACTGCTCCCTCTACACCTCCTATATCTACATCCTGACTGCTCCATCTACACCTCCTATATCTACACCCGACTGCGCCCTCTACACCTCCTATATCTACACCCGACTGCTCCCTCTACACCTCCTATATCTACATCCTGACTGCTCCATCTGAACCTCCTATATCTACACCCCGACTGCTCCCTCTACACCTCCTATATCTACACCCGACTGCTCCCTCTACACCTCTTATATATACACCCCGACTGCTCCCTCTACACCTCCTATATCTACACCCCGATTGCTCCCTCTACACCTCCTATATCTACACCCCGACTGCTCCCTCTACACCTCCTATATCTACACCCCGATTGCTCCCTCTACACCTCCTATATCTACACCCCGAATGCTCCCTCTACACCTCCTATATCTACACCCCGATTGCTCCCTCTACACCTCCTATATCTACACCCCGACTGCTCCCTCTACACCTCCTATATCTACATCCTGACTGCTCCATCTACACCTCCTATATCTACACCCGACTGCGCCCTCTACACCTCCTATATCTACACCCGACTGCTCCCTCTACACCTCCTATGTCTACATCCTGACTGCTCCATCTGCACCTCCTATATCTACACCCCGACTGCTCCCTCTACACCTCCTATATCTACACCCGACTGCTCCCTCTACACCTCCTATATCTACATCCTGACTGCTCCATCTGCACCTCCTATATCTACACCCCGACTGCTCCCTCTACACCTCCTATATATACACCCCGACTGCTCCCTCTACACCTCCTATATCTACACCCGACTGCTCTCTCTACACCTCCTATATCTACACCCGACTGCTCTCTCTACACCTCCTATATCTACACCCCGACTGCTCCCTCTACACCTCCTATATCTACACCCTGACTGCTCCCTCTACACCTCCTATATCTACACCCCGACTGCTCCCTCTACACCTCCTATATCTACATCCTGACTGCTCCCTCTACACCTCCTATATCTACACCCGACTGCTCCCTGTACACCCCGACTGCTCCCTCTACACCTCCTATATCTACACTCTGACTGCTCCCTCTACACCTCCTATATCTACACCCCGACTGCTCCCTCTACACCTCCTATATCTACACCCCGACTGCTCCCTCTACACCTCCTATATCTACACCCCGACTGCTCCCTCTACATCTCCTATATCTACACCCCGACTGCTCCCTCTACACCTCCTATATCTACACCCCGACTGCTCCCTCTACATCTCCTATATCTACACCCCGACTGCTCCCTCTACATCTCCTATATCTACATCCCGACTTCTTCCTCTACACCTCCTATATCTACTCCCGACTGCTCCCTCTACACATCCTATATCTACACCCTGACTGCTGCCTCTACACCTCCTTTATCTACTTCCTGACTGCTCTCTCTATATCTCCTATATCTACTCCTGACTGCTTCCTCTACACCTCCTATATCTACACCCCGACTGCTCTCTCTACACATCCTATATCTACTCCTGACTGCTTCCTCTACACCTCCTATATCTACACCCCGACTGCTTCCTCTACACCTCCTATATCTACACCCGACTGCTCCCTCTACACCTCCTATATCTACACCCCGACTGCTCCCTCTACACCTCCTATATCTACACCCTGACTGCTCCCTCTACACCTCCTATATCTACACCCCGACTGCACCCTCTACACCTCCTTTATCTACACCCCGACCGCTCCCTCTACACCTCCTATATCTACATCCTGACTGCTCCATCTGCACCTCCTATATCTACACCCCGACTGCTCCCTCTACACCTCCTATATCTACACCCCGACTGCTCCATCTACACCTCCTATATCTACACCCTGACTGCTCCCTCTACACCTCCTATATCTACACCAGACTGCTCCCTCTACACCTCCTATATTTACACCAGACTGCTCCCTCTACACCTCCTATATCTACATCCTGACTGCTCCCTCTACACCTCCTATATCTACATCCTGACTGCTCCCTCTACACCTCCTATATCTACACCCTGACTGCTCCCTCTACACCTCCTATATCTACACCCCGACTGCTCGCTCTACACCTCCTATATCTACATCCCGACTGCTTCCTCTACACCTCCTATATCTACACCCCGACTGCTCCCTCTACACCTCCTATATCTACACCACGACTGCTCCCTCTACACCTCCTATATCTACACCACGACTGCTCCCTCTACACCTCCTATATCTACACCCCGACTGCTCCCTCTACACCTCCTATATCTACATCCTGACTGCTCCATCTGCACCTCCTATATCTACACCCCGACTGCTCCCTCTACACCTCCTATATCTACACCCCGACTGCTCCATCTGCACCTCCTATATCTACACCCCGACTGCTCCCTCTACACCTCCTATACCTACACCCGACTGCTCCATGTACACATCCTATATCTACACCCCGACTGCTCCCTCTACATCCCCTATATCTACACACCGACTGCTCTCTCTACACCTCCTATATCTACACCCGACTGCTCCCTCTACACCTCCTACATCTACACCCCGACTGCTCCATCTGCACCTCCGACATCTACACCCCGACTGCTCCATCTGCACCTCCTATATCTACACCCCGACTGCTCCCTCTACACCTCCTACATCTACACCCCGACTGCTCCATCTGCACCTCCTACATCTACACCCGACTGCTCCCTCTACACCTCCTATATCTACACCCGACTGCTCCATCTACACCTCCTATATCTACACCCTGACTACTCCCTCTACACCTCCTATATCTACACCCCGACTGCTCCCTCTACACCTCCTATATCTACACCCCGACTGCTCCCTCTACACTTCCTATATCTATACCCCGACTGCTCCCTCTTCACCTCCTATATCTACACCCCGACTGCTCCCTCTACACCTCCTATATCTACACCCCGCCTGCTCCCTCTACACCTCCTATATCTACACCCGACTGCTCCCTCTACACCTCCTATATCTACACCACGACTGCTCCCTCTACACCTCCTATATCTACACCCCGACTGCTCCCTCTACACCTCCTATATCTACACCCCGACTGCTCCCTCTACACCTCCTATATCTACACCCCGACTGCCCCCTCTACACCTCCTATATCTACATCCCGACTGCTCCCTCTACACCTCCTATATCTACACCCCGACTGCTCCCTCTACACCTCCTATATCTACACCCCGACTGCTCCCTCTACACCTCCTATATCTACACCCCGACTGCTCCCTCTACACCTCCTATATCTACACCCCGACTGCTCCCTCTACACCTCCTATATCTACATCCCGACTGCTCCCTCTACACCTCCTATATCTACATCCCGACTGCTCCCTCTACACCTCCTATATCTACACCCGACTGCTCCCTCTACACCTCCTATATCTACACCCCGACTGCTCCCTCTACACCTCCTATATCTACACCCCGACTGCTCCCTCTACACCTCCTATATCTACACCCCGACTGCTCCCTCTACACCTCCTATATCTACACCCCGACTGCTCCCTCTACACCTCCTATATCTACATCCCGACTGCTCCCTCTACACCTCCTATATCTACATCCCGACTGCTCCCTCTACACCTCCTATATCTACACCCGACTGCTCCCTCTACACCTCCTATATCTACACCCCGACTGCTCATTCTACACCTCCTATATCTACACCCCGACTGCTCCCTCTACACCTCCTATATCTATACCCCGACTGCTCCCTCTACACCTCCTACATCTACACCCCGACTGCTCCCTCTACACCTCCTATATCTACACCCCGACTGCTCCCTCTACACCTCCTATATCTACACCCCGACTGCTCTCTCTACACATCCTATATCTACTCCTGACTGCTTCCTCTACACCTCCTATATCCACACACGACTGCTCCCGCTACACCTCCTATATCTACACCTCGTCTGCTCTCTCTACACCTCCTATATCTACACCCCGACCGCTCCCTCTACACCTCCTATATCTACATCCTGACTGCTCCATCTGCACCTCCTATATCTACACCCCGACTGCTCCCTCTACACCTCCTATATCTACACCCCGACTGCTTCCTCTACACCTCCTATATCTACACCCCGACTGCTTCCTCTACACCTCCTATATCCACACACGACTGCTCCCGCTACACCTCCTATATCTACACCTCGTCTGCTCTCTCTACACCTCCTATATCTACACCCCGACTGCTCCCTCTACACCTCCTATATCTACACCCCGACTGCTCCCTCTACACCTCCTATATCTACACCCTGACTGCTCCCTCTACACCTCCTATATCTACACCAGACTGCTCCCTCTACACCTCCTATATTTACACCAGACTGCTCCCTCTACACCTCCTATATCTACACCCCGACTGCTCCCTCTACACCTCCTATATCTACATCCCGACTGCTCCCTCTACACCTCCTATATCTACACCCCGACTGCTCCCTCTACACCTCCTATATCTACACCCCGACTGCTCCCTCTACACCTCCTATATCTACACCCTGACTGCTCCCTCTACACCTCCTATATCTACAGCCTGACTGCTCCATCTGCACCTCCTATATCTACACCCCGACTGCTCCCTCTACACCTCCTATATCTACACCCCGACTGCTCCATCTGCACCTCCTATATCTACACCCCGACTGCTCCCTCTACACCTCCTATACCTACACCCGACTGCTCCATGTACACCTCCTATATCTACACCCCGACTGCTCCCTCTACATCCCCTATATCTACACACCGACTGCTCTCTCTACACCTCCTATATCTACACCCGACTGCTCCCTCTACACCTCCTACATCTACACCCCGACTGCTCCATCTGCACCTCCTACATCTACACCCGACTGCTCCCTCTACACCTCCTATATCTACACCCGACTGCTCCATCTACACCTCCTATATCTACACCCTGACTGCTCCCTCTACACCTCCTATATCTACACCCCGACTGCTCCCTCTACACCTCCTATATCTACACCCCGACTGCTCCCTCTACACTTCCTATATCTATACCCCGACTGCTCCCTCTTCACCTCCTATATCTACACCCCGACTGCTCCCTCTACACCTCCTTTATCTACACCCCGACTGCTCCCTCTACACCTCCTATATCTACACCCGACTGCTCCCTCTACACCTCCTATATCTACACCACGACTGCTCCCTCTACACCTCCTATATCTACACCCCGACTGCTCCGTCTACACCTCCTATATCTACACCCCGACTGCTCCCTCTACACATCCTATATCTATACCCCGACTGCTCCCTCTACACCTCCTACATCTACACCCCGACTGCTCCCTCTACACCTCCTATATCTACACCCCGACTGCTCCCTCTACATCTCCTCTATCTACACCCGACTGCTCCCTCTACACCTCCTATATCTACACCCCGACTGCGCCGTCTACACCTCCTATATCTATACCCCGACTGCTCCCTCTACACCTCCTACATCTACACCCCGACTGCTCCCTCTACACCTCCTATATCTACACCCCGACTGCTCCCTCTACACCTCCTATATCTACACCCCGACTGCTCCCTCTACACCTCCTATGTCTACACCCCGACTGCTCCCTCTACACCTCCTATATCTACACCATGACTGCTCCCTCTACACCTCCTATATCTACACCCCGACTGCTCCCTCTACACCTCCTATATCTACACCCCGACTGCTCCCTCTACACCTCCTATATCTACACCCCGACTGCTCCCTCTACACCTCCTATATCTACATCCCGACTGCTCCCTCTACACCTCCTATATCTACATCCCGACTGCTCCCTCTACACCTCCTATATCTACACCCCGACTGCTCCCTCTACACCTCCTATATCTACACCCCGACTGCTCCCTCTACACCTCCTATATCTACATCCCGACTGCTCCCTCTACACCTCCTATATCTACATCCCGACTGCTCCCTCTACACCTCCTACATCTACATCCCGACTGCTCCCTCTACACCTCCTACATCTACATCCCGACTGCTCCCTCTACACCACCTATATCTACACCCGACTGCTCCCTCTACACCTCCTATATCTACACCATGACTGCTCCCTCTACACCTCCTATATCTACACCCCGACTGCTCCCTCTACACCTCCTATATCTACACCCCGACTGCTCCCTCTACACCTCCTATATCTACACCCCGACTGCTCCCTCTACACCTCCTATATCTACACCCCGACTGCTCCCTCTACACCTCCTATATCTACATCCCGACTGCTCCCTCTACACCTCCTATATCTACACCCGACTGCTCCCTCTACACCTCCTATATCTACACCCCGACTGCTCCCTCTACACCTCCTATATCTACACCCTGACTGCTCCCTCTACACCTCTTATATCTACACCCTGACTGCTCCCTCTACATCTCTTATATCTACACCCTGACTGCTCCCTCTACATCTCTTATATCTACACCCTGACTGCTCCATCTACACCTCTTATATCTATATCCTGACTGCTCCCTCTACACCTCCTATATCTGCACCCTGACTGCTCCCTCTACACCTCCTATATCTACACCCCGACAGCTCCCTCTACACCTCCTATATCTACACCCAGACTGCTCACTCTACACCTCCTATATCTACACCCAGACTGCTCCCTCTACACCTCCTATATCTACACCCGACTGCTCCCTCTACACCTCCTATATCTACATCCTGACTGCTCCATCTACACCTCCTATATCTACACCCGACTGCTCCCTCTACACCTCCTATATTTACATCCTGACTGCTCCCTCTACACCTCCTATATCTACACCCCGACTGCTCCCTCTACACCTCCTATATCTACATCCTGACTGCTCCATGTACACCTCCTATATCTACACCCCGACTGTTCCCTCTACACCTCCTATATCTACACCCGACTGCTCCCTCTACACCTCCTATATCTACACCCCGACTGCTCCCTCTACACCTCCTATATCTACACCCGACTGCTCCCTCTACACCTCCTATATCTACACCCTGACTGCTCCCTCTACACCTCCTATATCTATACCCCGACTGCTCCCTCTACACCTCCTATATCTACACCCCGACTGCTCCCTCTACACCTCCTATATCTACACCCCGACTGGTCCCTCTACACCTCCTATATCTACACCCCGACTGCTCCCTCTGCACCTCCTATATCTACACCCCTGACTGCTCCCTCTACACCTCCTATATCTACAGCCGGTCTGCTCCCTCTACACCTCCTATATCTACATCCCGACTGCTCCCTCTCCACCTCCTATATCTACACCCCGACTGCTCCCTCCACACCTCCTATTTCTACACCACGACTGCTCCCTCTACACCTCCTATATCTACACCCCGACTGTTCCCTCTACACCTCCTATATCCACACCCCGACTGCTCCCCCTACACCTCTTATATCTACACCCCGACTGCTCCCTCTACACCTCCTATATCTACACCCCGACTGCTCCCTCCACACCTCCTATTTCTACACCACGACTGCTCCCTCTACACCTCCTATATCTACACCCCGACTGTTCCCTCTACACCTCCTATATCTACATCCTGACTGCTCCCTCTACACCTATTATATCTACTCCCTGACTGCTCCCTCTACACCTCTTATATCTACACCCGACTGCTCCCTCTACACCTCCTATATCTCCTCCCTTACTGCTCCCTCTACACCTCCTATATCTATACCACGACTGTTCCCTCTACACCTCCTATATCTACACCCCGACTGCTCCGTCTGTACCTCCTATATCTACACCCCGACTGCTCCCTCTACACCTCCTATATCTACATCCTGACTGCTCCCTCTACACCTCCTATATCTACACCCCGACTGCTCCGTCTGTACCTCCTATATCTACACCCCGACTGCTCCCTCTACACCTCCTATATCTACACCCCGACTGTTCCCTCTACACCTCCTATATCTACACCCGACTGCTCCTTCTACACCTCTTATATCTACACCCCGACTTCTCCCTCTACACCTCCTATATCTACACCCTGACTGCTCCCTCTACACCTCCTATATCTACACCCCGACTGCTCCCTCTACACCTCCTATATCTACACCCCGACTGCTCCCTCTACACCTCCTATATCTACACCCCGACTGCTCCCTCCACACCTCCTATTTCTACACCACGACTGCTCCCTCTACACCTCCTATATCTACACCCTGACTGCTCCCTCTACACCTCCTATATCTACACCCCAACTGCTCCCTCTACACCTCCTATATCTACACCCCGACTGCTCCCTCTACACCTCCTATATCTACACCTGACTGCTCCCTCTACACCTCCTATATCTACACCCCGACTGCTCCCTCTACGCCTCCTATATCTACACCCCAACTGCTCCCTCTACACCTCCTGTATCTACACCCGACTGCTCCCTCTACACCTCCTATATCTACACCCGACTGCTCCCTCTACACCTCCTATATCTACACCCCGACTGCTCCCTCTACACCTCCTATATCTACACCCCGACTGCTCCCTCAACACCTCCTATATCTACACCCCGAGTGCTCCCTCTACACCTCCTATATCTACACCCGACTGCTCCCTCTACACCTCCTATATCTACACCCCGACTGCTCCCTCTACACCTCCTATATCTACACCAGACTCCTCCATCTACACCTCCTATATCTACACCCTGACTGCTCCCTCTACACCTCCTATATCTACATCCTGACTGCTCCCTCTACACCTCCTATATCTACACCCGACTGCTCCCTCTACACCTCCTATATCTACACCCGACTGCTCCCTCTACACCTCCTATATCTACATCCTGACTGCTTCCTCTACACCTCCTATATCTACACCCCGACTGCTCCCTCTACACCTCCTATATCTACACCCGACTACTCCCTCTACACCTCCTATATCTACACCCGACTGCTCCCTCTACACCTCCTATATCTACATCCTGACTGCTTCCTCTACACCTCCTATATCTACACCCTGACTGCTCCCTCTACACCTCCTATATCTACACCCGACTGCTCCCTCTACACCTCCTATATCTACACCCGACTGCTCCCTCTAAACCTCCTATATCTACACCCGACTGCTCCCTCTACACCTCCTATATCTACATCCTGACTGCTCCCTCTACACCTCCTATATCTACACCCCGACTGCTCCCTCTACACCTCCTATATCTACATCCTGACTGCTCCCTCTACACCTCCTATATCTACACCCCGACTGCTCCCTCTACACCTCCTATATCTACACCCCGACTGCTCCCTCTACACCTCCTATATCTACACCAGACTCCTCCATCTACACCTCCTATATCTACACCCGACTGCTCCCTCTACACCTCCTATATCTACATCCTGACTGCTCCCTCTACACCTCCTATATCTACACCCCGACTGCTCCCTCTACACCTCCTATATCTACACCCCGACTGCTCCCTCTACACCTCCTATATCTACACCCTGACTGCTCCCTCTACACCTCCTATATCTACTCCCCGACTGCTCCCTCTACACCTCCTATATCTACATCCTGACTGCTCCCTCTACACCTCCTATATCTACACCCGACTGCTCCCTCTACACCTCCTATATCTACACCCTGACTGCTCCCTCTACACCTCCTATATCTACACCCCGACTGCTCCCTCTACACCTCCTATATCTACATCCTGACTGCTCCCTCTACACCTCCTATATCTACACCCGACTGCTCCCTCTACACCTCCTATATCTACATCCTGACTGCTCCCTCTACACCTCCTATATCTACATCCTGACTGCTCCCTCTACACCTATTATATTTTCTCTACTTACATAATTGAGAAAACAAGGGAACACCAAGCAGAATAATGTCTTATCCTATGGAAAATATGTGTAGTTGAGGAGTAAACTTGTCACTTTTTGGGGATGTTGAACCCCTCAGCCAAGTAATCAAGGATTTATAGCTGCTGCTGTTCTCTTAGGTCTGGAGATCTCGTTGTATATGGCATGTAGTGGGATGATAGGAGTTGTAGTCTGTGCTGCTGATGTTATTGAAAAATCCAGAAGACTTTGTACAGGATTGACCGTGCGGTTCATTCACAACGTTCTTCAAAGTTGGAGCAACTTCAAGACACTGCTTCAGTTTTAAGAAAAAATATAGCTGCAATCTGAAATACTAAGAATAGAAAATTGGGACTGCATTACTGCCATAGAAAATAGGTAAACGCTACAATATGTACATATCGAATATTGGAAAAGTCCAGGAGAGGTGCCATATCAGGACAGGGACCCATCAATGAGGTACGCCTTGACGATGGCTTTGGGCTCACATACATTGGCCAGTTTACGCAATAAATCATTTCTTTTCACTGTAATTTTTCTATAGGACTATAGAATATTCCATATGTACATAAGGTAGCGTTTATCTATTATCTATGGCAGTAATGCAGTCCCAATTTTCTAAATGTATTATTCTTACCTTTTTCAGAGTGCAGCTATATTTTCACTTAGACTTATTGTCTTAGCTGGCGCCTGTACACACTAGCTTGTATGTGGTGGTCAGTTTTACAGCCTCAGTTATCACTTTGGAGATGGCGCCTGTACACACTAGCTTGTATGTGGTGGTCAGTTTTCTTTTTACAGCCTCAGTTATCACTTTGGAGATGGCGCCTGTACACAGAAGCCCCTTCCCTGTCAATGTTGGAGGGCAGCGCGATATTATAATCGGACACATTCTAGAAGCCACTAATTGGAAATTCTGGATAATTTTCGGAACTGTTCTTGCCTTGGAGTCTCCGGATCTAGACGTATTAGCCATGTGATAGGAGGTAGCGGTGTGAGGAGAGTCCTGCAGCCGTGGTACCCGCTGTGGTTGTGTATTTCAGCGATGTGACGTGGGTGACGCGTGTGCTGGAGCAGAACCGCCCGCCTTCTGTTTCCTCTTGGACTCCCCGATCTTCCTCATTTTGATTCAGTCTGCAGCAAAGATTTAGAAGAGCTGAAGAGTTGAGTCAGTGAGGAGCAGAGCGGGGGGCCGAGACACTGGGGAGGTAAGGATCTGGGGGTCAATGTATGACGGTGTAGTAGCAGGTCTGATATGTGTCCATTGTGAGCGTATAGAATGGAATACAACCATGTGGGAACCATATGTATCTGTGTGAAAACTGTAAAGGGGGCGTCGGATGTAAGATTGTCATATTATAAGAAGACACAGCAGAGCAACTGTCATGGTAAAGATTTATACTTCGTTTTATTATTTAGGCAATTCATATATCTTTGATAATTTTGTATTTTAGCTTTATAGATTTTTTTGTTACAGAAGGCATAGAAAGCAGGGTAGAACCAGATGTCAAGGAATTTAACAGTCCATGATTTATGAACTTGTTATTCCCAACTTACATAGTTTCTACGTTAGGTAATGTAAAGCCTGTAAAGACATTCCCCTTTTCCTTATCTCTTTGCTTGTAATAAAGGTGTGTAACCAGGCAGCTGAGAGCAGACAAGTCTGAGACACAGACAGAATCGGTCGCGTTTCTTTTGTCTCCGATCGATCGACTCCCTTATTTGATCAAAACTGGCAAACGTGTAAAACCCTTTGAGTTTCTCCTAAAAATTACTATACAGGTTTCCACATCACAACTAATAACACGAAGAACAAAGATCTGACAGAGAATCTGACACAAAACCAAGATACCCTGCAAAAATATAACACAGACATCTGCTCCCGATGTAATAAAGACACACCCCCCCCGTGTAATATCACAGGTGTAATACAGACGCTCCCCCCCGTGTAATATCACAGGTGTAATACAGACAATCCCCCGTGTAATACCACAGGTGTAATACAGACGATCCCCCCCGTGTAATATCACAGGTGTAATACAGACGCTCCCCCCCGTGTAATATCACAGGTGTAATACAGACACCCCCCATGTAATATCACAGGGGTAATACAGACACCCCCCGTGTAATATCACAGATGTAATACAGACACCCCCCCATGTAATATCACAGGTGTAATACAGGCACTCCCCCCGTGTAATATCACAGGTGTAATACAGAAACTCCCCCGTGTAATATCACAGGTGTAATACAGACACACCCCCCATGTAATATCACAGGTGTAATACAGACACCCCCCCGTGTAATATCACAGGTTTACTACAGACTCTCCCCCCCCCCCTGTGTAATATCACAGGAGTAATACAGACACTCCCCCGTGTAATATCACAGGTGTAATACAGACACCCCCCCATGTAATATCACAGGTTTACTACAGACTCTCCCCCCCCTGTGTAATATAACAGGAGTAATACAGACACGCCCCCCGTGTAATATCACAGGTGTAATACAGACACCCAGCGTGTAAAATCACAGGTGTAATACAGACCCCCCCCCCGTGTAATATCACAGCTGTAATACAGACACTCCCCCCGTGTAATATCACAGGTGTAATACAGACACCCCCCCGTGTAATATCACAGGTGTAATACAGACACTCCCACCGTGTAATATCACAGGTGTAATACAGACGCTGCCCCGTGTAATACCACAGGTGTAATACAGACACTCCCCCCATGTAATATCACAGGTGTAATACAGACACTCCCCCGTGTAATATCACAGGTGTAATACAGACTCTCCCCCCGTGTAATATCACAGGTGTAATACAGACACCCCCCCGTGTAATATCACTCGTGTAATACAGACACCCCCCTTGTAATATAACAGGTGTAATACAGACACTCCCCCCGTGTAATATCACAGGTGTAATACAGACACTCCCCACGTGTAATATCACAGGTGTAATACAGACACTCCCCCGTGTAATATCACAGGTGTAATACAGACTCTCCCCCCGTGTAATATCACAGGTGTAATACAGACACCCCCCCATGTAATATCACTCGTGTAATACAGACACCCCCGTGTAATATAACAGGTGTAATACAGACACTCCCCCCGTGTAATATCAGAGGTGTAATACAGACACCCCCCCCGTGTAATATCACAGGTGTAATACAGACACCCCCCCCTATAATATCACTCGTGTAATATAGACACCCCCCGTGTAATATCACAGGTGTAATACAGACACCCACCCCCGTGTAATATCACAGGTGTAATACAGACACTCCCCCCATGTAATATCACAGGTGTAATACAGACAACCCCCCATGTAATATCACAGGTGTAATACAGACACTCCCCCAGTGTAATATCACAGGTGTAATACAGACACTACTTCGTGTATTATCACAGGTGTAATACAGACACTCCTTCGTGTAATATCACAGGTGTAATACAGACACCCCCCCGTGTAATATCACACGTATAATAGAGACACTCCCCCGTGTAATATCACATATATAATACACTCCGCCCGTGTACTTTCACATGTTTAATACAGACACTCCCCCCGTGTAATATCACAGGTGTAATACAGACAATCCCCCTTGTAATATCACAGGTGTAATATAGACACTCTCCCGTGTAATATCACAGGTGTAATACAAACACTCCACCCGTGTAATATCACACGTTTAATGCAGACACTCCCCCTGTGTAATATCACTCGTGCAATACAGACACTCCTTCGTGTAATATAATTCCACATGTGTAATACAGACACTCCGCCGTGTAATATCACAGGTGTAATACAGACATTCCCCTGTGTAATATCACAGGTGTAATACAGACACTCCCCCATGTAATATCACACGTGTAATAGACACTCCCCCCCGTGTAATATCACAGGTGTAATACAGACACTCCCCCCATGTAATATCACATGTGTAATACACTCTCCCGTGTAATATCACTCGTGCAATGCAGACACTCCCCTTTGTAATATCACACGTGTAATACAGACGCTCTCCCCGCGTAATATCACACGTGTAATACAGATGCTCCCCTCGTGTAATGTCACAGGTGTAATACAGACACTCCGCCGTGTAATATCTCACGTGTAATAGACACTCCCCCCCTTGTAATATCACAGGTGTAATACAGACACTCCCCCCGTGTAATATCACAGGTGTAATACAGACACTCCCCCCGTGTAATATCACAGGTGTAATACAGGCACCCCCCGTTTAATATCACAGGTGTAATACAGACACTCCCCTCATGTTATATGAAATGTGTAATAGACTCTCCCCCTGAGTAATATCACACGTGTAATACAGACACTCCTCCGTGTAATATCACACATGTAATAGACATTCCTCCAGTGTAATATCACACGTATAATACAGAGACTCCCCCTGTGCAATACAGACACTCCCCCCGCGTAATAACACGCATCTAATAGACACTCCTGCTGTGTAATATTACAGGTGTAATACAGACACGCCCCCATGTAATATCACAGGTGTAATACAGACACTCCCCCAGTGTAATATCACAGGTGTAATACAGACGCTCCCCCGTGTTATATCACAGGTGTAATACAGGTACTCCCCCAGTGTAATATCACACGTGTAATACAGACGCTCCCCCGTGTAATATCACAGGTGTAAAACAGATACTCCTCCCGTGTAATATCACAAGTGTATTACAGACACTCCCCCGTGTAATATCACATGTGTAATACAGACACTCCCCCATGTAATATCACTCGTTCAATACAGACACTCCCCCGTGTAATATTACACGTGTAATACAGACACTCCCCCCTTGTAATATCACAGATGTAATACAGACACTCCCCTATGTAATATCACTCGTTCAATACAGACACTCTCCTGTGTAATATTAAACGTGTAATACAGACACTCCATCGTGTAATATCACTCGTGCAATACAGACACTCCCCTGTGTAATATCACACGTGTAATACAGACACTCCCCCGTGTAATATCACACATGTAATACAGACACTCCCCCCGTGTAATATCACATGTGTAATACAGACACACCCCCGTGTAATATCACATGTTTAATACAGACACTCCCCCGTGTAATATCACACGTGTAATACAGACACTCCCCCCGCGTAATATCACACGTGTAATACAGGCACTCCCCCCATGTAATATCACACGGGTAATACAGACTCTCGCCCCGTGTAATATCACAGGTGTAATACAGACACTCCTTCGTGTAATATCACAGGTGTAATACAGACACTCCTTCGTGTAATATCACATGTGTAATACAGACACACCCCCGTGTAATATCACATGTTTAATACAGACACTCCCCCGTGTAATATCACGCGTGTAATACAGACGCTCCCCCCGCGTAATATCACACGTGTAATACAGATGCTCCCCTCATGCAATGTCACAGGTATAATACAGACACTCCTCCGTGTAATATCACAGGTGTAATACAGACGCTCTTCCAGTGTAATATCACAGGTGTAATACAGGCACTCCCCCTTTTAATATCACACGTGTAATACAGACACTCCCCCCGTGTAATATCACAGGTGTAATACAGACGCTCTCCCCGTGTAATATCACAGGTGTAATACAGGCTCTCCCCCGGTGTAATATCACAGGTGTAATACAGGCACTCCCCCGGTGTAATATCACACGTGTAATACAGACACTCCCCCCATGTATTATCACACGGGTAATACAGACACTCGCCCCGTGTAATATCACATGTAGTACAGACACTAACCCCCGTGTAATATCACAGGTGTAATACAGGCACCCACCCGTGTAATATCACAGGTGTAATACAGACACTCTCCCGTGTAATATCACAGGTGTAATACAGACACTCCCCGATGTAATATCACAGGTGTAATACAGACACTCCACCCGTGTAATATCACAGGTGTAATACAGACACTCTCCACGTGTAATATCACACGTGTAATACAGACACTCCACCCGTGTAATATCACAGGTGTAATACAGACACTCTCCACGTGTAATATCACACGTGTAATACAGACATTCTCCCCGTGTAATATCACATGTGTAATACAGATACTCCCCCGTGTAATATCACATGAGTAATACAGACGCTCCCCTGTGTAATATCACAGGTATAATACAGACACTCCTCCGTGTAATATCACCCGTGTAATACAGACACTTCTTCGTGTATTATCACAGGTATAATACAGACACTCCTTCGTGTAATATCACAGGTGTAATACAGACACTCCTTCGTGTAATATCACAGGTGTAATACAGACACTCCTTCGTGTAATATCACAGGTATAATACAGACATTCCTTCGTGTAATATCACAGGTGTAATACAGACACCCCCCCGTGTAATATCACACGTGTAATACAGACGCTCCCCCGTGTAATATCACAGGTGTAATACAGATACTCCCCCCATGTGTAATATCACAAGTGTAATACAGACACTCCCCCCGTGTAATATCACACGTGTAATACAGACACTCCCCCCGTGTAATATCACATGTTTAATACAGACACTTCCCCCGTGTAATATCACAGGTGTTATACAGACAATCCCCCGTGTAATATCACATGTTTAATTCAGACACTCCCCCATGTAATATCACAGGTGTAATACAAACACTCACCCCCGTGTAATATCACACGTATAATAGAGACACTCCCCCGTGTAATATCACATATATAATACACTCCGCCCGTGTAATTTCACATGTTTAATACAGACACTCCCCCCGTGTAATATCACAGGTGTAATACAGACAATCCCCCGTGTAATATCACCTGTTTAATACAGACACTCTCCCGTGTAATATCACAGGTGTAATACAAACACTCCCCCCGTGTAATATCACACGTTTAATGCAGATGACGCGCCCCTGGGCCTGTGTCGCGCAGCGTTGCGCACGCGGGAGCTTACCCGGATCCGGATCTGTTGAGGGTTGTAGTCTCGTGGCGGTGATCCGGTCCGTGCCCAGGGAGTCAGACTAAGTGGCGCTGTATTAGCGGTAGATGTTGGACGACTACGCCACCCGTTGAGTACAGCTAAGGAGCTGCTGCTGCAGGGCAGACCGCTGAGGCCGGTGGTAGGATTGTGCAGCGTGATAGTATAACCCCCAACGGGAGGGGTATGGCCTCAGGGCAGCCGACGTGGATGATGGGGGTAGCAGGAACCACTCAGAGACGGTACGGTGTAGTTCAGGGTCTTTACTGGTGACAACGATAGACCCTCCCGGAGTACTGGCTAGCGATTGGGGCCTGGTCAGTCCTTGAGCAGATGGGATCTCCCCTGGCCAGGCGGAGTTGTAGGCCTCCCAAACTGACTGTACTCTTCTGGCTACCTTGCTAGAGGCGGGTATAAGTAGCCCACGTCCCTGAGTGTACCGTGTGGTGCTCACCCGTATGGCCGGTGACTCGGGGCCTTCTAGTAGCTTCCGCTCCACGACGGCGGTGCTGGTCCCATGCGTGTGACCGTGCCTTCGGGTTTCTTGGCCAGAGGACCTGGAATCCCCTGCCTGACGGATTCTGCTGCTGGGTAGGAGTTAGTCCCCACAGACTCGGACTCCGGGTCCGGTGATAGCTTCTCAGTCAGGGCGAGCTCTGCAGCTGCCAGCCCCTGACTCCTTGTAACACTGCTCCCACAGAGCTCCTGTTGTTTCTTCCCATAGCTGCTTCTCTTCTCTGTCTCTACTTCTGGCATGGCCCAGGAGCTGGGCCCAGCCGGAGCCACAGCTCCCTGTCAGCCCTCCTGGCTGAACTCTCCCTCTGAACTCTCTAACCCTGCCTCAGCCCCAGGTTTTTATAGGGGAAGTTCTTCCCCTCCCAGGACTGGGCAGGAGGTGTGGCATGCATAGGATTCCTGACCAAGAGACCTCCCACCTGCTCTCAGACATAACATTGCCGTTACTGTGGAAACCAGACCCCTGGGATGCCACATTCCCCCCTAGTGAAATTTAGTACTCCGGAACTAAACATATTTTTAGAAAAACATAACAAGGTATAAACACTAATAATACAATAAGAAAAACACATAAAGATGGTTACGGCGTGTCCGCAACCGGGTGCAGTTTTGAAGAAAAGCAAGGTGTCCATTTCACCAAAACAGGGAGACGTAACCAGGTAGGGGTCTGTCCTGCCCCGAATCCTTAACAGTCTTTAGTCCGTCCTGGGTTACGCTCCAACCATGTACAAAGGATTCCCGGTAAATCCACCAAAGACTCCCATAAATTACTAGAAACACATAATTATTTACAGGATATGGCCGCTCTCAGTCCTCGGCCAGTGGGGATAAGGAATGGCTGCTCACAGTCCTCAGCCTTGTTTAAGATAGGGGCACATGGGGAACAATTCACTAATCCCAACGGGGACCATATTTTAATTAGCAGCAGTCCTTGTACCCTTACGGGTAACTATTTACAGCTCTTTATTCACGCTACTTCCCTTCAGTAGCTATGTCCTCTTTGTGCTCCCTCCTGAGGGTAGTCCTCAGACCCGTCCGGGTCCTCTTGGCTTTCCTCGTATTGGTAGTACTGCAGCTCCTCCTCGGTTAGCTGGGTTAGTATCTCTGCGACAGTCCTCCCCCCAGGTGGCCAGGACTTTACCTCCCTTTGGGCTGCCCCGGTTAATTGGGCCACCAGGATGCTCACTTTTTGCTCCTCTGTGAGGGGGTACACCTGGAAGAGGCTATCCAGCTTTTCTCTAAAGTCATGCAGGGTATGTGACTCCCCTGAGTACTGAGGTAGCCAGGCTGTCCCCGGGATATAGGGCATGGTGAAAGGCATGACCGCAACAGCGGTGGCGCTGGCGGGGGTTGAAGCGGTGAAGCTCTCCTCCGTATTCGGCATCCTTCTCCCCCCTAGTGGACTTGTGGCCTACCTTGCGATGATCCTTTTCCGTAGGCCGCGGCTCCGCAGTGAATCGTCAGGGTTGAGGACCTTCCGTCGCGCTCCTGTGACGTCGGCGTCTGCTGGGCTCCTTCCAGGACCTTACGCAACGTCCGGACGTGAGGCGGGGCTTCAGTTCTCGCGCGCTTTTGGAGTCCACGCCCCTCTTCTTCCCACGCGGCGTCTTCAAGATGGCGTCCAACGGCGGGAAAACTCCACGGAAGGCGGGAAGAAGGCTGAAAATGGCGCCGGATGGCGGGAATCTTCACCGATGGCGGGAAGAAGGCTGAAGATGGCGCCGGATGGCGGGAATCTTTACCACTGGTAAGTTTGAACAGTCTTTTTCAGGCACGCAGTACCCGGTGGTTGCGGGCACGAGATCCTGCCGACTACGCCAAAAGCTGACGCGCCCCTGGGCCTGTGTCGCGCAGCGTTGCGCACGCGGGAGCTTACCCGGAGCCGGATCTGTTGAGGGTTGTAGTCTCGTGGCAGTGATCCGGTCCGTGCCCAGGGAGTCAGACTAAGTGGCGCTGTATTAGCGGTAGATGTTGGACGACTACGCCACCCGTTGAGTACAGCTAAGGAGCTGCTGCTGCAGGGCAGACCGCTGAGGCCGGTGGTAGGATTGTGCAGCGTGATAGTATAACCCCCAACGGGAGGGGTATGGCCTCAGGGCAGCCGACGTGGATGATGGGGGTAGCAGGAACCACTCAGAGACGGTACGGTGTAGTTCAGGGTCTTTACTGGTGATAACGATAGACCCTCCCGGAGTATTGGCTAGCGATTGGGGCCTGGTCAGTCCTTGAGCAGATGGGATCTCCCCTGGCCAGGCGGAGTTGTAGGCCTCCCAAACTGACTGTACTCTTCTGGCTACCTTGCTAGAGGCGGGTATAAGTAGCCCACGTCCCTGAGTGTACCGTGTGGTGCTCACCCGTATGGCCGGTGACTCGGGGCCTTCTAGTAGCTTCCGCTCCACGACGGCGGGGCTGGTCCCATGCGTGTGACCGTGCCTTCGGGTTTCTTGGCCAGAGGACCTGGAATCCCCTGCCTGACGGATTCTGCTGCTGGGTAGGAGTTAGTCCCCACAGCCTCGGACTCCGGTGATAGCTTCTCAGTCAGGGCGAGCTCTGCAGCTGCCAGCCCCTGACTCCTTGTAACACTGCTCCCACAGAGCTCCTGTTGTTTCTTCCCATAGCTGCTTCTCTTCTCTGTCTCTACTTCTGGCATGGCCCAGGAGCTGGGCCCAGCCGGAGCCACAGCTCCCTGTCAGCCCTCCTGGCTGAACTCTCCCTCTGAACTCTCTAACCCTGCCTCAGCCCCAGGTTTTTATAGGGGAAGTTCTTCCCCTCCCAGGACTGGGCAGGAGGTGTGGCATGCATAGGATTCCTGACCAAGAGACCTCCCACCTGCTCTCAGACATAACATTGCCGTTACTGTGGAAACCAGACCCCTGGGGTGCCACAAAACTAAGTGGCGGTCTATGGCAGTAGATGTTAACTTGATCGACTACGCCACCCGTTGAGTGCGGCTTTGAAGCCGCCGCTGCAGAACAGTCCACTGAGGCCAGGTGTATGAGAATGTGCAGCGTGGTGGTATAACCCCCAACGGGAGGGGTATGGCCTCAGGGCAGCAGGGATAGATGATGGGGGTGATGGTGGTACACGAGCGCAACAAAGACAACTCGGGAGTCTTGGTGGTGCAGTTCAGGGTCTTTACTCACGGTTACTCGGTTACTGCTCCAGGCCACCGCTGCAGAGGTGGCCGCCTGTGTCGCGCTGTGCTCACCAGGTGAGGGGCTCGGTTAACTCCCAGGTCTTTCTGGAGTGCTTTGCAGGACCCCCTTTATGTCCCCTGTCTCTGGTCTTTAACCCCACTAGTGACCACGCTTATGTCCAGCTGCCTCGGACCTTCTTGGTGGGCAAACGTTGGCCTGCGTTTCCCAGGTCCTATGTGGTGCCTTCCTAGCGGGTGTGGTGAGGGGCTGCTCCACATGTAATGTCGCAGCCTCCGGTTCTTAGTTGAGGGTAGTTTCTCTCCTCCACTAATTTGGGATCCGGTTCCCATCTTCTTGACCTGACCCCCCTACTCAGGTAGCGGCGGGCGTGTGGTGGCTACCAGCCAGTCCACACCCCTGGGGTCCCCTCTGTCCTTCCTGGAGCCCAGTCTGCTCCTCTTCCTCCTTCTTCCCTCCTCCAGGCTCAGGCCTCCTGACAGGGCCTGCCTGTGGAGCAGAGCCCATAAAGCAGCTCTGCTCCCTGTCTTCTCCTCTCTCAACTCACTCCCTTTCCAAGATGGTGCCTCCCTTTATACTCCTGTACAGAGTGCACCCAGGATCTACTTACCCCCCCACGCACACACTACCGGGTTCCCTTCTCTAGGTGTTCCCTCCCCCCACTCCAGCCAGGGACATGCTCACTCGTGCCTGCATAACTAATGGGAGCACCGTCGAGCTGTCCCCCTGAAATGTGGTGTAGTGCATGTGGGTGTTAGGGTCCTGAGCCACACCCCATCCTTACCTGGAAGTGAGATATCGCACATCTGGGTGAGATGCAATACCTCTGTAGCAACCGAACCCTCGGGGTGCTACACAGACACTCCCCCGTGTAATATCACACGTGTAATAGACACTCCCCCCCGTGTAATATCACAGGTGTAATACAGACACTCCTTCGTGTAATATAACACCACATGTGTAATATAGACACTCCGCCGTGTAATATCACAGGTGTAATACAGACACTCCCCTGTGTAATATCACAGGTGTAATACAGATACTCCCCCATGTAATATCACACGTGTAATAGACACTCCCTCCCCCGTGTAATATCACAGGTGTAATACAGACACTCCCCCGTGTAATATCACAGGTGTAATACAGACACTCCCCCCGTGTAATATCACAGGTGTAATACAGACACTCTCCCGTGTAATATCACTCGTGCAATACAGACACTCCCCTTTGTAATATCACACGTGTAATAGACACTCCCCCGTGTAATATCACACATGTAATACAGACACTCCCCCCGTGTAATATCACATGTGTAATACAGACACTCCCCTGTGTAATATCTCATGTTTAATACAGACACTCCCCTCGTGTAATATCACACGTGTAATACAGATGCTCCCCTCGTGTAATGTCACAGGTGTAATACAGACACTCCCCCATGTAATATCACAGGTGTAATTCAGACACTCCACCCGTGTAATATCACACGTGTAATACAGACACTCCGCTGTGTAATATCTCATGTGTAATAGACACTCCCCCACATGTAATATCACAGGTGTAATACAGACACTCCCCCCGTGTAATATCACAGGTGTAATACAGACACTCCCCCCGTGTAATATCACAGGTGTAATACAGGCACCCCCCGTTTAATATCACAGGTGTAATACAGACACTCCCCTCGTGTTATATGAAATGTGTAATAGACACTCCCCCTGAGTAACATCACACGTGTAATACAGACACTCCTCCATGTAATATCACACATGTAATAGACATTCCTTCAGTGTAATATCACACGTATAATACAGAGACTTCCCCTGTGTAATATCACATGTGTAATACAGACACTCCCCCTGTGTAATATCACAGGTGCAATACAGACACTCCCCCCCGTGTAATATCACGCATCTAATTGACACTCCCCCTGTGTAATATTACAGGTGTAATACAGACACGCCCCCATGTAATATCACAGGTGTAATACAGACACTCCCCCAGTGTAATATCACACGTGTAATACAGACGCTCCCCCGTGTAATATCACAGGTGTAATACAGATACTCCCTCGTGTAATATCACTCGTGCAATACAGACACTCCCCTGTGTAATATCACACAAGTAATACAGACACTCCCCCGTGTAATATCACACATGTAATACTGACACTCCCCCCGTGTAATATCACAGGTGTAATACAGACGCTCCCCCCGTGTAATATCACAGGTGTAATACAGACACTCCTCCCTGTGTAATATCACACGTGTAATACAGACACTCCCCCGTGTAATATCACACATGTAATACAGACACTCCCCCCGTGTAATATCACATGTGTAATACAGACACACCCCCGTGTAATATCACATGTTTAATACAGACACTCCCCCGTGTAATATCACACGTGTAATACAGACGCTCCCCCCGCGTAATATCACACGTGTAATAGAGATGCTCGCCCGTGTAATATCACAGGTGTAATACAGACACTCCCCCCGTGTAATATCACACGTGTAATACAGGCACCCCCCCCGTGTAATATCACAGGTGTAATACAGACACTCCCCCGTGTAATATGAAATGTGTAATAGACACTTCCCCTGAGTAATATCACACGTGTAATACAGACACTCCTTCGTGTAATATCACACGTGTAATAGACATTCCTCCAGTGTAATATCACACGTGTAATACAGACACTCCCCCGTGTAATATGAAATGTGTAATAGACACTCCCCCTGTGTAATATCACACGTGTAATACAGACACTCCCCCGCGTAATATCACATGTGTAATACAGACACTCCCCCGTGTAATATCTCACGTGTAATAGACACTTCCCTCCATGTAGTATCACAGGTGTAATACAGACACTCCCCTCGTGTAATATCACGCATCTAATAGACACTCCCCCTGTGTAATATTACAGGTGTAATACAGACACGCCCCCATGTAATATCACAGGTGTAATACAGACACTCCCCCCGTGTAATATCACACGTGTAATAGAGATGCTCCCCCGTGTAATATCACAGGTGTAATACAGACACTCCCCCCGTGTAATATCACACGTGTAATACAGGCACCCCCCCCGTGTAATATCACAGGTGTAATACAGACACTCCCCCGTGTAATATGAAATGTGTAATAGACACTTCCCCTGAGTAATATCACACGTGTAATACAGACACTCCTTCGTGTAATATCACACGTGTAATAGACATTCCTCCAGTGTAATATCACACGTGTAATACAGACACTCCCCCGTGTAATATGAAATGTGTAATAGACACTCCCCCTGTGTAATATCACACGTGTAATACAGACACTCCCCCGCGTAATATCACATGTGTAATACAGACACTCCCCCGTGTAATATCTCACGTGTAATAGACACTTCCCTCCATGTAGTATCACAGGTGTAATACAGACACTCCCCCCGTGTAATATCACGCGTCTAATAGACACTCCCCCTGTGTAATATTACAGGTGTAATACAGACACGCCCCCATGTAATATCACAGGTGTAATACAGACACTCCCCCCGTGTAATATCACACGTGTAATAGAGATGCTCCCCCGTGTAATATCACAGGTGTAAAACAGACACTCCCCCCGTGTAATATCACACGTGTAATACAGGCACCCCCCCCGTGTAATATCACAGGTGTAATACAGACACTCCCCCATGTAATATCACAGGTGTAATACAGACACTCCCCCCGTGTAATATCACACGTGTAATAGAGATGCTCCCCCGTGTAATATCACAGGTGTTATACAGACACTCCCCCCATGTAATATCACACGTGTAATACAGGCACCCCCCCGTGTAATATCACAGGTGTAATACAGACACTCCCCCCGTGTAATATCACACGTGTAATACAGACACTCCCCCCGTGTAATATCACACGTGTAATACAGACACTTCCCCCGTGTAATATCACAGGTGTTATACAGACAATCCCCCGTGTAATATCACATGTTTAATTCAGACACTCCCCCATGTAATATCACAGGTGTAATACAAACACTCACCCCCGTGTAATATCACACGTATAATAGAGACACTCCCCCGTGTAATATCACATATATAATACACTCCGCCCGTGTAATTTCACATGTTTAATACAGACACTCCCCCCGTGTAATATCACAGGTGTAATACAGACAATCCCCCGTGTAATATCACCTGTTTAATACAGACACTCTCCCGTGTAATATCACAGGTGTAATACAAACACTCCCCCCGTGTAATATCACACGTTTAATGCAGATGACGCGCCCCTGGGCCTGTGTCGCGCAGCGTTGCGCACGCGGGAGCTTACCCGGAGCCGGATCTGTTGAGGGTTGTAGTCTCGTGGCGGTGATCCGGTCCGTGCCCAGGGAGTCAGACTAAGTGGCGCTGTATTAGCGGTAGATGTTGGACGACTACGCCACCCGTTGAGTACAGCTAAGGAGCTGCTGCTGCAGGGCAGACCGCTGAGGCCGGTGGTAGGATTGTGCAGCGTGATAGTATAACCCCCAACGGGAGGGGTATGGCCTCAGGGCAGCCGACGTGGATGATGGGGGTAGCAGGAACCACTCAGAGACGGTACGGTGTAGTTCAGGGTCTTTACTGGTGACAACGATAGACCCTCCCGGAGTACTGGCTAGCGATTGGGGCCTGGTCAGTCCTTGAGCAGATGGGATCTCCCCTGGCCAGGCGGAGTTGTAGGCCTCCCAAACTGACTGTACTCTTCTGGCTACCTTGCTAGAGGCGGGTATAAGTAGCCCACGTCCCTGAGTGTACCGTGTGGTGCTCACCCGTATGGCCGGTGACTCGGGGCCTTCTAGTAGCTTCCGCTCCACGACGGCGGTGCTGGTCCCATGCGTGTGACCGTGCCTTCGGGTTTCTTGGCCAGAGGACCTGGAATCCCCTGCCTGACGGATTCTGCTGCTGGGTAGGAGTTAGTCCCCACAGACTCGGACTCCGGGTCCGGTGATAGCTTCTCAGTCAGGGCGAGCTCTGCAGCTGCCAGCCCCTGACTCCTTGTAACACTGCTCCCACAGAGCTCCTGTTGTTTCTTCCCATAGCTGCTTCTCTTCTCTGTCTCTACTTCTGGCATGGCCCAGGAGCTGGGCCCAGCCGGAGCCACAGCTCCCTGTCAGCCCTCCTGGCTGAACTCTCCCTCTGAACTCTCTAACCCTGCCTCAGCCCCAGGTTTTTATAGGGGAAGTTCTTCCCCTCCCAGGACTGGGCAGGAGGTGTGGCATGCATAGGATTCCTGACCAAGAGACCTCCCACCTGCTCTCAGACATAACATTGCCGTTACTGTGGAAACCAGACCCCTGGGATGCCACATTCCCCCCTAGTGAAATTTAGTACTCCGGAACTAAACATATTTTTAGAAAAACATAACAAGGTATAAACACTAATAATACAATAAGAAAAACACATAAAGATGGTTACGGCGTGTCCGCAACCGGGTGCAGTTTTGAAGAAAAGCAAGGTGTCCATTTCACCAAAACAGGGAGACGTAACCAGGTAGGGGTCTGTCCTGCCCCGAATCCTTAACAGTCTTTAGTCCGTCCTGGGTTACGCTCCAACCATGTACAAAGGATTCCCGGTAAATCCACCAAAGACTCCCATAAATTACTAGAAACACATAATTATTTACAGGATATGGCCGCTCTCAGTCCTCGGCCAGTGGGGATAAGGAATGGCTGCTCACAGTCCTCAGCCTTGTTTAAGATAGGGGCACATGGGGAACAATTCACTAATCCCAACGGGGACCATATTTTAATTAGCAGCAGTCCTTGTACCCTTACGGGTAACTATTTACAGCTCTTTATTCACGCTACTTCCCTTCAGTAGCTATGTCCTCTTTGTGCTCCCTCCTGAGGGTAGTCCTCAGACCCGTCCGGGTCCTCTTGGCTTTCCTCGTATTGGTAGTACTGCAGCTCCTCCTCGGTTAGCTGGGTTAGTATCTCTGCGACAGTCCTCCCCCCAGGTGGCCAGGACTTTACCTCCCTTTGGGCTGCCCCGGTTAATTGGGCCACCAGGATGCTCACTTTTTGCTCCTCTGTGAGGGGGTACACCTGGAAGAGGCTATCCAGCTTTTCTCTAAAGTCATGCAGGGTATGTGACTCCCCTGAGTACTGAGGTAGCCAGGCTGTCCCCGGGATATAGGGCATGGTGAAAGGCATGACCGCAACAGCGGTGGCGCTGGCGGGGGTTGAAGCGGTGAAGCTCTCCTCCGTATTCGGCATCCTTCTCCCCCCTAGTGGACCGTGGCCTACCTTGCGATGATCCTTTTCCGTAGGCCGTGGCTCCGCAGTGAATCGTCAGGGTTGAGGACCTTCCGTCGCGCTCCTGTGACGTCGGCGTCTGCTGGGCTCCTTCCAGGACCTTACGCAACGTCCGGACGTGAGGCGGGGCTTCAGTTCTCGCGCGCTTTTGGAGTCCACGCCCCTCTTCTTCCCGCGCGGCGTCTTCAAGATGGCGTCCAACGGCGGGAAAACTCCACGGAAGGCGGGAAGAAGGCTGAAAATGGCGCCGGATGGCGGGAATCTTCACCGATGGCGGGAGGAAGGCTGAAGATGGCGGGAATCTTTACCACTGGTAAGTTTGAACAGTCTTTTTCAGGCACGCAGTACCCGGTGGTTGCGGGCACGAGATCCTGCCGACTACGCCAAAAGCTGACGCGCCCCTGGGCCTGTGTCGCGCAGCGTTGCGCACGCGGGAGCTTACCCGGAGCCGGATCTGTTGAGGGTTGTAGTCTCGTGGCAGTGATCCGGTCCGTGCCCAGGGAGTCAGACTAAGTGGCGCTGTATTAGCGGTAGATGTTGGACGACTACGCCACCCGTTGAGTACAGCTAAGGAGCTGCTGCTGCAGGGCAGACCGCTGAGGCCGGTGGTAGGATTGTGCAGCGTGATAGTATAACCCCCAACGGGAGGGGTATGGCCTCAGGGCAGCCGACGTGGATGATGGGGGTAGCAGGAACCACTCAGAGACGGTACGGTGTAGTTCAGGGTCTTTACTGGTGACAACGATAGACCCTCCCGGAGTATTGGCTAGCGATTGGGGCCTGGTCAGTCCTTGAGCAGATGGGATCTCCCCTGGCCAGGCGGAGTTGTAGGCCTCCCAAACTGACTGTACTCTTCTGGCTACCTTGCTAGAGGCGGGTATAAGTAGCCCACGTCCCTGAGTGTACCGTGTGGTGCTCACCCGTATGGCCGGTGACTCGGGGCCTTCTAGTAGCTTCCGCTCCACGACGGCGGGGCTGGTCCCATGCGTGTGACCGTGCCTTCGGGTTTCTTGGCCAGAGGACCTGGAATCCCCTGCCTGACGGATTCTGCTGCTGGGTAGGAGTTAGTCCCCACAGCCTCGGACTCCGGTGATAGCTTCTCAGTCAGGGCGAGCTCTGCAGCTGCCAGCCCCTGACTCCTTGTAACACTGCTCCCACAGAGCTCCTGTTGTTTCTTCCCATAGCTGCTTCTCTTCTCTGTCTCTACTTCTGGCATGGCCCAGGAGCTGGGCCCAGCCGGAGCCACAGCTCCCTGTCAGCCCTCCTGGCTGAACTCTCCCTCTGAACTCTCTAACCCTGCCTCAGCCCCAGGTTTTTATAGGGGAAGTTCTTCCCCTCCCAGGACTGGGCAGGAGGTGTGGCATGCATAGGATTCCTGACCAAGAGACCTCCCACCTGCTCTCAGACATAACATTGCCGTTACTGTGGAAACCAGACCCCTGGGGTGCCACAAAACTAAGTGGCGGTCTATGGCAGTAGATGTTAACTTGATCGACTACGCCACCCGTTGAGTGCGGCTTTGAAGCCGCCGCTGCAGAACAGTCCACTGAGGCCAGGTGTATGAGAATGTGCAGCGTGGTGGTATAACCCCCAACGGGAGGGGTATGGCCTCAGGGCAGCAGGGATAGATGATGGGGGTGATGGTGGTACACGAGCGCAACAAAGACAACTCGGGAGTCTTGGTGGTGCAGTTCAGGGTCTTTACTCACGGTTACTCGGTTACTGCTCCAGGCCACCGCTGCAGAGGTGGCCGCCTGTGTCGCGCTGTGCTCACCAGGTGAGGGGCTCGGTTAACTCCCAGGTCTTTCTGGAGTGCTTTGCAGGACCCCCTTTATGTCCCCTGTCTCTGGTCTTTAACCCCACTAGTGACCACGCTTATGTCCAGCTGCCTCGGACCTTCTTGGTGGGCAAACGTTGGCCTGCGTTTCCCAGGTCCTATGTGGTGCCTTCCTAGCGGGTGTGGTGAGGGGCTGCTCCACATGTAATGTCGCAGCCTCCGGTTCTTAGTTGAGGGTAGTTTCTCTCCTCCACTAATTTGGGATCCGGTTCCCATCTTCTTGACCTGACCCCCCTACTCAGGTAGCGGCGGGCGTGTGGTGGCTACCAGCCAGTCCACACCCCTGGGGTCCCCTCTGTCCTTCCTGGAGCCCAGTCTGCTCCTCTTCCTCCTTCTTCCCTCCTCCAGGCTCAGGCCTCCTGACAGGGCCTGCCTGTGGAGCAGAGCCCATAAAGCAGCTCTGCTCCCTGTCTTCTCCTCTCTCAACTCACTCCCTTTCCAAGATGGTGCCTCCCTTTATACTCCTGTACAGAGTGCACCCAGGATCTACTTACCCCCCCACGCACACACTACCGGGTTCCCTTCTCTAGGTGTTCCCTCCCCCCACTCCAGCCAGGGACATGCTCACTCGTGCCTGCATAACTAATGGGAGCACCGTCGAGCTGTCCCCCTGAAATGTGGTGTAGTGCATGTGGGTGTTAGGGTCCTGAGCCACACCCCATCCTTACCTGGAAGTGAGATATCGCACATCTGGGTGAGATGCAATACCTCTGTAGCAACCGAACCCTCGGGGTGCTACACAGACACTCCCCCGTGTAATATCACACGTGTAATAGACACTCCCCCCCGTGTAATATCACAGGTGTAATACAGACACTCCTTCGTGTAATATAACACCACATGTGTAATATAGACACTCCGCCGTGTAATATCACAGGTGTAATACAGACACTCCCCTGTGTAATATCACAGGTGTAATACAGATACTCCCCCATGTAATATCACACGTGTAATAGACACTCCCCCCCGTGTAATATCACAGGTGTAATACAGACACTCCCCCGTGTAATATCACAGGTGTAATACAGACACTCCCCCCGTGTAATATCACAGGTGTAATACAGACACTCTCCCGTGTAATATCACTCGTGCAATACAGACACTCCCCTTTGTAATATCACACGTGTAATAGACACTCCCCCGTGTAATATCACACATGTAATACAGACACTCCCCCCGTGTAATATCACATGTGTAATACAGACACTCCCCTGTGTAATATCTCATGTTTAATACAGACACTCCCCTCGTGTAATATCACACGTGTAATACAGATGCTCCCCTCGTGTAATGTCACAGGTGTAATACAGACACTCCCCCATGTAATATCACAGGTGTAATTCAGACACTCCACCCGTGTAATATCACACGTGTAATACAGACACTCCGCTGTGTAATATCTCACGTGTAATAGACACTCCCCCACATGTAATATCACAGGTGTAATACAGACACTCCCCCCGTGTAATATCACTGGTGTAATACAGACACTCCCCCCGTGTAATATCACAGGTGTAATACAGGCACCCCCCGTTTAATATCACAGGTGTAATACAGACACTCCCCTCGTGTTATATGAAATGTGTAATAGACACTCCCCCTGAGTAACATCACACGTGTAATACAGACACTCCTCCATGTAATATCACACATGTAATAGACATTCCTTCAGTGTAATATCACACGTATAATACAGAGACTTCCCCTGTGTAATATCACATGTGTAATACAGACACTCCCCCTGTGTAATATCACAGGTGCAATACAGACACTCCCCCCCGTGTAATATCACGCATCTAATTGACACTCCCCCTGTGTAATATTACAGGTGTAATACAGACACGCCCCCATGTAATATCACAGGTGTAATACAGACACTCCCCCAGTGTAATATCACACGTGTAATACAGACGCTCCCCCGTGTAATATCACAGGTGTAATACAGATACTCCCTCGTGTAATATCACTCGTGCAATACAGACACTCCCCTGTGTAATATCACACAAGTAATACAGACACTCCCCCGTGTAATATCACACATGTAATACTGACACTCCCCCCGTGTAATATCACAGGTGTAATACAGACGCTCCCCCCGTGTAATATCACAGGTGTAATACAGACACTCCTCCCTGTGTAATATCACACGTGTAATACAGACACTCCCCCGTGTAATATCACACATGTAATACAGACACTCCCCCCGTGTAATATCACATGTGTAATACAGACACACCCCCGTGTAATATCACATGTTTAATACAGACACTCCCCCGTGTAATATCACACGTGTAATACAGACGCTCCCCCCGCGTAATATCACACGTGTAATAGAGATGCTCGCCCGTGTAATATCACAGGTGTAATACAGACACTCCCCCCGTGTAATATCACACGTGTAATACAGGCACCCCCCCCCGTGTAATATCACAGGTGTAATACAGACACTCCCCCGTGTAATATGAAATGTGTAATAGACACTTCCCCTGAGTAATATCACACGTGTAATACAGACACTCCTTCGTGTAATATCACACGTGTAATAGACATTCCTCCAGTGTAATATCACACGTGTAATACAGACACTCCCCCGTGTAATATGAAATGTGTAATAGACACTCCCCCTGTGTAATATCACACATGTAATACAGACACTCCCCCGCGTAATATCACATGTGTAATACAGACACTCCCCCGTGTAATATCTCACGTGTAATAGACACTTCCCTCCATGTAGTATCACAGGTGTAATACAGACACTCCCCCCGTGTAATATCACGCATCTAATAGACACTCCCCCTGTGTAATATTACAGGTGTAATACAGACACGCCCCCATGTAATATCACAGGTGTAATACAGACACTCCCCCCGTGTAATATCACACGTGTAATAGAGATGCTCCCCCGTGTAATATCACAGGTGTAATACAGACACTCCCCCCGTGTAATATCACACGTGTAATACAGGCACCCCCCCCGTGTAATATCACAGGTGTAATACAGACACTCCCCCGTGTAATATGAAATGTGTAATAGACACTTCCCCTGAGTAATATCACACGTGTAATACAGACACTCCTTCGTGTAATATCACACGTGTAATAGACATTCCTCCAGTGTAATATCACACGTGTAATACAGACACTCCCCCGTGTAATATGAAATGTGTAATAGACACTCCCCCTGTGTAATATCACACGTGTAATACAGACACTCCCCCGCGTAATATCACATGTGTAATACAGACACTCCCCCGTGTAATATCTCACGTGTAATAGACACTTCCCTCCATGTAGTATCACAGGTGTAATACAGACACTCCCCCCGTGTAATATCACGCGTCTAATAGACACTCCCCCTGTGTAATATTACAGGTGTAATACAGACACGCCCCCATGTAATACCACAGGTGTAATACAGACACTCCCCCCGTGTAATATCACACGTGTAATAGAGATGCTCCCCCGTGTAATATCACAGGTGTAAAACAGACACTCCCCCCGTGTAATATCACACGTGTAATACAGGCACCCCCCCCGTGTAATATCACAGGTGTAATACAGACACTCCCCCATGTAATATCACAGGTGTAATACAGACACTCCCCCCGTGTAATATCACACGTGTAATAGAGATGCTCCCCCGTGTAATATCACAGGTGTTATACAGACACTCCCCTCATGTAATATCACACGTGTAATACAGGCACCCCCCCGTGTAATATCACAGGTGTAATACAGACACTCCCCCATGTAATATCACTCATTCAATACAGACACTCCCCCCGTGTAATATCACAGGTGTAATACAGGCACCCCTCCGTGTAATATCACAGGTGTATCTCAGGCACTCCCCCGTGTAATATCACAGGTGTAATACAGACACTCCCCTATGTAATATCACTCGTGCAATACAGACCCTCCCCGTGTAATATTAAACGTGTAATACAGACACTCCCTCGTGTAATATCATAGGTGTAATACAGACACCCCCCGTGTAATATCACACGTGTAATACAGATGCTTCCCTCGTGCAATGTCACAGGTGTAATACAGACACTCTCCCGTGTAATATCACACATGTAATACAGACACTCCGCCGTGTAATATCACACGTGTAATAGACACTCCCCCCCCATGTAATATCACAGGTGTAATACAGAAACTCCCCCCGTGTAATATCACAGGTGTAATACAGACACTCCCCCCGTGTAATATCACAGGTGTAATACAGATAATCCCCCCGTGTAATATCACAGGTGTAATACAGACAATCCCCCCCGTGTAATATCACAGGTGTAGTACAGGCACCCCCCGTGTAATATCACAGGTGTAATACAGACACTCCACCCGTGTAATATCACAGGTGTAATACAGACACTCTCCACGTGTAATATCACACGTGTAATACAGACACTCCCCTCATGTAATATGAAATGTGTAATAGACACTCCCCCTGAGTAATATCACACGTGTAATACAGACACTCCTCCGTGTAATATCACACGTGTAATAGACATTCCTCCAGTGTAATATCACACGTATAATACAGAGACTCCCCCTGTGTAATATCACACGTGTAATACAGACACTCACCCGCGTAATATCACATGTGTAATACAGACGCTCCCCCATGTAATATCTCACGTGTAATTGACACTTCCCTCCATGTAGTATCACAGGTGTAATACAGACACTCCCCCCGTGTAATATCACGCGTCTAATAGACACTCCTCCTGTGTAATATTACAGGTGTAATACAGACACGCCCCCAAGTAATATCACAGGTGTAATACAGACACTCCCCCCGTGTAATATCACACGTGTAATAGAGATGCTCCCCCGTGTAATATCACAGGTGTAATACAAACACTCCCCCCGTGTAATATCACACGTGTAATACAGGCACCCCCCCGTGTAATATCACAGGTGTAATACAGACACTCCCCCATGTAATATCACAGGTGTAATACAGACACTCCCCCCGTGTAATATCACACGTGTAATAGAGATGCTCCCCCGTGTAATATCACAGGTGTAATACAGACACTCCCCCCATGTAATATCACACGTGTAATACAGGCACCCCCCCGTGTAATATCACAGGTGTAATACAGACACTCCCCCATGTAATATCACTCATTCAATACAGACACTCCCCCCGTGTAATATCACAGGTGTAATACAGGCACCCCTCCGTGTAATATCACAGGTGTATCTCAGGCACTCCCCCGTGTAATATCACAGATGTAATACAGACACTCCCCTATGTAATATCACTCGTGCAATACAGACCCTCCCCGTGTAATATTAAACGTGTAATACAGACACTCCCTCGTGTAATATCATAGGTGTAATACAGACGCTCCCCCCGTGTAATATCACACGTGTAATACAGATGCTTCCCTCGTGCAATGTCACAGGTGTAATACAGACACTCTCCCGTGTAATATCACACATGTAATACAGACACTCCGCCGTGTAATATCACACGTGTAATAGACACTCCCCCCCCATGTAATATCACAGGTGTAATACAGAAACTCCCCCCGTGTAATATCACAGGTGTAATACAGACTCTCCCCCCGTGTAATATCACAGGTGTAATACAGATAATCCCCCCGTGTAATATCACAGGTGTAATACAGACAGTCCCCCCGTGTAATATCACAGGTGTAGTACAGGCACCCCCCGTGTAATATCACAGGTGTAATACAGACACTCCACCCGTGTAATATCACAGGTGTAATACAGACACTCTCCACGTGTAATATCACACGTGTAATACAGACACTCCCCTCATGTAATATGAAATGTGTAATAGACACTCCCCCTGAGTAATATCACACGTGTAATACAGACACTCCTCCGTGTAATATCACACGTGTAATAGACATTCCTCCAGTGTAATATCACACGTATAATACAGAGACTCCCCCTGTGTAATATCACACGTGTAATACAGACACTCACCCGCGTAATATCACATGTGTAATACAGACGCTCCCCCGTGTAATATCTCACGTGTAATTGACACTTCCCTCCATGTAGTATCACAGGTGTAATACAGACACTCCCCCCGTGTAATATCACGCGTCTAATAGACACTCCTCCTGTGTAATATTACAGGTGTAATACAGACACGCCCCCAAGTAATATCACAGGTGTAATACAGACACTCCCCCCGTGTAATATCACATGTGTAATAGAGATGCTCCCCCGTGTAATATCACAGGTGTAATACAAACACTCCCCCCGTGTAATATCACACGTGTAATACAGGCACCCCCCCGTGTAATATCACAGGTGTAATACAAACACTCCCCCATGTAATATCACAGGTGTAATACAGACACTCCCCCGGTGTAATATCACAGGTGTAATACAGACACTTCCCAGTGTAATATCACACGTGTAACACAGACACTCGCCCCGTGTAATATCACAGGTGTAATACAGACACTCACCCCCGTGTAATATCACAGGTGTAATACAGGCACCCCCCGTGTAATATCACAGGTGTAATACAGACACTCTCCCGTGTAATATCACAGGTGTAATACAGACACTCCCCCATGTAATATCACAGGTGTAATACAGACACTCCACCCGTGTAATATCACAGGTGTAATACAGGCACCCCCCGTGTAATATCACAGATGTAATACAGACACTCCCCTCGTGTAATATGAAATGTGTAATAGACACTCCCCCTGAGTAATATCACACGTGTAATACAGACACTCCTCCGTGTAATATCACACGTGTAATAGACATTCCTCCAGTGTAATATCACATATATAATACAGAGACTCCCCCTGTGTAATATCACACGTGTAATACAGACACTCCCCCGTGTAATATCACATGTGTAATACAGACACTCCCCCGTGTAATATCTCACGTGTAATAGACACTTCCCTCCATGTAGTATCACAGGTGTAATACAGACACTCCCCCCGTGTAATATCACGCGTCTAATAGACACTCCCCCTGTGTAATATTACAGGTGTAATACAGACACGCCCCCATGTAATATCACATGTGTAATACAGACACTCTCCCCGTATAATATCACATGTGTAATACAGATACTCCACCGTGTAATATCACACGAGAAATACAGACGCTGCCCCTGTTTAATATCACAGGTGTAATACAGACACTCCCCCATGTAATATCACTCGTGCAATACAGACCCTCCTCCGTGTAATATCACAGGTGTAATACAGACACTCCTTCGTGTAATATCACAGGTGTAATACAGACACTCCTTCGTGTAATATCACAGGTGTAATACAGACACTCCTCCGTGTAATATTACAGGTGTAATACAGACACTCCTCCGTGTAATATCACAGGTGTAATACAGACACTCCTCCGTGTAATATCACAGATGTAATACAGACACTCCCCCATGTAATATCACAGGTGTAATACAGACACTCCCTCATGTAATATCGCTCGTGCAATACAGACACTCCCCCATGTAATATCACAGGTGTAATACAGACACTCCTCCGTGTAATATTACAGGTGTAATACAGACACTCCTCCGTGTAATATCACAGGTGTAATACAGACACTCCTTCGTGTAATATCACAGGTGTAATACAGACACTCCTCCGTGTAATATCACAGGTGTAATACAGACACTCCTTCGTGTATTATCACAGGTATAATACAGACACTCCTTCATGTAATATCACAGGTGTAATACAGACACTCCTTCGTGTAATATCACAGGTGTAATACAGACACTCCTTCGTGTATTATCACAGGTGTAATACAGGCACTCCTTCGTGTAATATCAGAGGTGTAATACAGACACCCCCCCCGTGTAATATCACATGTGTAATACAGACACCCCCCGTGTAATATCACAGGTGTAATACAGACCCTCCTCCGTGTAATATCACAGGTATAATACAGACACTCCTTCGTGTATTATCACAGGTGTAATACAGACACTCCTTCGTGTAATATCAGAGGTGTAATACAGACACCCCCCCCGTGTAATATCACATGTGTAATACAGACACCCCCCCATGTAATATCACAGGTGTAATACAGACACTTCCCCCGTGTAATATCACAGGTGTAATACAGACACTACCCCCGTGTAATATCACAGGTGTAATACAGACACTCCCCCGTGTAATATCACAGGTGTAATACAGACACTCCACCCCTTCCTCTCCGTATTATATAGCGGTATGTCACCCTGCAGTAGGAGGTTATATTGAGTGGAGGAGTCATTATTAGAAATCCATGTGTTGAGGGCGTCCATTGTTATTCCCATCACAACCATGTAAGATGACAGTATTTTACAATGGTCTTGTCATCAGATCTACGTGTTATTTTCGTCCCCATGTTTAAGAATCAGCTGTGGACAATGTGGTTCCACTCCTTTATAACAAGTTGGATGGTCCCTCTCCTCGATAAACAAGCTTTTTGGTCCCTCTAAATAATAACAACCTCGATGGCCCCTCTCCTCAATAAACAAGCTGGGTGGTCCCTCTCCTGGTTATATAGCCACGTGGTTCCTCTCATGAATAACAAGCTAGATGGTTCCTCTCCTCTGTAACAATCTGGGTGGTCTTTCTCCTCAATGAATAACTGGATGTTACCTCTCCTCAATAACAAACTGGATGGTCCCTCTCCTCAATAACAAGTTGAATGGTCCCTTTCCTCGATAAACAAGCTGGATGGTCCCTCTCCTCGATAAACAAGCTGGATGGTCCCTCTCCTGGATATATAGCCACGTGGTTCCTCTCCTCAATAACAAGCTAGATGGTCCCTCTCCTCGATAACAAGCTGGATGGTCCCTCTCCTTGATAACAAGCTGGATGGTTCCACTCTTGAGTCCGCAGGACACCACGTCCGGGATTTCCATAAAGAATTTCACAATCTGATTCATCCGACCACAGAAGTCTACGTTACGTTTTGTCTACGTTAATTATAATGAGCTTTGGCCCAGAGAAGACGGAAGCATTTTTGTATTGTGTTGATATTCGGTTTCTTCCTTACAAGATGGAGCTGTCACTTGTATTTGTGGATTGTACAGTGATCTGTGATCACAGATGATGATTTCTGGATTATTCCTGATCACATTTAGTGATTTACATGACTGGATCTTGCCTGTATTTAGTGCAGTGTGGCCTGAGGGCCTGGAGATCATGAGTTTCCAAAACTGACTGCTGACCTTTCGCACATGGATTTCTCATGGATTTTTCTGATGATATTTTGTGACGTAGATGGAGGATATTCAGTCCTTGTAATTTTACTTTGAGGAACATTTCTCTGACGTTGTTGACAATTTTTAGCCTCAGTTGTTCTCAGATCGGTGACCTCCGACTATCTTTCCTTCGGAGAGACTCTGCCTCTCTCATATGCTCTTTATACAGTCCCGTGACTTAGTTGAACATTGACTCTCCGGCTTGGTTGGAAACTGTCCAGAAATTCCAGGACAGTCAGTAAAAACACGGCACTTTTTCGTCGTTTGTAAAAAAAAAAATTAAAGTCGTGATTTTTCTTGAAGCTGAAGGAACTTCTACAGATCATTTTATAGTTTACACTGGATGCCACTGATGTGAAGCCATGAATGACTTACAGTCATAATCATTTATTATAGCTTTGCAATGTGTCTGTAAAAAATATTGTCTGTCTGCGCTTTTTTGATAAGCCGTTCAGAAAAAAATAAAAAGTCAATGATTTTTCCCTCGCGCTGGTTTTCGTATCACTTTCAGCTTTTTGTGTCGCTGCCATCGATTTCTAAATGAGCTCATTTGAAGAGGAGATTTCTAGATCATCACTTCTTGTTTTCTGTACAATTCACAGAACGGCCAGACTTTTGAGAATTGGGGTTATACTTGTTTCAAATGATGGAGCCATCACACAAAGTAATCTGCCTCCTACAGCCCAACCGGGACATGGCTTAGACCGCAGCGGCCAGAGATGTGCGGTGGATCCAGGGGAGCCGCGGTGCTACTGGACATGTGTGCGATTCTGTGCAGCCTCGTCACTACAGGTAAAGTGCAATATGTACATCACGTCTATGTGCGGACTACACCCCCCCCCCCCCGTACATCACGTCTGTGTGCGGACAACACCCCCCCTTACATCACGTCTGTGTGCGGACTACACCCCCCTGTACATCACGTGTGTGGACTACACCCCCCTGTACATCACGTGTGCGGACTACACCCCCCTGTACATCACGTCTGTGTGCGGACTACACCCCCGGTACATCACGTCTGTGTGCGGACTACACCCCCGGTACATCACGTCTGTGTGCGGACTACACCCCCCGTACATCACGTCTGTGTGCGGACTACACCCCCGGTACATCACGTCTGTGTGCGGACTACACCCCCCTGTACATCACGTGTGCGGACTACACCCCCCGTACATCACGTCTGTGTGCGGACAACACCCCCCCTTACATCACGTCTGTGTGCGGACAACACCCCCCCTTACATCACGTCTGTGGACTACACCCCCCTGTACATCACGTGTGCGGACTACACCCCCCTGTACATCACGTGTGCGGACTACACCCCCAGTACATCACGTCTGTGTGCGGACTACACCCCCCTGTACATCACGTGTGCGGACTACACCCCCCTGTACATCACGTCTGTGTGCGGACTACACCCCCCTGTACATCACGTCTGTGTGCGGACTACACCCCCCTGTACATCACGTGTGCGGACTACACCCCCCTGTACATCACGTGTGCGGACTACACCCCCCGTACATCACGTCTGTGTGCGGACTACACCCCCGGTACATCACGTCTGTGTGCGGACTACACCCCCGGTACATCACGTCTGTGTGCGGACTACACCCCCGGTACATCACGTCTGTGTGCGGACTACACCCCCCGTACATCACGTCTGTGTGCGGACTACACCCCCGGTACATCACGTCTGTGTGCGGACTACACCCCCGGTACATCACGTCTGTGTGCGGACTACACCCCCGGTACATCACGTCTGTGTGCGGACTACACCCCCCGTACATCACGTCTGTGTGCGGACTACACCCCCGGTACATCACGTCTGTGTGCGGACTACACCCCCGGTACATCACGTCTGTGTGCGGACTACACCCCCCGTACATCACGTCTGTGTGCGGACTACACCCCCCGTACATCACGTCTGTGTGCGGACTACACCCCCGGTACATCACGTCTGTGTGCGGACTACACCCCCCGTACATCACGTCTGTGTGCGGACTACACCCCCCGTACATCACGTCTGTGTGCGGACTACACCCCCCGTACATCACGTCTGTGTGCGGACTACACCCCCCGTACATCACGTCTGTGTGCGGACTACACCCCCCGTACATCACGTCTGTGTGCGGACTACACCCCCCGTACATCACGTCTGTGTGCGGACTACACCCCCCGTACATCACATCTGTGTGCGGACTACACCCCCCGTACATCACGTCTGTGTGCGGACTACACCCCCCGTACATCACGTCTGTGTGCGGACTACACCCCCCGTACATCACGTCTGTGTGCGGACTACACCCCCCGTACATCACGTCTGTGTGCGGACTACACCCCCCGTACATCACGTCTGTGTGCGGACTACACCCCCCGTACATCACGTCTGTGTGCGGACTACACCCCCCGTACATCACGTCTGTGTGCGGACTACACCCCCCGTACATCACGTCTGTGTGCGGACTACACCCCCGGTACATCACGTCTGTGTGCGGACTACACCCCCGGTACATCACGTCTGTGTGCGGACTACACCCCCCGTACATCACGTCTGTGTGCGGACTACACCCCCGGTACATCACGTCTGTGTGCGGACTACACCCCCCGTACATCACGTCTGTGTGCGGACTACACCCCCGGTACATCACGTCTGTGTGCGGACTACACCCCCGGTACATCACGTCTGTGTGCGGACTACACCCCCGGTACATCACGTCTGTGTGCGGACTGGACTACACCCCCCGTACATCACGTCTGTGTGCGGACTACACCCCCCGTACATCACGTCTGTGTGCGGACTACACCCCCCGTACATCACGTCTGTGTGCGGACTACACCCCCCGTACATCACGTCTGTGTGCGGACTACACCCCCCGTACATCACGTCTGTGTGCGGACTACACCCCCCTGTACATCACGTCTGTGTGCGGACTACACCCCCCGTACATCACGTCTGTGTGCGGACTACACCCCCGGTACATCACGTCTGTGTGCGGACTACACCCCCGGTACATCACGTCTGTGTGCGGACTACACCCCCGGTACATCACGTCTGTGTGCGGACTACACCCCCGGTACATCACGTCTGTGTGCGGACTACACCCCCGGTACATCACGTCTGTGTGCGGACTACACCCCCCGTACATCACGTCTGTGTGCGGACTACACCCCCCGTACATCACGTCTGTGTGCGGACTACACCCCCCGTACATCACGTCTGTGTGCGGACTACACCCCCCGTACATCACGTCTGTGTGCGGACTACACCCCCCTGTACATCACGTCTGTGTGCGGACTACACCCCCCGTACATCACGTCTGTGTGCGGACTACACCCCCGGTACATCACGTCTGTGTGCGGACTACACCCCCGGTACATCACGTCTGTGTGCGGACTACACCCCCGGTACATCACGTCTGTGTGCGGACTACACCCCCGGTACATCACGTCTGTGTGCGGACTACACCCCCGGTACATCACGTCTGTGTGCGGACTACACCCCCAGTACATCACGTCTGTGTGCGGACTACACCCCCCGTACATCACGTCTGTGTGCGGACTACACCCCCCGTACATCACGTCTGTGTGCGGACTACACCCCCCGTACATCACGTCTGTGTGCGGACTACACCCCCCGTACATCACGTCTGTGTGCGGACTACACCCCCCGTACATCACGTCTGTGTGCGGACTACACCCCCCGTACATCACGTCTGTGTGCGGACTACACCCCACGTACATCACATATCTGCGGGCTTCTATGGCCCTATGGGCTGCCTATGATTGAGGCTGCTGTGACCACATGTTTATAGTAATGGCCGCTTGTCTGTTCCCTCAGGTGCTGCGCAGCCTCGTGAGGTACAAGCACAGGTGGGGCACAGCGTGAGCCTGCAATGTGTGGTGCCGGTCCCCAAAATTACCCAGTGGGAAACGCTCCGGCTTTTCCTGCAGAGACCTTCACCTTCCTCCAATCCAAAAGTGGTATTCTCTTTCTCAAATGGCAAGGAGCAGCCCGATCATCAGGACGGGGAGTACAAGAACCGCTGCAACCTCCTCAAAGACAACCTCACGCTGTCCCTCTCACACATCAGTCTCCGTGATGAGGGAGAGTATGATTGCAGAGTCTTCCTGAAAAAATCCTGGGGATATGAACTGGAGTACCAGGGGCGAGTGGTTCTGTCCATATGGGGTAAGAGGATGAAGAAAGTGATTGTTATTCCTTGCTCCAGTGGATCAAGGTAGAGAACTCAAGAAATGGGGAATTATGGGAGGTGTGATGAACTGCAAGGCCAAGTGTGTAGGACGCGTCCGGGAGACAGGAGAAGGGCGCGGAAGGGGAGAGGGGCGTGTCCGGAAGAGGGGCGCGAAGGGGAGAGGGGCGCAAAGGGGAGAGGGGCGCGGAGGGGCACGGAAGGGGAGAGGGGCGTGTCTGGGAGACAGGAGAGGGGCGTGGAAGGGGAGAGGGGCGTGTCTGGGAGACAGGAGAGGGGCGCGGAAGGGGAGAGGGGCGCGGAAGGGGAGAGGGGCGCGGAGGGGAGACAGGAGAGGGGCATGTCCGGGAGAGGGGCGCGGAGGGGAGACAGGAGAGGGGCATGTCCGGGAGAGGGGCATGTCCGGGAGAGGGGCGTGTCCGGAAGAGGGGCGCGAAGGGGAGAGGGGCGCGAAGGGGAGAGGGGCGCGGAGGGGAGAGGGGCGCGGAAGGGGAGAGGGGCGCGGAAGGGGAGAGGGGCGCGGAGGGGAGACAGGAGAGGGGCATGTCCGGAAGAGGGGCGCGAAGGGGAGAGGGGCGCGGAGGGGCGCGGAAGGGGAGAGGGGCGTGTCTGGGAGACAGGAGAGGGGCGCGGAAGGGGAGAGGGGCGCGGAAGGGGAGAGGGGCGCGGAAGGGGAGAAGGGCGCGGAGGGGAGACAGGAGAGGGGCATGTCCGGGAGAGGGGCGCGGAGGGGAGACAGGAGAGGGGCATGTCCGGGAGAGGGGCGTGTCCGGAAGAGGGGCGCGAAGGGGAGAGGGGCGCGGAGGGGAGAGGGGCGCGGAGGGGAGAGGGGCGCGGAGGGGCGCGGAAGGGGAGAGGGGCGCGGAAGGGGAGAGGGGCGCGGAAGGGGAGAGGGGCGCGGAAGGGGAGAGGGGCGCGGAGGGGAGACAGGAGAGGGGCATGTCCGGAAGAGGGGCGCGAAGGGGAGAGGGGTGCGGAGGGGCGCGGAAGGGGAGAGGGGCGTGGAAGGGGAGAGGGGCGTGTCTGGGAGACAGGAGAGGGCGCGGAAGGGGAGAGGGGCGTGGAAGGGGAGAGGGGCGTGTCTGGGAGACAGGAGAGGGGCGCGGAAGGGGAGAGGGGCGCGGAAGGGGAGAGGGGCGCGGAAGGGGAGAGGGGCGCGGAAGGGGAGAGGGGCGCAAAGGGGAGAGGGGCGCAAAGGGGAGAGGGGCGCGGAGGGGCGCGGAAGGGGAGAGGGGCGTGTCTGGGAGACAGGAGAGGGGCGCGGAAGGGGAGAGTGGCGTGTCTGGGAGACAGGAGAGGGCGCGGAAGGGGAGAGGGGCGTGTCTGGGAGACAGGAGAGGGGCGCGGAAGGGGAGAGGGGCGTGTCTGGGAGACAGGAGAGGGCGCGGAAGGGGAGAGGGGCGCGGAAGGGGAGAGGGGCGCGGAAGGGGAGAGGGGCGCGTCCGGGAGAGGGGCGCGGAGGGGAGACAGGAGAGGGGCGTGAAGTGGAGAGGGGCGCGGAGGGGAGACAGGAGAGGGGCGTGAAGTGGAGAGGGGCGCGGAGGGGAGAGGGGCGCGGAGGGGAGAGGGGCGCGGAGGGGAGACAGGAGAGGGGCGTGAAGTGGAGAGGGGCGCGGAGGGGAGAGGGGCGCGGAGGGGAGAGGGGCGCGGAGGGGAGAGGGGCGCGGAGGGGAGAGGGGCGCGGAGGGGAGAGGGGCGCGGAGGGGAGAGGGGCGCGGAGGGGAGAGGGGCGCGGAGGGGAGCGCGTCTGGGCGACGGGCGTGTCCGGGAGACAGGAGAGGGGCGCGAAGGGGAGAGGGGCGCGGAGGGGAGAGGGGCGCGGAGGGGCACGGAAGGGGAGAGGGGCGTGGAAGGGGACAGGGGCGTGTCTGGGAGACAGGAGAGGGGCGCGGAAGGGGAGAGGGGCGTGTCTGGGAGACAGGAGAGGGCGCGGAAGGGGAGAGGGGCGCGGAAGGGGAGAGGGGCGCGGAAGGGGAGAGGGGCGCGGAGGGGGAGAGGGGCGCGGAGGGGAGACAGGAGAGGGGCATGTCCGGGAGAGGGGCGCGAAGGGGAGAGGGGCGCGGAGGGGAGAGGGGCGCGGAGGGGCGCGGAAGGGGAGAGGGGCGTGGAAGGGGAGAGGGGCGCGGAAGGGGAGAGGGGCGCGGAAGGGGAGAGGGGCGCGGAAGGGGAGAGGGGCGCGGAGGGGAGACAGGAGAGGGGCATGTCCGGAAGAGGGGCGCGAAGGGGAGAGGGGCGCGGAAGGGGAGAGGGGCGTGGAAGGGGAGAGGGGCGTGTCTGGGAGACAGGAGAGGGCGCGGAAGGGGAGAGGGGCGTGGAAGGGGAGAGGGGCGTGTCTGGGAGACAGGAGAGGGGCGCGGAAGGGGAGAGGGGCGTGTCTGGGAGACAGGAGAGGGCGCGGAAGGGGAGAGGGGCGTGTCTGGGAGACAGGAGAGGGGCGCGGAAGGGGAGAGGGGCGTGTCTGGGAGACAGGAGAGGGCGCGGAAGGGGAGAGGGGCGCGGAAGGGGAGAGGGGCGCGGAAGGGGAGAGGGGCGCGTCCGGGAGAGGGGCGCGGAGGGGAGACAGGAGAGGGGCGTGAAGTGGAGAGGGGCGCGGAGGGGAGACAGGAGAGGGGCGTGAAGTGGAGAGGGGCGCGGAGGGGAGAGGGGCGCGGAGGGGAGACAGGAGAGGGGCGTGAAGTGGAGAGGGGCGCTTAGGGGAGAGGGGCGCGGAGGGGAGAGGGGCGCGGAGGGGAGAGGGGCGCGGAGGGGAGAGGGGCGCGGAGGGGAGAGGGGCGCGGAGGGGAGCGCGTCTGGGCGACGGGCGTGTCCGGGAGACAGGAGAGGGGCGCGAAGGGGAGAGGGGCGCGGAGGGGAGAGGGGCGCGGAGGGGCACGGAAGGGGAGAGGGGCGTGGAAGGGGACAGGGGCGTGTCTGGGAGACAGGAGAGGGGCGCGGAAGGGGAGAGGGGCGTGTCTGGGAGACAGGAGAGGGCGCGGAAGGGGAGAGGGGCGCGGAAGGGGAGAGGGGCGCGGAAGGGGAGAGGGGCGCGGAGGGGAGACAGGAGAGGGGCATGTCCGGGAGAGGGGCGCGAAGGGGAGAGGGGCGCGGAGGGGAGAGGGGCGCGGAGGGGCGCGGAAGGGGAGAGGGGCGCGGAAGGGGAGAGGGGCGCGGAAGGGGAGAGGGGCGCGGAGGGGAGACAGGAGAGGGGCATGTCCGGAAGAGGGGCGCGAAGGGGAGAGGGGCGCGGAAGGGGAGAGGGGCGTGGAAGGGGAGAGGGGCGTGTCTGGGAGACAGGAGAGGGCGCGGAAGGGGAGAGGGGCGTGGAAGGGGAGAGGGGCGTGTCTGGGAGACAGGAGAGGGGCGCGGAAGGGGAGAGGGGCGCGGAAGGGGAGAGGGGCGCGGAAGGGGAGAGGGGCGCGGAAGGGGAGAGGGGCGCAAAGGGGAGAGGGGCGCGGAGGGGAGAGGGGCGCGGAGGGGAGAGGGGCGCGGAGGGGCGCGGAAGGGGAGAGGGGCGTGTCTGGGAGACAGGAGAGGGGCGCGGAAGGGGAGAGGGGCGTGTCTGGGAGACAGGAGAGGGCGCGGAAGGGGAGAGGGGCGTGTCTGGGAGACAGGAGAGGGGCGCGGAAGGGGAGAGGGGCGTGTCTGGGAGACAGGAGAGGGCGCGGAAGGGGAGAGGGGCGCGGAAGGGGAGAGGGGCGCGGAAGGGGAGAGGGGCGCGGAAGGGGAGAGGGGCGCGTCCGGGAGAGGGGCGCGGAGGGGAGACAGGAGAGGGGCGTGAAGTGGAGAGGGGCGCGGAGGGGAGACAGGAGAGGGGCGTGAAGTGGAGAGGGGCGCGGAGGGGAGAGGGGCGCGGAGGGGAGACAGGAGAGGGGCGTGAAGTGGAGAGGGGCGCTTAGGGGAGAGGGGCGCGGAGGGGAGAGGGGCGCGGAGGGGAGAGGGGCGCGGAGGGGAGAGGGGCGCGGAGGGGAGCGCGTCTGGGCGACGGGCGTGTCCGGGAGACAGGAGAGGGGCGCGAAGGGGAGAGGGGCGCGGAGGGGAGAGGGGCGCGGAGGGGAGAGGGGCGCGGAGGGGCACGGAAGGGGAGAGGGGCGTGGAAGGGGACAGGGGCGTGTCTGGGAGACAGGAGAGGGGCGCGGAAGGGGAGAGGGGCGTGTCTGGGAGACAGGAGAGGGCGCGGAAGGGGAGAGGGGCGCGGAAGGGGAGAGGGGCGCGGAAGGGGAGAGGGGCGCGGAAGGGGAGACAGGAGAGGGGCATGTCCGGGAGAGGGGCGTGTCCGGAAGAGGGGCGCGAAGGGGAGAGGGGCGCGGAGGGGAGAGGGGCGCGGAAGGGGAGAGGGGCGTGGAAGGGGAGAGGGGCGCGGAAGGGGAGAGGGGCGCGGAAGGGGAGAGGGGCACGGAAGGGGAGAGGGGCGCGGAAGGGGAGAGGGGCGCAAAGGGGAGAGGGGCGCGGAGGGGAGAGGGGCGCGGAGGGGCGCGGAAGGGGAGAGGGGCGTGTCTGGGAGACAGGAGAGGGGCGCGGAAGGGGAGAGGGGCGTGTCTGGGAGACAGGAGAGGGCGCGGAAGGGGAGAGGGGCGCGGAAGGGGAGAGGGGCGCGGAAGGGGAGAGGGGCGCGGAAGGGGAGAGGGGCGCGGAAGGGGAGAGGGGCGTGTCTGGGAGACAGGAGAGGGGCGCGGAAGGGGAGAGGGGCGTGTCTGGGAGACAGGAGAGGGCGCGGAAGGGGAGAGGGGCGCGGAAGGGGAGAGGGGCGTGTCTGGGAGACAGGAGAGGGCGCGGAAGGGGAGAGGGGCGCGGAAGGGGAGAGGGGCGCGGAAGGGGAGAGGGGCGCGGAAGGGGAGAGGGGCGCGTCCGGGAGAGGGGCGCGGAGGGGAGACAGGAGAGGGGCGTGAAGTGGAGAGGGGCGCGGAGGGGAGAGGGGCGCGGAGGGGAGACAGGAGAGGGGCGTGAAGTGGAGAGGGGCGCTTAGGGGAGAGGGGCGCGGAGGGGAGAGGGGCGCGGAGGGGAGAGGGGCGCGGAGGGGAGAGGGGCGCGGAGGGGAGCGCGTCTGGGCGACGGGCGTGTCCGGGAGACAGGAGAGGGGCGCGAAGGGGAAAGTCGGAGAGCAGACAAAAGAGAACAAAGTAGCGAGAGGAGAGGGGCATGGTGAGGAAACTGTACAGTGAGGAGATGGGAGAGGGGCACGAGGCGAGGAGATGGGCACGAGGCGAGGAGACGGGCACAGCGAGGAGACGGTAGAGGGGCGCGAGGCGAGGAGACAAGAGACGGGCACAGCGAGGAGACAAGAGAGGGGCGCGAGGCGAGGAGACGGGCACAGCGAGGAGACAGGAGAGGGGCGCGAGGCGAGGAGACGGGCACAACGAGGAGACGGGCACAGCGAGGAGACAGGAGAGGGGCGCGAGGTGAGGAGATGGGAACAGCGAGAAGACAGGAGAAGGGCACGAGGCGAGGAGACAGAAGAGGGGAGCGAGGCCAGGAGACGGGCACAGCGAGGAGACAGGAGAGGGGCGCGAGGCGAGGAGACGGGCAAAGCGAGGAGACAAGAGAGGGGCGCGAGGCGAGGAGACGGGCACAGCGAGGAGACAGGAGAGGGGCGCGAGGCGAGGAGACGGGCACAGCGAGGAGACAGGAGAGGGGCGCGAGGCGAGGAGACGGGCACAGCGAGGAGACAGGAGAGGGGCGCGAGGCGAGGAGACGGGCACAGCGAGGAGACAGGAGAGGGGCGCGAGGCGAGGAGACGGGAACAGCGACAAGACAGGAGAAGGGCGCGAGGCGAGGAGACAGAAGAGGGGCGCGAGGCCGGGAGACGGGCACAGCGAGGAGACAGGAGAGGGGCGCGAGGAGACGGGCACAGCGAGGAAACAGGAGAGGGGCGTGAGGCGAGGAGACGGGCACAGCGATGAGACGGGAGAGGGGCGCGAGGCGAGGAGACGGGCGCGGGGCGCGAGACGAGGGGATGGGCGCGAGGCGAGAAGACAGGTACAGCGAGGAGACGGGAGGGGGGCGCGAGGCGAGGAGACAAGAGACGGGCACAGCGAGGAGACAAGAGAGGGGCGCGAGGCGAGGAGACGGGCACAACGAGGAGACGGGCACAGCGAGGAGACAGGAGAGGGGCGCGAGGTGAGGAGATGGGAACAGCGAGAAGACAGGAGAAGGGCACGAGGCGAGGAGACAGAAGAGGGGAGCGAGGCCAGGAGACGGGCACAGCGAGGAGACAGGAGAGGGGCGCGAGGCGAGGAGACGGGCAAAGCGAGGAGACAAGAGAGGGGCGCGAGGCGAGGAGACGGGCACAGCGAGGAGACAGGAGAGGGGCGCGAGGCGAGGAGACGGGCACAGCGAGGAGACAGGAGAGGGGCGCGAGGCGAGGAGACGGGCACAGCGAGGAGACAGGAGAGGGGCGCGAGGCGAGGAGACGGGCACAGCGAGGAGACAGGAGAGGGGCGCGAGGCGAGGAGACGGGAACAGCGACAAGACAGGAGAAGGGCGCGAGGCGAGGAGACAGAAGAGGGGCGCGAGGCCGGGAGACGGGCACAGCGAGGAGACAGGAGAGGGGCGCGAGGAGACGGGCACAGCGAGGAAACAGGAGAGGGGCGTGAGGCGAGGAGACGGGCACAGCGATGAGACGGGAGAGGGGCGCGAGGCGAGGAGACGGGCGCGGGGCGCGAGACGAGGGGATGGGCGCGAGGCGAGAAGACAGGTACAGCGAGGAGACGGGAGGGGGGCGCGAGGCGAGGAGGCGGGCACAGCGATGAGAAGGGAGAGGGGCGCGAGGCGAGGAGACGGGCACAGCAAGGAGGCAGAAGAGGGGCGCGAGGAGACGGGCACAGCGAGGAGGCAGGAGAGGGGCGTGAGGTGAGCAGACGGGCACAGTGAGGAGACAGGAGAGGGGCGCGAGGCGAAGAGACGGGCACAGCGAGGAGACGGGAGAGGGGCGCAAGGCGAGGAGGCGGGCACAGCAAGGAGACAGGAGAGGGGCGTGAGGCGAGGAGACGGGCACAGCGAGGAGGCAGGAGAGGGGCGTGAGGCGAGGAGACAGGAGAGGGGCGCGAGGCGAGGAGACAGGAGAGGGGCGCGAGGCGAGGAGACAGGAGAGGGGCGCGAGGCGAGGAGACAGGAGAGGGGCGCGAGGCGAGGAGACAGGAGAGGGGCGCGAGGCAAGGAGATGGGCACAGCGAGGAGACAGGAGAGGGGTGCGAGGCGAGGAGACGGGCACAGCGAGGAAACAGGAGAGGGGTGCGAGGCGAGGAGACGGGCACAGCGATGAGACGGGTGAGGGGCACAAGGCGAGGAGATGGGCACAGCGAGGAGATGGGCGAGGGGTGCGGAGATGGGCGAGGGGCGCGAGGCGAGGGGCGCGAGGCGAGGAGACGTGCGCGGGGCGCGAGACGAGGGGACGGGCGCGAGGCGAGAAGACAGGTACAGCGAGGAGACGGGAGAGGGGCGCGAGGCGAGGAGGCGGGCACAGTGAGGAGACGGGAGAGGGGCGCGAGGAGACGGGCACAGCGAGGAGGCAGGAGAGGGGCGTGAGGCGACAGGAGAGGGGCGCGAGGCGAGGAGACGGGCACAGCGAGGAGACAGGAGAGGGGCGTGAGGCGAGGAGACGGGCACAGCGAGGAGGCAGGAGAGGGGCGTGAGGCGAGGAGACAGGCACAGCGAGGAGCGTGAGGCGACAGGCACAGCGAGGAGACAAAAGAGGGGCGCGAGGCGAGGAGACAGGAGAGGGGCGCGAGGCGAGGAGACAGGAGAGGGGTGCGAGGCGAGGAGACAGGAGAGGGGCGCGAGGCGAGGAGACAGGAGAGGGGTGCGAGGCGAGGAGATGGGCACAGCGAGGAGACAGAAGAGGGGTGCGAGGCGAGGAGACGGGCACAGCGATGAGACGGGAGAGGGGCGCGAGGCGATGAGACGGGTGAGGGGCACAAGGCGAGGAGATGGGCACAGCGAGGAGACGGGCGAGGGGTGCGGAGATGGGCGAGGGGCGCGAGGCGAGGAGACGTGCGCGGGGCGCGAGACGAGGGGACGGGCGCGAGGCGAGAAGACAGGTACAGCGAGGAGACGGGAGAGGGGCGCGAGGCGAGGAGGCGGGCACAGTGAGGAGACGGGAGAGTGGCGCGAGGAGACGGGCACAGCGAGGAGGCAGGAGAGGGGCGTGAGGCGAGCAGACGGGCACAGTGAGGAGACAGGAGAGGGGCGCGAGGCGAGGAGACGGGCACAGCGAGGAGACAGGAGAGGGGCGTGAGGCGAGGAGACGGGCACAGCAAGGAGACAGGAGAGGGGCGCGAGGCGAGGAGACGGGCACAGCGAGGAGGCAGGAGAGGGGCGTGAGGTGAGGAGACAGGCACAGCGAGGAGCGTGAGGCGACAGGCACAGCGAGGAGACAAAAGAGGGGCGCGAGGCAAGGAGACAGGAGAGGGGCGCGAGGCGAGGAGACAGGAGAGGGGTGCGAGGCGAGGAGACAGGAGAGGGGCGCGAGGCGAGGAGACAGGAGAGGGGTGCGAGGCGAGGAGATGGGCACAGCGAGGAGACAGGAGAGGGGTGCGAGGCGAGGAGACGGGCACAGCGAGGAAACAGGAGAGGGGCGCGAGGCGAGGAGACGGGCACAGCGATGAGACGGGAGAGCGGCGCGAGGCGATGAGACGGGTGAGGGGCACAAGGCGAGGAGATGGGCACAGCGAGGAGACGGGCGAGGGGTGCGGAGATGGGCAAGGGGCGCGAGGCGAGGAGAAGGGCGAGGGGCGCGAGGCGAGGAAACGGGCGAGGGGCGCGAGGCGAGGAGACGGGTGCGGGGCGCGAGACGAGGGGACGGGCACGAGGCGAGAAGACAGGTACAGCGAGGAGACGGGAGAGGGGCGCGAGGCGAGGAGGCGGGCACAGTGAGGAGACGGGAGAGGGGCGCGAGGCGAGGAGACAGGCACAGCAAGGAGGCAGAAGAGGGGCGCGAGGAGACGGGCACAGCGAGGAGGCAGGAGAGGGGCGTGAGGCGAGCAGACGGGCACAGCGAGGAGACAGGAGAGGGGCGCGAGGCGAGGAGACGGGCACAGCGGGGAGACAGGAGAGGGGTGTGAGGCAAGGAGACGGGCACAGCGAGGAGACAGGAGAGGGGCGCGAGGCGAGGAGACGGGCACAGCGAGGAGGCAGGAGAGGGGCGTGAGGCGAGGAGACAGGCACAGCGAGGAGCGTGAGGCGACAGGCACAGCGAGGAGACAGGAGAGGGGCGCGAGGCGAGGAGACAGGAGAGGGGCGCGAGGCGAGGAGACAGGAGAGGGGCGCGAGGCGAGAAGACAGGAGAGGGGTGCGAGGCGAGGAGACAGGAGAGGGGCGCGAGGCGAGGAGACAGGAGAGGGGTGCGAGGCGAGGAGATGGGCACAGCGAGGAGACAGGAGAGGGGTGCGAGGCGAGGAGACGGGCACAGCGATGAGACGGGAGAGGGGCGCGAGGCGATGAGACGGGTGAGGGGCGCAAGGCGAGGAGATGGGCACAGCGAGGAGACGGGCGAGGGGTGCGGAGATGGGCGAGGGGCGCGAGGCGAGAAGACAGGTACAGCGAGGAGACGGGAGAGGGGCGCGAGGTGAGGAGACAGGTACAGCAAGGAGGCAGAAGAGGGGCGCGAGGAGACTGGCACAGCGAGGAGGCAGGAGAGGGGCGTGAGGCGAGCAGACGGGCACAGTGAGGAGACAGGAGAGGGGCGCGAGGCAAGGAGACGGGCACAGCAAGGAGACAGGAGAGGGGCGTGAGGTGAGGAGACGGGCACAGCGAGGAGACAGGAGAGGGGCGTGAGGTGAGGAGACGGGCACAGCGAGGGGACAGGAGAGGGGCGCGAGGCGAGGAGACGGGCACAGCAAGGAGGCAGAAGAGGGTCGTGAGGAGACGGGCACAGCGAGGAGACAGGAGAGGGGCGCGAGGCGAGGAGACGGCACAGTGAGGAGACAGGAGAGGGGCGCGAGGCGAGGAGACAGGAGAGGGGTGCGAGGCGAGGAGATGGGCACAGCGAGGAGACAGGAGAGGGGTGCGAGGCGAGGAGACGGGCACAGCGATGAGACGGGAGAGGGGCGCGAGGCGATGAGACGGGTGAGGGGCGCAAGGCGAGGAGATGGGCACAGCGAGGAGACGGGCGAGGGGTGCGGAGATGGGCGAGGGGCGCGAGGCGAGAAGACAGGTACAGCGAGGAGACGGGAGAGGGGCGCGAGGTGAGGAGACAGGTACAGCAAGGAGGCAGAAGAGGGGCGCGAGGAGACTGGCACAGCGAGGAGGCAGGAGAGGGGCGTGAGGCGAGCAGACGGGCACAGTGAGGAGACAGGAGAGGGGCGCGAGGCAAGGAGACGGGCACAGCAAGGAGACAGGAGAGGGGCGTGAGGTGAGGAGACGGGCACAGCGAGGAGACAGGAGAGGGGCGCGAGGCGAGGAGACGGGCACAGCAAGGAGGCAGAAGAGGGTCGTGAGGAGACGGGCACAGCGAGGAGACAGGAGAGGGGCGCGAGGCGAGGAGACGGACACAGCAAGGAGGCAGAAGAGTGGCGCGAGGAGACGGGCACAGCGAGGAGGCAGGAGAGGGGCGTGAGGCGAGCAGACGGCACAGTGAGGAGACAGGAGAGGGGCGCGAGGAGAGGAGGCAGGAGAGGGGCGTGAGGCGAGCAGACGGCACAGTGAGGAGACAGGAGAGGGGCGCGAGGCGAGGAGACAGGCACAGCGAGGAGCGTGAGGCGACAGGCACAGCGAGGAGACAGGAGAGGGGCGCGAGTAGAGGAGACGGGCACAGCGAGGAGACAGGAGAGGGGCGCGAGGCGAGGAGACAGGCACAGCAAGGAGGCAGAAGAGGGGCGTGAGGAGACGGGCACAGCGAGGAGACAGGAGAGGGGCACGAGGCGAGGAGACAGGCACAGCGAGGAGACAGGAGAGGGGCGCGAGTAGAGGAGACGGGCACAGCGAGGAGACAGGAGAGGGGCGTGAGGTGAGGAGACGGGCACAGCGAGGAGACAGGAGAGGGGCGCGAGGCGAGGAGACGGGCACAGCGAGGAGACAGGAGAGGGGCGTGAGGAGACGGGCACAGCGAGGAGACAGGAGAGGGGCGCGAGGCGAGGAGACGGGCACAGCAAGGAGGCAGAAGAGGGGCGCGAGGAGACGGGCACAGCGAGGAGGCAGGAGAGGGGCACGAGGCGAGGAGACGGGCACAGCAAGGAGGCAGAAGAGGGGCGCGAGGAGACGGGCACAGCGAGGAGGCAGGAGAGGGGCACGAGGCGAGGAGACAGGCACAGCGAGGAGCATGAGGCGACAGGCGCAGCGAGGAGACAGGAGAGAGGCGCGAGGCGAGGAGACAGGAGAGGGGCGCGAGGCGAGGAGACAGGAGAGGGGCGTGAGGCGAGGAGACAGGAGAGGGGCGCGAGGCGAGGAGACAGGAGAGGGGCGCGAGGCGAGGAGATGGGCACAGCGAGGAGACAGGAGAGGGGCACGAGGCGAGGAGACAGGAGAGGGGCGCGAGGCGAGGAGACAGGAGAGGGGCGCGAGGCGAGGAGACAGGAGGGGGGCGCGAGGCGAGGAGACAGGAGAGGGGCGCGAGGCGAGGAGATGGGCACAGCGAGGAGACAGGAGAGGGGTGCGAGGCGAGGAGACGGGCACAGCGAGGAGACATGAGAGGGGGTGGCTGGGAGACTGGCCCAGCGAGGAGACAGGAGAGGGGCGCGAGGCGAGGAGACAGGAGAGGGGTGCGAGGCGAGGAGATGGGCACAGCGAGGAGATAGGAGAGGGGCACGAGGCGAGGAGACAGGAGAGGGGTGCGAGGTGAGGAGACAGGAGAGGGGCGCGAGGCGAGGAAACAAGAGGGGGGCGCGAGGCGAGGAAACAGGAGGGGGGCGCGAGGCGAGGAGATGGGCACAGCGAGGAGACAGGAGAGGGGTGCGAGGCGAGGAGACGGGCACAGCGAGGAGACATGAGAGGGGGTGGCTGGGAGACCGGCCCAGCGAGGTGACAGGAGAGGGGCACGAGGCGAGGAGACAGGAGAGGGGTGCGAGGCGAGGAGATGGGCACAGCGAGGAGACAGGAGAGGGGTGCGAGGCGAGGAGACGGGCACAGCGAGGAGACATGAGAGGGGGTGGCTGGGAGACCGGCCCAGCAAGGAGACGGGCGCGGAGAAGAGATGGGGGCAGCGAGGAGATGGGAGCAGGTGCAGCAGAGAGACAGCACAGGGAGGATAAGTAGTAGAATGTCAGGTGTCATGAGATATAGAAGGCAATGGAGGGTGAGGTTACTTTGCGAGTGCTATGAGCTGTGTACAGCCATTAGAAGTATGGAGGGCATAGTGTGTGATGTGAAGTATTCTGCATGTCGGGGTGGTGCAGATTTCTACACCTTGTCCTTGTATATGTATCACATCCTGTGTTTGCTGCATCTTTCATGGTTGTGTACCAATTCCTCCATATTCCACCTTGCAGCCGATTACTCGAGGCCGCAGATTTCCGTGTTCAGGGAGCGGGCAGCTCGCTCTGCTGTCTGCTCCTCTAGTGGAGGCTACCCCAGGGGGGACGTGGAGTGGATTATTACCCCTAACCTCGAGCTAAGGAACATGACAGAGACCTGGGCCGACAGTGACCCCCAGACCCTGCTGTACAATGTATCCGGACGGCTGACCCTTCCACACTCAGCAACTGGCTACATCTCCTGCTGTGTGGTGACAGAAGCGCGAAAAGTCTGCAGTGATAAAACTGGTAAATGGGGAGACATGGGGACAACATTTAATAATGTGTGGGGGGGGGGGGGGTAACACTGGGGCAGTATCTACCATTATGGGAGTTGTGGGGTTATAGCCACCATGTTGGGGAATAACTTTTGGTTTCTTCCTTTCAGGTCAAATTCACTCAGGAATATCTGGATCGGGGAGACGAAAGAGCCGGCAAAGCAGTGTTCTCCTCAGTCTGCTGATGCCACTCATCCTGCTCTCACTGCAATGTGCGGGCGTCCGGGTGTGGGGATAATCCCTTCTTTCTGGACCAGGCGACGCCTCTGACCTCCGTGAGGTTACGAATTATTCTGAATTGTTACAATTCCACATAAAATTACAGACACGGGGGCAGGAAGGACGCACCGACCAACGTAGAGGGGCACAGGGAGCACGAAGGACGCACCGAGCAACGTAGAGGGGCACAGGGAGCACGAAGGACGCACTGACCAACGTAGAGGGCGCAGGGGGCAGGAAGGACGCACTGACCAACGTAGAGGGCGCAGGAAGGAAGCACCGACCAACGTAGAGGGTGCAGGAAGGACGCACCGACCATCGTAGAGGGGCAGGAAGGACGCACCGACCAACGTAGAGGGGCAGGAAGGACGCACCGACCAACGTAGAGGGCACAGGGGGCAGGAAGGACGCACCGACCAACGTAGAGGGCACAGGGGGCAGGAAGGACGCACCGACCAATGTAAAGGGTGCAGGAAGGATGCACAGACCAAAGTAGAGGGTACAGGGGGCAGGAAGGAAGCACCGACCAACGTAGAGGGCGCAGGAAGGAAGCACCGACCAACGTAGAGGGCGCAGGGGGCAGGAAGGACGCACCGACCAACGTAGGGGGCACAGGAAGGACGCACCGACCAACGTAGAGGGCGCAGGAAGGACGCACCGACCAACGTAGAGGGTGCAGGAAGGAAGCACCGACCAACGTAGAGGGTGCAGGAAGGACGCACCGACCAACGTAGAGGGTACAGGGGGCAGGAAGGAAGCACCGACCAACGTAGAGGGCGCAGGAAGGAAGCACCGACCAACGTAGAGGGCGCAGGGGGCAGGAAGGACGCACCGACCAACGTAGGGGGCACAGGAAGGACGCACCGACCAACGTAGAGGGCGCAGGAAGGACGCACCGAGCAACGTAGAGGGCGCAGGAAGGAAGCACCGACCAACGTAGAGGGTGCAGGAAGGACGCACCGACCAACGTAGAGGGGCAGGAAGGACGCACCGACCAACGTAGAGGGCACAGGGGGCAGGAAGGACGCACCGACCAACGTAGAGGGCACAGGGGGCAGGAAGGACGCACCGACCAACGTAAAGGGTGCAGGAAGGATGCACAGACCAAAGTAGAGGGTACAGGGGGCAGGAAGGAAGCACCGACCAACGTAGAGGGCGCAGGAAGGAAGCACCGACTAACGTAGAGGGCACAGGGGGCAGGAAGGACGCACCGACCAACGTAGGGGGCACAGGAAGGACGCACCGACCAACGTAGAGGGCGCAGGAAGGACGCACCGACCAACGTAGAGGGTGCAGGAAGGACGCACCGACCAACGTAGAGGGTGCAGGAAGGACGCACCGACCAACGTAGAGGGCACAGGGGGCAGGAAGGACGCACCGACCAACGTAGAGGGTGCAGGAAGGATGCACAGACCAAAGTAGAGGGTACAGGGGGCAGGAAGGAAGCACCGACCAACGTAGAGGGCGCAGGAAATACGCACAGACCAACGTAGAGGGCACAGGAAGGATGCACCGACCAACGTAGAGGGGGCAGGAAGGAAGCACCGACCAACGTAGAGGGCGCAGGGGGCAGGAAGGACGCACTGACCAACGTAGGGGGCACAGGAAGGATGCACCGACCAACGTAGAGGGTGCAGGAAGGAAGCACCGACCAACGTAGAGGGCGCAGGGGGCAGGAAGGACGCACCGACCAACGTAGAGGGCGCAGGAAGGACGCACCGACCAACGTAGAGGGAGCAGGGGGCAGGAAGGACGCACCGGCCAACGTAGAGGGCGCAGGGAGCAGGAAGGATGCACCGACCAACGTAGAGGGTGCAGAAAGGACGCACCGACCAACGTAGAGGGGGCAGGAAGGAGCACCGACCAACGTAGAGGGGGCAGGAAGGACGCACCGACCAACGTAGAGGGGGCAGGAAGGAAGCACCGACCAATGTAGAGGGGGCAGGAAGGACGCACCGACCAACGTAGAGGGGGCAGGAAGGACGCACCGACCAACGTAGAGGGGGCAGGAAGGAAGCACCGACCAACGTAGAGGGGGCAAGAAGGAAGCAGCGACCAACGTAGAGAGGGCAGGAAGGAAGCAGCGACCAACGTAGAGGGGGCAGGAAGGACGCACTGACCAATGTAGAAGGCCTGCCAGGCAGGAAGAACAGACCGATCAAAACAAAATGTAGAGGACACAGTGGGCAGGAGGGACACACCGACCAGTACAGAATGCAGGAAGGACGCACCGACCAATGTAGAGGGCACAGCGGGCAGGAGGGATGCACCGACCAGTACAGAATTCAGGAAGGACGCACCAACCAATGTAGAGGGAACAGCGGGCAGGAGGGATGCACCAACCAGAACAGAATGCAGGAAGGACGCACCAACCAATGTAGAGGGCACAGCGGGCAGAAAGGACGCACCGACCAGTACAGAATGTAGAGGGCACAGTGGGCAGGAAGGACGCACCGACCAATGAAGAGGGCACTGTGGGCAGCGGGGACTCACTTTCCAGTCCAGAATGTAGAGGGCAGGAAGGACGCACTGACCAATAGAGGATGTAGAGGGACATTAGTCAGATGCTAGTTATCTTTACCATAGAGGGGTAGACACCTTTCCGGTAGGAAACTGCTCTATGGGTTGATTATCACGTTCGTACTCCGAACCACAGTATTAATAAACGAGGTATCTGTGTTGTCAGACAGATTATTAGACTCCATTACAGAACACGGCAGGGGGCGATGCAGAGCATGGGGTAAAGAGAATGTGTCATGAAGGAAGGGACATCAAGGATAACCCGGCACAGCGGGGGGAGGGCACAGTTCTCTGCCAGTTCGCCATGTCGCCTTGTTCTCCGGGGTCGGCGTTCACATGGAGTAATCAGACACCCCGCTAGTAGTAATAACATGTGACATCATCTCTGGCAGGGCGTCTATTGTAGGTGTGTTTAAGATTGGAAATTCAAAATTCAGACTCTGCCCAGTTGGCACAGTTCAGTAGTCAAATCATAGCTTACGGTAGCAACCATCCTGCATCTCCACTATCCTCTCTTTTTATACAGCCAGCCACATGCTATCATCTGCTTGTTCTATAGGGGAGATCAGCAGCTTCCAGACACAGCGCCATAAAGCTTCTGTCCACCAGGGGGCAGAACACCCAGGAAAGCCCATGAGCAGAGCCAGGATGGCACAGCTCCCAGGAGGAGTGACTACTGACTGCCTCTGTAAGGAAACAGTCAGTGGGTGCACGATGGAGGACGTGCAGATGTGCAACCATTACTGTAACTACAGGCTCCTGCAACTTAAACCAAGGCTAGCGTCATACAGTGGCTTGCAAATGTATTCACCCCCTTGGCTTTTACCTATTTTGTTACATTACAACCTGTGTGTAAATATGCTTGTAATCCAATTTGTATGTGATGTATCAGCACTAAATAGTCAAGTTCACAAAGTGAGAAAAATATAGGCAAAAATTAAATTTATGGAATCAAATATCTAATAAATTGGCATGTGCATATGTATTCACCCCTTTTGCTATAAAGCCCCCAAAAATTTCTGGTGCAAGCAATTCCCTTCCTAAGTTCCATGCTGAGTGACAGGACGTCCCCGTGTGTGCAATCTAATGTCACATGTCTGTCAGAATATACACTTTACCTTTACTGAAAGGCCACAGAGGCTGCAACACCATTAGCAAGAGGCACCAGTAACCAAACAACACCACGTAGACCAAGGAGATCTCCAGACAACACAACGAAGACCAAGGAGATCTCCAGACAACACCACGAAGACCAAGGAGATCTCCAGACAACACCACGAAGACCAAGGAGATCTCCAGACAACACCACGAAGACCAAGGAGATCTCCAGACAACACCAGGAAGACCAAGGAGATCTCCAGACAACACCACGAAGACCAAGGAGATCTCCAAACAACACCATTAACAAGAGGCACCACTAACCAAACACCACGAAGACCAAGGAGATCTCCAGACAACACCACGAAGACCAAGGAGATCTCCAAACAACACCATGAAGACCAAGGAGATCTCCAAACAACACCACGAAGACCAAGGAGATCTCCAAACAACACCATTAACAAGAGGCACCAGTAACCAAACAACACCACGAAGACCAAGGAGATCTCCAGACAACACCACAAAGACCAAGGAGATCTCCAAACACCACCACGAAGACCAAGGAGATCTCCAAACAACACCATTAACAAGAGGCACAAGTAACCAAACAACACCACGAAGACCAAAGAGATCTCCAAACAACACCATTAACCAGAGGCACCACTAACCAAACACCAAGAAGACCAAGGAGATCTCCAGACAACACCACGAAGACCAAGGAGATCTCCAGACAACACCACGAAGACCAAGGAGATCTCCAAACAACACCACGAAGACCAAGGAGATCTCCAGACAACACCACAAAGACCAAGGAGATCTCCAAACAAGACCACGAAGACCAAGGAGATCTCCAAACAACACCACGAAGACCAAGGAGATCTCCAAACAACACCACGAAGACCAAGGAGATCTCCAAACAACACCACAAAGACCAAGGAGATCTCCAAACAACACCACGAATACCAAGGAGATCTCCAAACAACACCACGAAGACCAAGGAGATCTCCAAACAACACCACGAAGACCAAGGAGATCTCCAAACAAGACCACAAAGATAAAGGAGATCTCCAAACAACACCACGAATACCAAGGAGATCTCCAAACAACACCACGAAGACCAAGGAGATCTCCAAACAACACCACGAAGACCAAGGAGATCTCCAAACAACACCACAAAGACCAAGGAGATCTCCAAACAACACCACAAAGACCAAGGAGATCTCCAAACAACACCACAAAGACCAAGGAGATCTCCAAACAACACCACAAAGACCAAGGAGATCTCCAAACACCACCATTAACAAAAGGCACAAGTAACCAATCAACACCACGAAGAACAAGGAGATCTCCAGACAACACCACGAAGAACAAGGAGATCTCCAAACAACACCACGAAGACCAAGGAGATCTCCAAACAACACCATTAACAAGAGGCACCACTAACCAAACACCACGAAGACCAAGGAGATCTCCAAACAACACCATTAACAAGAGGCACCAGTAACCAAACAACACCACGAAGACCAAGGAGATCTGCAGACAACACCACGAAGATCAAGGAGATATCCAGACAGCACCACGAAGACCAAGGAGATCTCCAAACAACATAATTAACAAGAGGCACCACTAACCTTGAAGACCAAGGAGATCTCCAGACAACACCACGAAGACCAAGGAGATCTCCGAACAACACCATTAACAAGAGGCACCACTAACCAAACACCAAGAAGACCAAGGAGATCTCCAGACAACACCACGAAGACCAAGGAGATCTCCAGACAACACCACGAAGACCAAGGAGATCTCCAAACAACACCACAAAGACCAAGGAGATCTCCAAACAACACCATTAACAAGAGGCACCACTAACCAAACACCACGAAGACCAAGGAGATCTCCAATCAACACCACAAAGACCAAGGAGATCTCCAAACAACACCACGAAGACCAAGGAGATCTCCAGCCAACACCACAAAGACCAAGGAGATCTCCAAACAACACCACGAAGACCAAGGAGATCTCCAAACAACACCATTAACAAGAGGCACCACTAACCAAACACCACGAAGACCAAGGAGATCTCCAATCAACACCATTAACAAGAGGCACCAGTAACCAAACAACGCCACAAAGACCAAGGAGATCTCCAGACAACACCACAAAGACCAAGAAGATCTCCAGACAACATCATTAACAAGAGGCACCAGTAACCAAACAACGCCACGAAGACCAAGGAGATCTCCAGACAACACCACGAAGACCAAGGAGATCTCCAAACAACACCACGAAGACCAAGGAGATCTCCAAACAACACCATGAAGACCAAGGAGATCTCCAAACAACACCACGAAGACCAAGGAGATCTCCAGACAACACCACGAAGACCAAGGAGATCTCCAAACAACACCACGAAGACCAAGGAGATCTCCAAACAACACCACAAAGACCAAGGAGATCTCCAAACACCACCATTAACAAAAGGCACAAGTAACCAATCAACACCACGAAGAACAAGGAGATCTCCAGACAACACCACGAAGAACAAGGAGATCTCCAAACAACACCACGAAGACCAAGGAGATCTCCAAACAACACCATTAACAAGAGGCACCACTAACCAAACAACACCACGAAGACCAAGGAGATCTGCAGACAACACCACGAAGATCAAGGAGATATCCAGACAGCACCACGAAGACCAAGGAGATCTCCAAACAACATAATTAACAAGAGGCACCACTAACCTTGAAGACCAAGGAGATCTCCAGACAACACCACGAAGACCAAGGAGATCTCCGAACAACACCATTAACAAGAGGCACCACTAACCAAACACCAAGAAGACCAAGGAGATCTCCAGACAACACCACGAAGACCAAGGAGATCTCCAGACAACACCACGAAGACCAAGGAGATCTCCAGACAACACCACAAAGACCAAGGAGATCTCCAGACAACACCACGAAGACCAAGGAGATCTCCAAACAACACCACAAAGACCAAGGAGATCTCCAAACAACACCATTAACAAGAGGCACCACTAACCAAACACCACGAAGACCAAGGAGATCTCCAATCAACACCACAAAGACCAAGGAGATCTCCAAACACCACGAAGACCAAGGAGATCTCCAGCCAACACCACAAAGACCAAGGAGATCTCCAAACAACACCACGAAGACCAAGGAGATCTCCAAACAACACCATTAACAAGAGGCACCACTAACCAAACACCACGAAGACCAAGGAGATCTCCAATCAACACCATTAACAAGAGGCACCAGTAACCAAACAACGCCACAAAGACCAAGGAGATCTCCAGACAACACCACAAAGACCAAGAAGATCTCCAGACAACATCATTAACAAGAGGCACCAGTAACCAAACAACGCCACGAAGACCAAGGAGATCTCCAGACAACACCACGAAGACCAAGGAGATCTCCAAACAACACCACGAAGACCAAGGAGATCTCCAAACAACACCACGAAGACCAAGGAGATCTCCAGACAACACCACGAAGACCAAGGAGATCTCCAAACAACACCACGAAGACCAAGGAGATCTCCAAACAACACCATTAACAAGAGGCACCACTAATCAAACACCACGAAGACCAAGGAGATCTCCAAACAACACCATGAAGACCAAGGAGATCTCCAAACAACACCACGAAGACCAAGGAGATCTCCAAACAACACCACGAAGACCAAGGAGATCTCCAGACAACACCACGAAGACCTAGGAGATCTCCAAACAACATAATTAACAAGAGGCACCACTAACCACGAAGACCAAGGAGATCTCCAGACAACACCACGAAGACCAAGGAGATCTCCAAACAACACCACGAAGACCAAGGAGATCTCCAGACAACACCAAGAAGATCTCCAAACAACATAATTAACAAGAGGCACCACTAACCACGAAGACCAAGGAGATCTCCAGACAACACCACGAAGACCAAGTAGATCTCCAGACAACACCACGAAGACCAAGGAGATCTCCAAACAACATAATTAACAAGAGGCACCACTAACCACGAAGACCAAGGAGATCTCCAGACAACACCACGAAGACCAAGGAGATCTCCAAACAACACCACAAAGACCAAGGAGATCTCCAGACAACACCACGAAGACCAAGGAGATCTCCAGACAACACCACGAAGACCAAGGAGATCTCCAAACAACACCATTAACAAGAGGCACCACTAACCAAACACCACGAAGACCAAGGAGATCTCCAGACAACACCACGAAGACCAAGGAGATCTCCAAACAACACCATGAAGACCAAGGAGATCTCCAAACAACACCACGAAGACCAAGGAGATCTTCAGACAACACCATTAACAAGAGGCACCACTAACCAAACACCACGAAGACCAAGGAGATCTCCAAACAAGTCAGGGACAAAGTTGTTGAGAAGTACAAGTCAGGGTTGGGTTATAAAAAAATATCCCTATCTCTAATGATTCCCTGAGGCACCATCAAATGGAAAGAACATGGTACCTTAACAAACCTGCCAAGAGAAGGCGACCACGAAAATTCTCAGCCTGGGCAAAAAGGGCATTAATCAAAGAGGTAGCACAGAGACCAAAGGTTACCCTGAGGGAGCTGCAGAGTTCCCAAGCAGAGACTGGAGTATCTGTCCATATGACCACAATAAGCCGTACACTCCATAGAGGTAGCCCTTATGGAAGAGTGGTGTTACGATACATAGTTTAATCTTAATTAGGCATACTGAATTTACATCTGGATAAGGTACCGTGGGGGGCTCGGGGACTCCACTTCTACCTCTCTGGACCTGATATCACCTCCCTACTAAAAAAAAACCCACAATGTCTGTCCGCCATCTCATCCTTCTTCTCTGCCAGATTTCTAAAACTTAACATGGATAAAACAAAATTCATCATCTTTCCACCGCCTCACTCATATCCCCCATCTGACCTATCCATCAACGTCAATGGCTGTTCACTCTCCCCAGTCCCACAAGGTCGCTGCCTTGGGGTAACCCTGGACTCTGATCTCTCCTTCAAAGCACATATCCAAGCTCTTTCTACTTCCTGCCGACTCCAACTCAAAAATATCTCCGGGATCCGCACATTCCTCAACCACGAATCTGCAAAAACACTAGTGCACGCCTTCATCATCTCCCGCCTCGACTACTGCAACCTCCTGCTCTGTGGCCTCCCTTCCAACACTCTCGCGCCCCTCCAATCTATCCTAAACTCTGCTGCTCGACTAATCCACCTGTCCCCCGCTGTCAATCCCTTCACTGGCTCCCCATTGTTCAGAGACTCAAGTTCAAAACCCTAACTATGGCATATAAAGCCACCCACAACCTGTCTCCTCCCTACATCTGTGATCTAGTCTCCCGGTACCTACCTACACGCAACCTCCGATCCTCACAAGATCTTCTTCTCTACTCCCCTCTTCCCACAATCGCATACAAGATTTCTCCCGTGCATCCCCCCTACTCTGGAACTCTCTACCCCAATACATCAGACTCTCTCCTACCATGGCAACCATCAAAAGGAACCTGAAGACCCACCTCTTCCGACAAGCCTACAACTTGGAGTAACCACTGCTCCACCATACCGCTGCACGACCAGCTCTACCCTCACCTACTGTATCCTCACCCATCCCTTGTAGACTGTGAGCCCTAGCGGGCAGGGTCCTCGCTCCATCATACTGCTCCACGACCAGCTCTACCCTCACCTACTGTATCCTCACCCATCCCCTGTAGACTGTGAGCCCTCGCGGGCAGGGTCCTCGCTCCACCATACCGCTGCACGACCAGCTCTACCCTCACCTACTGTATCCTCACCCATCCCTTGTAGACTGTGAGCCCTCGCGGGCAGGGTCCTCGCTCCATCATACTGCTCCACGACCAGCTCTACCCTCACCTACTGTATCCTCACCCATCCCCTGTAGACTGTGAGCCCTCGCGGGCAGGGTCCTCGCTCCACCATACCGCTGCACGACCAGCTCTACCCTCACCTACTGTATCCTCACCCATCCCTTGTAGACTGTGAGCCCTCGCGGGCAGGGTCCTCTTTCCTCCTGTACCAGTCGCTGTCTCGTTTTGTTAAGATTATGTGTTTTTGCTATGTATACCCCCGATCACATGTAAGGCGCCATGGAATAAATGGCGCTAAAATAAAAATAATACACTGTGTGCAGAATTATTAGGCAAGTTGTATTTTAGAGGATTATTTTTATTATTGATCAACAACTATGTTCTCAATCACCCAAAAGACTCATAAACATCCAAGCTTAATATTTTTGGAAGTTGGAGTGTTTTTTTTTTTAGATTTGGCTATCTTAGGAGGACATCTGTTTGTGCAGGTAACTATTACTGCGCAGAATTATTAGGCAACTTAATAAAAAACAAATATAATCCCATCTCACTTGTTTATTTTCACCAGGTAAACCAATATCAGTGCACAAAATTTAGAAATAAACATTTCTGACATGCAAAAACAAAAAAATTACTGATGAATATAGCCACCTTTCTTTATGATGACCCTCAGCAGCCTCCATCCATATATTCTGTCAGTTGCTTGATCTGTTTTCGATCAACATTGCATGCAGCAGCCACCACAGCCTCCCAGACACTGTTCCCAGAGGTGTACTGTTTTCCCTCCCTGTAGATCTCACCACAGCCTCCCAGGCACTGCTCCCAGAGGTGTACTGTTTTCCCTCCCTGTAGATCTCACATTTCATGATGGACCACAGGTTCTCTATGGGGTTCAGATCAGGTGAACAAGGGGGCCATGTCATTATTTTTTCTTCTTTTAGACCTTTACTGGCCAGCCAAGCTGTGGAGTAGTTGGATGCATGTGATGGAGCATTGTCCTGCATGAAAATCATGTCTTTCTTGAACGATACCGACTTCTTACTTACCACTGCTTGAAGAAGTTGTCTTCCAGAAACTGGCAGTAGGTCTGGGAGTTGAGCTTCACTCCATCCTCAACCCGAAAAGGTCTCACAAGTTCATCTTTGATGATACCAGCCCATACCAGTACCCCACCTCCACCTTGCTGGCGTCTGAGTCGGAGTGGAGCTCTCTGCCCTTTACTGATCCAGCCTCTGGCCCATCCATCTGGCCCATCAAGAGTCACTCTCATTTCATCAGTCCATAAAACCTTTGAAAAATCAGTCTTAAGATATTTCTTGGTCCATTCTTGACATTTTATTTTATGTTTCTTGTTCTTAGGTGGTGGTTTTCAGCCTTCCTTACCTTGGCCATGTCCCTGAGTATCGCACACCTTGTGCTTTTTGATACTCCAGTAACGTTGCAGCTCTGAAATATGGTAAAACTGGTGGCGAATGGCATCTTGGCAGCTTCACGCTTGATTTTCCTCAATTCATGGGCAGTTATTTTGCGCCTTTTTTGGCCAACACGCTTCTTGCGACCCTGTTGGCTATTTGCCATGAAACGCTTGATTGTTTGGTGATCACGCTTCAAAAGTTTGGAAATTTCAAGACTGCTGCATCCCTCTGCAAGACAGCTCAGAATTTTGGACTTTTCAGAGCCCGTCAAATCTCTCTTCTGACCAATTTTGCCAAAGGAAAGGAAGTTGCCTAATAATTAAGCCCACCTTATATAGGGTGTTGATGTCATTAGTCAACACCCCTCTTCATTACAGAGATGCAATCACCAGATTTACTTCATTGGTAGTTGGCTCTCAAGAATATGCAGCTTGGAGTAGGACGACATGTAGAAAAAGTATCATGTGATCAAAATACGCATTTGCCTAATAATTCTGCACGCGGTGTAATTTTAAATCAGACTTTTTGTGTGTGATCGCCGTGATTCAGTGAATAACGGCGATCACGTGGCAGGGGACTGTAAAATCCAGCCTTGATCATTTTCTGAGGCTGGGGGGCGCTGTACTGTTATTCCTCAGCGCCATTAAACAGCAGCGCTGAGGAATAAGTACCCTTAACTGCCGCCATGAAAAGGCATATCGGTGGTCGTTAAGGGGAAAAGTGTAAATGTTCTGGAGCGGCCGAGTCACAGCCCAGACCTTAATCCAATCTGTGGTCAGACGTGAAGATCGAAACAATCAAACCTGAAGGAGCTGGAGCAGTTTTGCCTTGAGGAATGGGCAAAAATCCCAGTGACAAGATGTGGAAAACTCATAGAGACTTATGCAAAGCGACTTGCAGCAGTAATTGCCGCAAAAGGAGGCTCTACAAAGTACTGACTTTAGGAGGGGTGAATAGTTATGCACATTGAAGTTTTCAGTTATTTTGTCTTATTTATTGTTTGCTTCACAATAAAAAAAAGAAAACCAAATGTTCACAGTTGTCGGCAGGTTCTTTACATGAAGTGATGCAAACCCTCAAAAACAAATTCCAGGTTGTGAGGTAGCAAAACACGAAATAAGGGGGCAATAATTTCACAAGCCACCGTATGAAGAGCAGACGATAGGAGTCTTCCTGCACCCATGTCCCACCATGACACCCCCTGGGGATCACACTGGCCCTCAGGGATCAGTCACTCTGTAGCCTTCACAAATCTTAAAACTTGGTGGTGAGGTGACCGAATAAGTCAGTATTACCACAAGAAGGCGCTCCAGGACATTCTCATATTTATTGTTCTGCTCGGATCTGAGTGGTGAACAGCGAGCACAAGCAGCACCGCAGCCGGATCCTACTGCCTCCGGCTCCAGCTCTAGGATCAAGCCAGCACAGCAAGTATGATGCCCATCCTCTTGCACGGTGGCATGTGTGTAACCCCCATCCTCTTCCTCATTGCTCTGTAGCGGCGGTCCTGGACATCTGTAGAAACTGGTTAATCTTCTCCACCTCCCTCTCGGTGGGCTCCTCTCCAGCTTCTTGAATCTCCTGCACAACTACGTCAGTGAATGCCACCCGCTCGGCCCTGGGAGACAGAGACCAGACGGGCATGTGACAACCACCTTCAGCACCATGCACCGTGTGTGTACAGGCATGTAACATACGCACCGTTCCTGCAGCTGGAGGTCACGCAGCCGCTGACGTTCCTGCTGCTTCAGCTCACCCAAATCCTCTCCGGTGAGAGTCTGTAATCCAGAGATCAAGGCTCCGGCGGGAATCCTGAGGAGCGACAAATGGACGTGAGAGGTCAACCAATATACAGGCTGCCACCGAAGTGCCACCCACCATAGAAAGTCCAATAACCGAGCCCCAAACTAATGTGGAGAGCTGCCACCGAAGTGCCACCCACCATAGAAAGTCCCCACTGACCAAGCCCCAAACTAATATGGAGAGCTGCCACCGAAGTACCACCCACCATAGACAGTCCCAATAGCCGAGCCCCAAACTAATATGGAGATTTGCCACCAAAGTGCCACCCACCATAGACAGTCCCAATAACCGAGCCCCAAACTAATATGGAGAGCTGCCACCAAAGTGCCACCCACCATAGACAGTCCCAATAGCCGAGCCCCAAACTAATGTGGAGAGCTGCCACTAAAGTGCCACCCACCATAGAAAGTCCCCACTGACCAAGCCCCAAACTAATATGGAGAGCTGACACCGAAGTGTCACCCACCATAGACAGTCCCAATAACCAAGCCCCAAACTAATGTGGAGAGCTGCCACCGAAGTGTCACCCACCATAGACAGTCCCAATAACCAAGCCCCAAACTAATGTGGAGAGCTGCCACCGAAGTACCACCCACCATAGAAAGTCCCAATAACCGAGCCCCGAACGAAGTGTCACCCACCATAGACCGTCCCAATAACCGAGCCCCGAACTAATGTGGAGAGCTGCCACCGAAGTGCCACCCACTAGAGACAGTCCCAATAACCGAGCCCCAAACTAATATGGAGAGCTGCCACCGAAGTGCCACCCACCATAGAAAGTCACAATAACCGAGCCCCAAACTAATATGGAGAGCTGCCACCGAAGTGCCACCCACCATAGAAAGTCACAATAACCGAGCCCCAAACTAATATGGAGAGCTGCCACCGAAGTGCCACCCACCATAGAAAGTCACAATAACCAAGCCCCAAACTAATGTGGAGAGCTGCCACCAAAGTGCCACCCACCATAGACAGTCCCACTGACCGAGCTCCAAACTAATATGGAGAGCTGCCACCGAAGTGTCACCCACCATAGACAGTCCCAATAACCAAGCCCCAAAATAATGTGGAGAGCTGCCACCAAAGTGCCACCCACCATAGACAGTCCCACTGACCGAGCTCCAAACTAATATGGAGAGCTGCCACTGAAGTACCACCCACCATAGAAAGTCCCACTGACCGAGCCCCGAACTAATGTGGAGAGCTGCCACCGAAGTACCACCCACCATAGACAGTTCCACTGACCGATCCCCGAACTAATATGGAGAGCTGCCACCGAAGTGTCACCCACCATAGAAAGTCACAATAACCGAGCCCCAAACTAATGTGGAGAGCTGCCACGGAAGTACCACCCACCATAGACAGTTCCACTGACCAAGCCCCGAACTAATATGGAGAGCTGCCACCGAAGTGCCACCCACCATAGAAAGTCACAATAACCGAGCCCCAAACTAATGTGGAGAGCTGCCACCGAAGTGTCACCCACCATAGACAGTCCCAATAACCGAGCCCCGAACTAATATGGAGAGCTGCCACAGAAGTGCCACCCACCATAGACAATGCCACTGACCGAGCCCCGGACTAATGTGGAGAGCTGCCACAGAAGTGCCACCCACCATAGAAAGTCCCCACTGACCGAGCCCCAAACTAATATGGAGAGCTGCCACCGAAGTGTCACCCACCATAGACAGTCCCAATAACCGAGCCCCAAACTAATGTGGAGAGCTGCCACCGAAGTACCACCCACCATAGAAAGTCCCAATAACCGAGCCCCGAACGAAGTGTCACCCACCATAGACCGTCCCAATAACCGAGCCCCGAACTAATGTGGAGAGCTGCCACCGAAGTGCCACCCACTAGAGACAGTCCCAATAACCGAGCCCCAAACTAATATGGAGAGCTGCCACCGAAGTGCCACCCACCATAGAAAGTCACAATAACCGAGCCCCAAACTAATATGGAGAGCTGCCACCGAAGTGCCACCCACCATAGAAAGTCACAATAACCGAGCCCCAAACTAATATGGAGAGCTGCCACCGAAGTGCCACCCACCATAGAAAGTCACAATAACCAAGCCCCAAACTAATGTGGAGAGCTGCCACCAAAGTGCCACCCACCATAGACAGTGCCACTGACCGAGCCCCGAACTAATGTGGAGAGCTGCCACAGAAGTGCCACCCACCATAGACAGTCCCACTGACCGAGCCCCGAACTAATGTGGAGAGCTGCCACAGAAGTGTCACTCACCCAAGCAACGCCCCAATGACTGATCCTCCGATCAGACCCCGAAGCCCCAGGTTCAATCTGAATATTCCACCAGTGACAGCTGTGAATAGGACAGAATGAGTCACACTATGGGCACTATGGTGCCACCGCTGACACTGGTGCCACACAACAACTTACAAGTACAGCATCTCTCCACTCATACACACCGCCAACAACGCAGACCATCCCACACTGGCACATACACAAAGCAGCGTAGTCCACCCTCTCCCTCACACGTATCGGGGGCACACAGACCAGGGTCTCCTCATGTGTCTCATCCTCGCAAACCACTCTCTCCCTCACACATATGATGGGCACACAGACCAGGTTCATCCCACTGAACGCCCGCTCTCCTTCCCCATGGGCTGAATACTACTAGGACAACACAGGGTGAGTAGTATGATAAGACTTTATTGGGTGACCAACAGTTATCAGCACATGGTGGTGCAAATGACAGAGAGTCTCACCCTTCCGCTGGCTCACCAGGAATTAGAACCTCCGTGACTTCGGGGCATCCAGGGCCAACTACCCCAACCAATAGCATCCCGCTTTTGAGAGGAGATAGCGGCAAGCTTAGGAAGCTGACCAAGCACAGTAAGGCATGTGGCCAGGTGACCAGATTGGATAACGCAGGTCAAGACAAACGACCTTGTGGGCTCAGTAATGGGCAGTTGAGCAGATCTGTATTTCACTAGCTGGAACCATGGTCCCTGGGATGACATCCTGTAGAATCACACTGGTGAAAGGAGCAGGATTTTTTTTTAATAACCCTCAGCTCTCATTTCAGGCTATTGTGTCACACAAAATTGGGGGAGATAATCATGTCTGTTGCCTCATTGTTAGATTGTTCAATTAGACTGCATAATTGTCCTCCAAGTTGTGCAGACTAATACACCCCAGGTGACTGATGCAATCCGTAATCAGCAGGCATTCCACAAATTAACATATAACAAGGGTCAATGGGCAGTCTCACATAAAACAATGGCTCATTTCTCTTGACCTACTGAACAAAGTAACAGTACGTCTGTCATAATTAAGAATAACACCGCACCACTGGCCAGATTGGCACTGAGTAATCACATCAGGGTCTCCCTCGTATGTCTCGTCCTCGCAGACCTCCCTCTCCTCACACGTATCGGAAGCACACAGACCAGGGTTTCCTCCTCGCAGACCACCCTCTCTTCACACGTATCGGGGGCACACAGACCAGAGTCTCCTCATGTGTCTCCTCCTCACACGTATCGGGGACACACAGACCAGGGTCTCCTCATGTGTCTCCTCCTCACACGTAACGGGGGCACACAGACCAGGGTCTCCTCATGTGTCTCCTCCTCACACGTATCGGGGACACACAGACCAGGGTCTCCTCATATGTCTCATCCTCGCAGACCACCCTCTCCTCCTCACCTCCAGCTGCAGCGAAGTTGCTGACCACCACTTTGTCTCGGTACGCGGCAAGGCTGGCGTTGGTGAAGCTGCAGAGCACAAGTCATGGTTGTTGAGTGATGGGCAGATGTGTGGGAGGTGGAGAAGCTGAGCCACACAAAGATGACTTTGGGAATAAGCACTAGGGGGGGGGGCACTTACTTAAAGATACTGACAAAAGCGGCAACTCTCCATCCCCAACGGAATCCGTACCGTAGAAAGCCCCGGATGGCGGCATTATGTACTGACCTCTGCAGAGACACAAAAACGCGGTCATGTAATGAGGTGAACAGGTCAATAAAACACCGCCATACAAGCCTCAACGTCCTCACCAAAGCCTCTATCCGGTGACTGTAAACCTCCGCCTGGCTGTGCTTTATATACTGCTCCCGGCTAAAGCGAGCTGCTGGTACACCACCATACACCATGCCGATCGTCGCCCCGGTCAGCGCGCTCTTCACCATAAACTCCACCTCCGGCGAGTACTCACCGCGCTCACTGCAAGGAAGCGACCAAAGACTGAGACCGTGGTCGAGGAGTAACTGAGGACGAGACCGAGGAGGGGGAGGAGGACGAGAGAGAAAGAGGACGGAGTCGAGGAAGGGGGAGGAGGACGAGATCGAGGAGGGGTAGGAGGAGGAGGATGAGACCGAGGACGAAGTTGAGCAAGAAGAGGACGAGACCGAGGAGGGAGAGGAGGACAAGACCGAGGACGAAGTCGAAGGGGAGCAAGAAAAGGACGAGACCGATGAGGGGGACGAGACCGAGGAGGGATAGGAGGAGGAGGACGAGACCGAGGACGGAGTCGAGGAAGAAGAGGACGAGACCGAGGAGGGGGAGGGGGACGAGACCGAGGAGGGGGAGGAGGACGAGACCGAGGACGAAGTTGAAGGGGAGCAAGAAGAGGACGAGGCCGAGGAGGGGGACGAGACCGAGGAGGGGTAGGAGTAGGAGGACGAGACCGAGGAAGAAGTCGAAGGGGAGCAAGAAGAGGACGAGACCGAGGAGGGGGAGGGGAACGGGATCGAGGAGGGGTAGGAGGAGGAGGACGAGACCGAGGACAAAGTCGAAGGGGAGCAAGAAGAGGACGAGACCGAGGAAGGGTAGGAGGAGGAGGAGGACGACGAGACCGAGAACAAAGACGAAGGGGAGCAAGAAGAGGACGAGACCGAGGAGGGGGACGGGGACAAGACCGAGGAGGGGTAGGAGGAGTAGGACGAGACCGAGGACGAAGTCGAAGGAGAGCAAGAAGAGGACGAGACCGAGGAGGGGGAGGGGGAGGAGGAGGAGGACGAGACCGAGGAGGGGGAGGAGGAGGAGGACGAGACCGAGGAGGGGGAGGAGGAGGAGGACAAGACCGAGGAGGGGGAGGAGGACGAGACCAAGGACGAAGTCGAAGGAAAGCAAGCAGAGGACGAGACCGAGGAGGGGGAGGAGGACGAGACCGAGGAGGGGTAGGAGGAGGAGAACGAAACCGAGGAGGGGTAGGAGGAGGAGAACGAAACCGAGGAGGGGTAGGAGGAGGAGAACGAAACCGAGGAGGGGTAAAAGGAGGAGGAGGAAGAGGAGAACAAGACCGAGGAGGGGTAGGAGAAGAAGGAGGAGAACGAGACCGAGGAGGGGTAGGAGGAGGAGGACGAGACCGAGGACAAAGTCGAAGGGGAGCAAGAAGAGGACGAGACCGAGGAAGGGTAGGAGGAGGAGGAGGACGAGACCGAGAACAAAGTCGAAGGGGAGCAAGAAGAGGACGAGACCGAGGAGGGGGACGGGGACAAGACCGAGGAGGGGTAGGAGGAGTAGGACGAGACCGAGGACGAAGTCGAAGGAGAGCAAGAAGAGGATGAGACCGAGGAGGGGGAGGGGGAGGAGGAGGAGGACGAGACCGAGGAGGGGGAGGAGGACGAGACCAAGGACGAAGTCGAAGGAAAGCAAGCAGAGGACGAGACCGAGGAGGGGGAGGAGGACGAGACCGAGGAGGGGTAGGAGGAGAACGAAACCGAGGAGGGGTAGGAGGAGGAGAACGAAACCGAGGAGGGGTAAAAGGAGGAGGAGGAAGAGGAGAACAAGACCGAGGAGGGGTAGGAGAAGAAGGAGGAGAACGAGACCGAGGAGGGGTAGGAGGAGGAGGACGAGACCGAGGACGAAGTCGAAGGGGAGCAAGAAAAGGACGAGACCGAGGAGGAGGACGAGACCGAGGAGGGGGAGGGGGACGAGACCAAAGAGGGGTAGGAGGAGGAGGACGAGAGCGAGGAGGGGGAGGGGGACGAGACCGAGGAGGGGGAGGAGGACGAGACCGAGGACGTAGTCGAAGGGGAGCAAGAAGAGGACGAGGCCGAGGAGGGGGACGAGACCGAGGAGGGGTAGGAGTAGGAGGACGAGACCGAGGAAGAAGTCGAAGGGGAGCAAGAAGAGGACGAGACCGAGGAGGGGGAGGGGAACGGGATCGAGGAGGGGTAGGAGGAGGAGGACGAGACCGAGGACAAAGTCGAAGGGGAGCAAGAAGAGGACGAGACCGAGGAAGGGTAGGAGGAGGAGGAGGAGGACGAGACCGAGAACAAAGTCGAAGGGGAGCAAGAAGAGGACGAGACCGAGGAGGGGGAGGGGGACGAGACCGAGGAGGGCTAGGAGGAGTAGGAGGAGGAGGACGAGACCAAGGACGAAGTCGAAGGAAAGCAAGCAGAGGAAGAGACTGAGGAGGGGGAGGAGGACGAGACCGAGGAGGGGTAAAAGGAGGAGGAGGAGGAGGAGGAGGAGGAGGAGGAGGAGGAAGAGGAGAACAAGACCGAGGAGGGGTAGGAGAAGAAGGAGGAGAACGAGACCGAGGAGGGGAAGGAGGAGGAGGACGAGACCGAGGACGAAGTCGAAGGGGAGCAAGAAAAGGACAAGACCGAGGAGGGGGAGGGGGACGAGACCGGGGAGGGGGAGGAGGACGAGACCGGGGAGGGGGAGGAGGACGAGACCGAGGACGGGGAGGAGGAGGAGGACGAGACCGAGGACGGGGAGGAGGAGGAGGACGAGACCGAGGACGGGGAGGAGGAGGAGGACGAGACCGAGGACGGGGAGGAGGAGGAGGACGAGACCGAGGACGGGGAGGAGGAGGAGGACGAGACCGAGGACGGGGAGGAGGAGGAGGACGAGACCGAGGACGGGGAGGAGGACGAGACCGAGGACGGGGAGGAGGAGGAGGACGAGACCGAGGACGGGGAGGAGGAGGAGGACGAGACCGAGGACGGGGAGGAGGAGGAGGACGAGACCGAGGACGGGGAGGAGGAGGAGGACGAGACCGAGGACGGGGAGGAGGAGGAGGACGAGACCGAGGACGGGGAGGAGGAGGAGGACGAGACCGAGGACGGGGAGGAGGAGGAGGACGAGACCGAGGACGGGGAGGAGGAGGAGGACGAGACCGAGGACGGGGAGGAGGAGGAGGATGAGACCGAGGACGAAGTCGAAGGGGAGCAAGAAGAGGACAGACCGAGGACGAAGTCGAAGGGGAGCAAGAAGAGGACAGACCGAGGACGAAGTCGAAGGGGAGCAAGAAGAGGACAAGACCGGGGGGAGGGAGGAGGAGGGCGACGAGACCGGGAGGGAGGGAGGAGGAGGGCGACGAGACCGGGGGGGAGGGAGGAGGAGGGCGACGAGATCGGGGGGGAGGGAGGAGGAGGAGGACGACGAGATCGGGGGGGAGGGAGGAGGAGGAGGGCGACGAGATCGGGGGGGAGGGAGGAGGAGGAGGGCGACGAGATCGGGGGGGAGGGAGGAGGAGGAGGGCGACGAGATCGGGGGGGAGGGAGGAGGAGGAGGGCGACGAGATCGGGGGGGAGGGAGGAGGAGGAGGGCGACGAGATCGGGGGGGAGGGAGGAGGAGGAGGGCGACGAGATCGGGGGGGAGGGAGGAGGAGGAGGGCGACGAGACCGGGGGGGAGGGAGGAGGAGGAGGGCGACGAGACCGGGGGGGGGGAGGAGGACGACGAGACCGGGGGGGGAGGAGGACGACGAGACCGGGGGGGGGGGGGGGGGAGGACGACGAGACCGGGGGGGGAGGAGGACGACGAGACCGGGGGGGGAGGAGGACGACGAGACCGGGGGGGGGAGGAGGACGACGAGACCGGGGGGGGGAGGAGGACGACGAGACCGGGGGGGGGGAGGAGGACGACGAGACCGGGGGGGGGGAGGAGGACGACGAGACCGGGGGGGGAGGAGGACGACGAGACCGGGGGGGGGAGGAGGACGACGAGACCGGGGGGGGGGAGGAGGACGACGAGACCGGGGGGGGGGAGGAGGACGACGAGACCGGGGGGGGGGAGGAGGAGGACGAGACCGGGGGGGGGGAGGAGGACGACGAGACCGGGGGGGGGGAGGAGGACGACGAGACCGGGGGGGGGGAGGAGGACGACGAGACCGGGGGGGGGGAGGAGGACGACGAGACCGGGGGGGGGGAGGAGGACGACGAGACCGGGGGGGGGGAGGAGGACGACGAGACCGGGGGGGGGGAGGAGGACGACGAGACCGGGGGGGGGGGGGAGGACGACGAGACCGGGGGGGGGAGGAGGACGACGAGACCGGGGGGGGGGGAGGAGGACGACGAGACCGGGGGGGGGAGGAGGACGACGAGACCGGGGGGGGGGAGGAGGACGACGAGACCGGGGGGGGGAGGAGGACGACGAGACCGGGGGGGGGAGGAGGACGACGAGACCGGGGGGGGGAGGAGGACGACGAGACCGGGGGGGGGAGGAGGACGACGAGACCGGGGAGGGAGGAGGACGACGAGACCGGGGGGGGGGAGGAGGACGACGAGACCGGGGGGGGGGGAGGAGGACGACGAGACCGGGGGGGGAGGAGGACGACGAGACCGGGGGGGGAGGAGGACGACGAGACCGGGGGGGGAGGAGGACGACGAGACCGGGGGGGGAGGAGGACGACGAGACCGGGGGGGGAGGAGGACGACGAGACCGGGGGGGGGGGGGGGGAGGACGACGAGACCGGGGGGGGGAGGGGGGCGACGAGACCGGGGGGAGGAGGGCGACGAGACCGGGGGGAGGGGGGAGGGGGGCGACGAGACCGTGGAGGGGGGAGGAGGGCGACGAGACCGTGGAGGGGGGAGGAGGGCGACGAGACCGAGGAGAGGGAATGGGGGGGGGGCAGACGAGACCGAGGAGGGGGAGAGGACGAGACCGAGGAGGGGGAGGAGGGCGACGAGACCGAGGAGAGGGAATGGGGGGGGCAGACGAGACCGAGGAGGGGGAGAGGACGAGACCGAGGAGGGGGGGGGACGAGACCGAGGAGGGGGAGGGAGGACGAGACTGAGAGGGGACGAGACCGAGGAGGGGGGGGGCGAGACCGAGGAGGACAAGACCGAGGAGGGGGGAGGGAGGGAGGACGAGACCAAAGAGGGGGGCGGGGGGGGAGGACAAGACCGAGGAGGGTGGGAGGACAAGACCGAGGAGGGTGGGAGGACAAGACCGAGGAGGGTGGGGGGACGAGACCGAGGAGGGGGGGGGGGGAGACCGAGGAGGACAAGACCGAGGAGGAGGGGGGGGGGGGAGACCGAGGAGGAGGGGGGGGGGGAGAGACCGAGGAGGAGGGGGGGGGGAGAGACCGAGGAGGAGGGGGGGGGGAGAGACCGAGGAGGAGGAGGGGGGGGAGAGACCGAGGAGGAGGGGGGGGGGGAGAGACCGAGGAGGAGGGGGGGGGGAGAGAGACCGAGGAGGAGGGGGGGGGGGGAGAGACCGAGGAGGAGGGGGGGGGAGAGACCGAGGAGGAGGGGGGGGGGAGAGACCGAGGAGGAGGGGGGGGGAGAGAGACCGAGGAGGAGGGGGGGGGGAGAGAGACCGAGGAGGAGGGGGGGGGGAGAGACCGAGGAGGAGGGGGGGGGGAGAGACCGAGGAGGAGGGGGGAGAGACCGAGGAGGAGGGGGGGGGAGAGACCGAGGAGGAGGAGGGGGGGGAGAGACCGAGGAGGAGGGGGGGGGAGAGACCGAGGAGGGAGGGGGGGGAGAGACCGAGGAGGAGGGGGGGGGAGAGACCGAGGAGGAGGGGGGGGGAGAAGAGACCGAGGAGGAGGGGGGGGAGAAGAGACCGAGGAGGAGGGGGGGGGGGAGAGAAGAGACCGAGGAGGAGGGGGGAAGAGACCGAGGAGGAGGGGGGGGGAGAAGAGACCGAGGAGGAGGGGGGGGAGACGAGACCGAGGAGGAGGGGGGGGGGAGACGAGACGAGACCGAGGAGGAGGGGGGGGGGGAGACGAGACCGAGGAGAAGAGGGGGGTGACGAGACCGAGGAGAAGGGGGGGGGAGACGAGACCGAGGAGAAGGGGGGGGGAGACGAGACCGCGGGGGGGGGGGATGAGACCGAGGAGGAGGGGGGACACCGAGGAGGGTGTGGTGGTGGTGGGGGGGACGAGACTGAGGAGGAGGGGGGGCGAGACCGAGGAGGAGGGGGGCGGGCAAGACCGAGGAGGAGGGGGGGGGGAACGAGATCGAGGAGGGGGGGAGGGCAGCGCGGGTGACTAGGACAGACTGTGACTGTAGATGAGGAGGGGTAACTATTTAGGAAAGAGGAGGGGCGTCCAGTGTCGGCCACTGCTGATTGGCTGTACAGTGAGGATGAAATCACAGGTTGCCTGCAGAGCTCCGCCCCCGCGCAGCGCCCCCTGCTGTCCGGTTGCACTTACTTGCGCCGGTACAGCTCCCGGACCCGCTCCCAGCCGCTCGGTGATGGCTCAGGACCGCGGAATCCAGGAGGGAGGGAGGAGGATCCCGGAGTCTCCGGGGGGCCGCTGTCCGCCATCACTGGATACGTCAGACCACCGAGCTGGCGCCACCTGCAGGGAACAGCGGACATGACATGACTGCAGCTTGTACAGATGTCGGTGCTGTCTCCACAAGTCACCACTGCCAGGGCGCCGCCATGTTTCTGACGTCACGAGACAGCAAGGGAGTCACATGACCCGAGGATGGGCGTGTCGCCGCCCGCGCTGCGCCATCTTACTGGTGGGTCACGTCATCAGCGAGTCATAGTGTCTGAGCGAGCAGACTGTGTCCACAGCGCCCTCTGTCTGCCCGGAGGATAACTGTCACCAGAGCGAAGGAGCCGCGGAACAGCGGCCTCTACTGTCCGGAGGTCTGCTTTCATAAGGACCACCTGGTAATGGTGACCACCCCCTGTAATAGTGACCGCCAGGGCCGGCTCCAGGTTTTTCTGGGCCCCAGAAGAAAGAGTCTCAGTGGCCCCTTTAACACATACCGCGATTCATGATGATCACCCCCTTCACTGTGCAGCCCCACAACATGCAGTGCCATCATCACCCCCTTCACTGTGCAGCCCCACAACATGCAGTGCCATCATCACCCCCTTCACTGTGCAGCCCCACAACATGCAGTGCCATCATCACCCCCTTCACTGTGCAGCCCCACAACATGCAGTGCCATCATCACCCCCTTCACTGTGCAGCCCCCCAACATGCAGTGCCATCATCACCCCCTTCACTGTGCAGCCCCACAACATGCAGTGCCATCATCACCCCCTTCACTGTGCAGCCCCCCAACATGCAGTGCCATCATCATCCCCTTCACTGTGCAGCCCCCCAACATGCAGTGCCATCATCACCCCCTTCACTGTGCAGCCCCCCAACATGCAGTGCCATCATCACCCCCTTCACTGTGCAGCCCCCCAACATGCAGTGCCATCATCACCCCCTTCACTGTGCAGCCCCCCAACATGCAGTGCCTTCATCATCCCCTTCACTGTGCAGCCCCCCAACATGCAGTGCCATCATCACCCCCTTCACTGTGCAGCCCCCCAACATGCAGTGCCATCATCACCCCTTCACTGTGCAGCCCCCCAACATGCAGTGCCATCATCATCCCCTTCACTGTGCAGCCCCCCAACATGCAGTGCCATCATCACCCCCTTCACTGTGCAGCCCCCCAACATGCAGTGCCATCATCACCCCCTTCACTGTGCAGCCCCCCAACATGCAGTGCCTTCATCATCCCCTTCACTGTGCAGCCCCCCAACATGCAGTGCCATCATCACCCCCTTCACTGTGCAGCCCCCCAACATGCAGTGCCATCATCATCCCCTTCACTGTGCAGCCCCCCAACATGCAGTGCCATCATCATCCCCTTCACTGTGCAGCCCCCCAACATGCAGTGCCATCATCATCCCCTTCACTGTGCAGCCCCCCAACATGCAGTGCCATCATCACCCCCTTCACTGTGCAGCCCCCCAACATGCAGTGCCATCATCATCCCCTTCACTGTGCAGCCCCCCAACATGCAGTGCCATCATCACCCCCTTCACTGTGCAGCCCCCCAACATGCAGTGCCATCATCACCCCCTTCACTGTGCAGCCCCCCAACATGCAGTGCCTTCATCATCCCCTTCACTGTGCAGCCCCCCAACATGCAGTGCCATCATCACCCCCTTCACTGTGCAGCCCCCCAACATGCAGTGCCATCATCATCCCCTTCACTGTGCAGCCCCCCAACATGCAGTGCCATCATCATCCCCTTCACTGTGCAGCCCCCAACATGCAGTGCCATCATCATCCCCTTCACTGTGCAGCCCCCCAACATGCAGTGCCATCATCACCCCCTTCACTGTGCAGCCCCCCAACATGCAGTGCCATCATCACCCCCTTCACTGTGCAGCCCCCCAACATGCAGTGCCTTCATCATCCCCTTCACTGTGCAGCCCCCCAACATGCAGTGCCATCATCACCCCCTTCACTGTGCAGCCCCCCAACATGCAGTGCCTTCATCATCCCCTTCACTGTGCAGCCCCACCAACATGCAGTGCCTTCATCATCCCCTTCACTGTGCAGCCCCCAACATGCAGTGCCATCATCACCCCCTTCACTGTGCAGCCCCCCAACATGCAGTCCCATCATCACCCCCATCACTGTGCAGCCCCCCAACATGCAGTGCCATCATCACCCCCTTCACTGTGCAGCCCCCCAACATGCAGTGCCATCATCACCCCCTTCACTGTGCAGCCCCCCAACATGCAGTGCCTTCATCATCCCCTTCACTGTGCAGCCCCCCAAAATGCAGTGCCTTCATCATCCCCTTCACTGTGCAGCCCCCCAACATGCAGTGCCATCATCACCCCCTTCACTGTGCAGCCCCCCAACATGCAGTGCCATCATCACCCCCTTCACTGTGCAGCCCCGCAACATGCAGTGCCATCATCACCCCCTTCACTGTGCAGCCCCCAACATGCAGTGCCATCATCACCCCCTTCACTGTGCAGCCCCCCAACATGCAGTGCCTTCATCATCCCCTTCACTGTGCAGCCCCCCAACATGCAGTGCCTTCATCATCCCCTTCACTGTGCAGCCCCCCAACATGCAGTGCCTTCATCATCCCCTTCACTGTGCAGCCCCCAACATGCAGTGCCATCATCACCCCCTTCACTGTGCAGCCCCCCAACATGCAGTGCCATCATCACCCCCTTCACTGTGCAGCCCCCCAACATGCAGTGCCTTCATCATCCCCTTCACTGTGCAGCCCCCCAACATGCAGTGCCTTCATCATCCCCTTCACTGTGCAGCCCCCCAACATGCAGTGCCTTCATCATCCCCTTCACTGTGCAGCCCCCAACATGCAGTGCCATCATCACCCCTTCACTGTGCAGCCCCCCAACATGCAGTGCCATCATCACCCCCTTCACTGTGCAGCCCCGCAACATGCAGTGCCATCATCACCCCCTTCACTGTGCAGCCCCCCAACATGCAGTGCCATCATCACCCCCTTCACTGTGCAGCCCCCCAACATGCAGTGCCTTCATCATCCCCTTCACTGTGCAGCCCCCCAACATGCAGTGCCTTCATCATCCCCTTCACTGTGCAGCCCCCCAACATGCAGTGCCATCATCACCCCCTTCACTGTGCAGCCCCCCAACATGCAGTGCCATCATCACCCCCTTCACTGTGCAGCCCCCCAACATGCAGTGCCTTCATCATCCCCTTCACTGTGCAGCCCCCCAACATGCAGTGCCATCATCACCCCCTTCACTGTGCAGCCCCCAACATGCAGTGCCATCATCACCCCCTTCACTGTGCAGCCCCCCAACATGCAGTGCCTTCATCATCCCCTTCACTGTGCAGCCCCCCAACATGCAGTGCCTTCATCATCCCCTTCACTGTGCAGCCCCCAACATGCAGTGCCATCATCACCCCCTTCACTGTGCAGCCCCCCAACATGCAGTGCCATCATCACCCCCTCCACTGTGCAGCCCAACATGCAGTGCCATCATCACCCCCTTCACTGTGCAGCCCCCCAACATGCAGTGCCTTTATCATCCCCTTCACTGTGCAGCCCCCCAACATGCAGTGCCTTCATCATCCCCTTCACTGTGCAGCCCCCCAACATGCAGTGCCATCATCACCCCCTTCACTGTGCAGCCCCCCAACATGCAGTGCCATCATCACCCCTTCACTGTGCAGCCCCCCAACATGCAGTGCCTTCATCATCCCCTTCACTGTGCAGCCCCCCAACATGCAGTGCCATCATCACCCCCTTCACTGTGCAGACCCCAACATGCAGTGCCATCATCACCCCCTTCACTGTGCAGCCCCCCAACATGCAGTGCCTTCATCATCCCCTTCACTGTGCAGCCCCCCAACATGCAGTGCCTTCATCATCCCCTTCACTGTGCAGCCCCCCAACATGCAGTGCCATCATCACCCCTTCACTGTGCAGCCCCCCAACATGCAGTGCCATCATCACCCCCTTCACTGTGCAGCCCCCCAACATGCAGTGCCATCATCACCCCCTTCACTGTGCAGCCCCCCAACATGCAGTGCCATCATCACCCTTCACTGTGCAGCCCCCCAACATGCAGTGCCTTCATCATCCCCTTCACTGTGCAGCCCCCCAACATGCAGTGCCTTCATCATCCCCTTCACTGTGCAGCCCCCCAACATGCAGTGCTATCATCACCCCCTTTACTGTGCAGCCCCCCAACATGCAGTGCCTTCATCATCCCCTTCACTGTGCAGCCCCCCAACATGCAGTGCCATCATCACCCCCTTCACTGTGCAGCCCCCAACATGCAGTGCCATCATCACCCCCTTCACTGTGCAGCCCCCCAACATGCAGCCCTGTGCATGAAGCATCAGCACATTCCAAGTACAAGACCAATGACATACAACATCACCCCCTTCCCTGTGCAAGACCCCCAACATGCTACATTAAAGGGGCTTGGCCCCGATGATAAAGCTTATACTCCCCTCCCGTGCAGGCGCCGTTTCCGCAGTATCGGTCCCGGGGTTCTCGTGCAGTAATTGTCATCCCCCCCTGTAATAGTGCCCCCCCCCCGTAATAGTGACTCCCTCCCTGTAATAGTGCCCCCCCTGTAATAGTGCCCCCCCTGTAATAGTGACTCCCTCCCTGTAATAGTGCCCCCCCCTGTAATAGTGACTCCCCCCCTGTAATAGTGCCCCCCCTGTAATAGTGACTCCCTCCCTGTAATAGTGCCCCCCCTGTAATAGTGACTCCCCCCTGTAATAGTAACTCCCCCTGTAATAGTGACTCCCCTATAATAGTGACTCCCCCTGTAATACTACCTCCCCTGTAATAATGACTCCCCCTGTAATATTGACTGTCCCTGTAATAGTGACTCCCCCCTGTAATAGTGACCCCCCCTGTAATAATGACTCCCCCTGTAATAGTGACTCCCCTATAATAGTGACTCCCCCTGTAATACTACCTCCCCTGTAATAATGACTCCCCCTGTAATATTGACTGTCCCTGTAATAGTGACTCCCCCCTGTAATAGTGACCCCCCCTGTAATAATGACTCCCCCTGTAATAGTGACCCCCTTGTAATAATGACTCCCCCTGTAATAGTGACCCTCCCCTGTAATAGTGACCCCCCTGCAATAGTGCCCCCCCCTGTAATAGTGACCCTCCCCTGTAATAGTGGCCCCCCCGTAATAGTGACTCCCCCCCTGTAATAGTGCCCCCCCTGTAATAGTGACTCCCTCCCTGTAATAGTGACTCCCCCCTGTAATAGTGTCTCCCCCCTGTAATAGTGACTCCCCCCTGTAATAGTGACCCCCCTGTATTAGTGACTCCCCTATAATAGTGACTCCCCTGTAATAATGACTGTAGCGTCGGCGTCCCTGCCTCCTGCTAGGCAGGGACGCCGTTCCCCTCACCTCTCCGCTCCGTGCCCGCCGTCTTCCTCCCGCTCTGCTGGCAGCGCGCGCTGCTTCCCGGCCACGGTGCTTAGGGCGCGCGCGCTCCCCCTCTCTTAAAAGGGCCGCACGCGCCGTCCTAAGGAGTCCCCGGCCAATGGCCGGAGGACTTCACCATATATAAGGCACCTCCTCCAAAATGGAGGTGCCCGAGCAATGCTGTTGCAAAGCCTTCACTCTGCTTCAGTCCTCAGGTTCTGCTACCTGTTACCTGCCAGTCACCTGCCAGATTCCTGCCTGTTACCTGCCAGATTCCTGCTTGATACCTGCCTGATATCCGCTTACCTGCTTGCAAGCCTGCGGTCCGACGGTCTGCCTTCCGACACCTGTCAGTCTGTCTATGGACCAGCCTGCCTGCTCACCTGGGAGCGCTCACCTGCTACCTGCCTGCTAGCCTACCTGGAGGCTCTGCCGTCACTTGCCGTGACCACCTGCCTGTCCAGAGACTCTTGCCCACTCACCTGGGAGCGCTCACCTGCTACCTGCCTGCTAGCCTACCTGGAGGCTCTGCCGTCACTTGCCGTGACCACCTGCCTGTCCAGAGACTCTTGCCCACTCACCTGGGAGCGCTCACCTGCTACCTGCCTGCTAGCCTACCTGGAGGCTCTGCCGTCACTTGCCGTGACCACCTGCCCTTCCAGAGACTCTTGCCCGCTCACCTGGCAGCGTCCACCTGCTACCTGCCTGCTAGCCTACCTGGAGGCTCTGCCGTCACTTGCCGTGACCACCTGCCTGTCCAGAGACTCTCGCCCGCTCACCTGGGAGCGCTCACCAGCCACCTGCCTGCTGTCCTTCTACCCAGAGACTGTCCCTGTCACTTGCCGTGACTACCTGCCCTTCTACCCAGAGACTGTCCCTGTCACTTGCCGTGACTACCTACCCTTCTACCCAGAGACTGTCCCTGTCACTTGCCGTGACTACCTGCCCGTCTTCCCTGGGAGCCACCCGCTTCCTTCCAAGGACCGCCCCCTTGTATAGTTGCTCAGAGGTTCCACCTCCCAGACCCGTTACAGTTTGCTCGGGCCATGGAATCCGGTGGCACCCAAGCCCCCTCGCTCTCGGACCTATGTCATGAACTGTCCCGTCAGAGGTCCCAACAGGAGTCCATCCTGAGTCACCTGCGGAATGTCAACTCTCGCCTGGACACTCTGACTGCTCCACCAGCAACCACCGCTAGTGTCATGACTCGCAACCCGGCAGCGCCGCTGCCCACCAATACCATGGTATCCTGCCCCGGACCCCGGCTTTCTGCACCTCCCTGCTTCGGAGGTGACCCCGCTCAAGCTCGGGGCTTCATAAACCAGTGCACCCTGCACTTTGAAATCTTGTCCCACCAGTTTATCTCCGACCGGTCCAAAATAGCCTTCATTATGTCCCATCTCACGGGGGAGGCACTGGCTTGGCTAAATCCTCTATGGGAGAGAGGAGACCCCCTGGTGTCCGACCTGCCAGCCTTTCTCACGTCTTCGACGAACCCGGACGGAAGACCTCATCCGCATCGTCTCTGCTACGCCTCCATCAAGGAAATCTCACCGTGGGCCAATATGCCATACGGTTCCGTACCCTTGCTTCGGAGCTGGCCTGGGATAACGACGCCCTGGTGTCTGTCTTCTGGGAGGGTCTGTCCGGCCGTATTAAAGATGAACTCGCCGGTCGGGACATTCCTACCACTCTCGACGACTTAATAACACTTGCCACCCGGATTGACATCCGATTCCAGGAGCGCGCCAAAGAGGTCACCCGTGAGAGGAGGTTTCCACGTCTAGCCCCTATCTTCCAGAAACCCGTCACTCCCTCCGTTACTCCCCAGGCGCACTCAGCCGAGCCTATGCAGGTCGACCAGACCAAGATGGTCAAAACCCGTCAAGACTTACGCTGTGCCGAGGGGAGCTGCTTCTACTGTGGCAGTAAGGAGCACCGGATCCGTTCCTGCCCAGAGAGGTCGGGAAACGCCTGTGTCTAGGATCGCTCAGAGAGGTCGCCCTAGACAAAAATAAACCCTCTCCATCCCTGATGCTGTCAGTCTCTATCATCTGCGGAGAGAACCGCTATTTTGAACTGGCTCAACTTGACTCAGGAGCTGCTGGAAATCTCATCTCTCAATCCCTGGTAGAAAAATACCGCATTCCCACCAAACCTCTGGCCGTACCTTTATCTGTCGCCGCCGTGGATGGGGGCCTCTTACCACATCCCATCCAACTCATCACCGAATCTCTAACTCTACAGGTGGGAATGCTGCATTCTGAGAGCATCTCCTTTCATGTTCTGCCTGGACTCTCACGCCCTCTTACTAGGCCTACTGTAACGGGTCTGGGAGGCGGAACCTCTGGGCTACTATACAAGGGGGTGGTCCTTGCAAGGGAGCGGGTGGCGACCAGGCAGGCAGTCACAGCAGGTGACCGGGACAGTCTCTAGAAGAACGGGTAGGAGGTCACGGCAAGTGACCGGGGCAGTCTCTGGATGAACGGGCAGATGGTCACGGCAAGTGACCGGGGCAGTCTCTGGGTGAACGGGCAGATGGTCACGGCAAGTGACCGGGGCAGTCTCTGGGTGAAGGGTTGGTACGACCTGTGGCGGCTGATGGTACACGTGAGCTCCCAGGTGAGCAGGCGAGAGTCTCTGGATAAACGGGTGGTCACAGCATGTGACGGCGGAGCCTCCAGGAAGATCAACAGACAGGCGACAGATGAGCGCTCCCAGGTGAGCGGGCAGAAGTCTCTGGACAGGCGGGTGGTCACAGCACGTGACGGCAGAGCCTCCAGGTAGGCTAGCAGACAGGCAGCAGATGAGCGCTCCCAGGTGAGCGGGCAGGAGTCACTGGACAGGCAGGTGGTCACAGCACGTGACGGCAGAGCCTCCAGGTAGGCTAGCAGGCAGGTAGCAGATGTGCGCTCCCAGGTGAGCGGGCAAGCTGGTCCATAGACAGACTGACAAGAGTTGGAAGGCAGACCGTCGGACCTCAGGCAATCAGGCAGGTAGTAGATGTGCGCTCCCAGGTGAGCGGGCAAGCTGGTCCTTAGACAGACTGACAGGAGTAGTAAAGCAGACCGTCGGACCTCAGGCTAGCAGGCAGGTAGCAGAATATCAGGCAGGAATAAGACAGCAGGCTGGCAGGAATCTGGCAGGTATCTGGCAGGTAACTGGCAACGGGACCTGAGGGCTGAAGCAGAGTAGTGAACAGTGCAACAACATTGCTCGGGCACCTCCATTTTGGAGGAGGTGCCTTATATATGGTGAAGTCCTCCGGCCATTGGCCGGGGACTCCTTAGGACGGCGCGCGCGGCCCCTTTAAGAGGGAGGGAGCGCGCGCGCCCTAAGCACAGTGGCCGGGAAGGAGCGCGCGCTGCCAGCAGAGCGGGAGGAGGACGCCGGGCTCGGAGCAGAGAGGTGAGGGGAACAGCGTCCCTGCCTAGCAGAAGGCAGGGACGCCGACGCTACAGTACCCCCCCCTTTAGGCCCCCCCTTTTTTAGGCCAGACAGAAATTTAGCAAGGATGAGAGGGGCATGGATGTTCTCCCGGGGCTCCCACGTTCTCTCTTCAGGACCAAACCCCTTCCAATCTACTAGAAAAAAGGTCTTCCCTCTTACCCTTTTGGTGGCCAGAATGTTCTCTACCTCAAATTCGTTTTCAGCGGAAACCGGAGCAGGAGGCGTGCCTGTAGACTTGGAAAAAGAGTTAAGTACCACAGGTTTGAGGAGAGATACATGGAAGGAGTTAGGGATCCGCAAGTTGGCCGGGAGTTTCAATTTATAGGCCACCGGGTTGATCTGACTGATGACCTCCAGAGGACCGATGAACCGAGGTCCTAACTTATAGGAAGGAATCTTGAGCCGGACATACTTGGACGAGAGCCAGACCTTATCCCCTGGACGGAATTGAGGAGGATCCAGACGTTTTTTGTCAGCATGTCTTTTCATACGCTCGGATGACAGAAGGAGTGCGGACCGGGTACTCTCCCATGTGGAGGAAAATTTGTTAACAAGAGATTCCGCAGCCGGATTGTCCACCGAGGTGGAGACGGGAAACGGGATCCGAGGATGCTGACCGAAGACTACAAAAAACGGGGATTTGGAGGAAGATTCGCTCTCGTGATTGTTGTACGAGAATTCGGCCCATGGCAGGAGATCCACCCAGTCAGAATGGTGGGCATTAACGAAGTGCCGGAGGTAACTGGTCAGGATCTGATTGATCCGCTCCACTTGACCATTAGACTGTGGATGGTAAGCGGAGAAGTCCAGGGTGACGTCTAGCAATTTACAAGTGGCTCTCCAGAAACGAGAAGTGAACTGTACCCCACGATCCGACACGATGTGACGGGGCAGGCCATGAAGACGGAAGATGTGGCGGATAAAGTCTTTAGCCAGCTCGGGTGCAGACGGGAGGCCTGGCAGGGGAATGAAGTGAGCCATCTTGGAAAAGCGGTCAGCGACCACCCAAATGACCGTACAACCGGCAGAGACGGGAAGATCAGTTATGAAGTCCATCGCTATATGCTGCCAGGGGGCAGCAGGTACTGGCAGAGGAAGAAGGCGACCGGCTGGCAGGTGTCTCGGAACTTTGTTGCGGGCACAGGACACACAGGCAGAAACAAAGTCTATTACATCCTTGCGCAGGTTAGGCCACCAGTAGTGCCGGGAAATAAGCTGGAGGGTCTTTTTCTGACCGGCGTGGCCAGCTAGTTTAGACGAATGACCCCAGTGTAGGATCTTCTCCCGATCAGGTACCGATACGAACGTCTTACCGGGAGGGAGACGATTTAGACTCACGGGAGCCACCTGCATTACTCTGGCGGGATCGATGATATGTTTAGGTTCTTCCTCGAGATCAGATACCAGAAAGGATCGGGACAAGGCGTCTGCTTTGATGTTCTTGTCAGCCGGGCGAAAATGTAGAACAAAATCAAAGCGAGCAAAAAACAAGGACCACCGGGCTTGACGTGGATTAAGTCTCTGGGCATGCTGGAGATAAGCCAAGTTCTTGTGGTCAGTATAAATTATTACCGGATGAAGAGCCCCCTCGAGTAGGTAACGCCACTCCTCCAATGCCAGCTTGATGGCCAATAACTCTCGGTCTCCTATGGAATAATTGCGCTCTGAGGAGGAGAAGAGTTTAGAGAAGAAGCCGCAAGTTACCATCCTCCCGGAAGAAGATTTTTGAGTAAGTACAGCTCCGGCTCCAGAGGAGGAGGCGTCAACCTCCAGAAAGAACTGCTTGTTGCCGTCCGGACGATGCAGCACCGGGGCGGAAGAGAAGGCCTGTTTTAAGGAAAGAAAGGCCTCCTCTGCTTCGGGCGGCCACTCTTTGGGATTAGTACCCTTACGGGTGAGCGCGGAAATTGGGGCAGTCCGGGAAGAGAAGTGCGGTATGAAGAGGCGGTAGTAGTTGGCGAAGCCCAGGAACCGCTGAATGGCCTTCAACCCCTCCGGTCGGGGCCATTTCTCGATGGCAGACAGTTTCTCTGGATCCATTCGTAGGCCGGTCTGAGAAATAATGTAGCCCAAAAACGGAAGCGAGGTCTGCTCAAAGAGGCACTTCTCATATTTAGCGAAGAGGTGGTTCTGCCTGAGCCTGAGCAGGACCTGACGAACGTCCCTCCGGTGAGTCTGGAGATCCGGAGAGAAGACCAAGATGTCGTCCAGGTACACCACAACGCAGGAGTAGAGAAGGTCCCGGAAGATGTCATTGACCAACTCTTGAAAGACGGCAGGAGCGTTACAGAGACCAAAGGGCATTACCAGATATTCATAGTGGCCGTCCCGGGTGTTGAATGCAGTCTTCCATTCATCCCCTTGACGGATACGGACCAGGTTGTACGCCCCACGGAGGTCCAGTTTGGTGAAGACTCTAGCCCCCCTCAGGCGATCAAATAATTCTGGAATGAGCGGAAGGGGGTACTTATTCTTCACCGTGATCTGGTTAAGGCCTCTATAGTCTATACAGGGACGGAGAGAGCCGTTCTTCTTTTTTACGAAGAAGAAGCCTGCTCCCGCCGGGGAGGTAGATTTCCGGATGAATCCCCTGGCCAAATTCTCCTCAATATATTCGGACATTGACCGGGTCTCAGCAGCGGACAATGGGTAAATACGCCCACGGGGAGGAGTAGTACCGGGTAACAGGTCGATAGGACAGTCGTATGGTCTATGAGGGGGTAATGTCTCTGCCTCCTTTTTATTAAAGACATCAGCAAATGACCAATAGGGAATCGGAAATCCAGGTAGATTAGTTGGGGTAGGAGAAGGACGGACGGGATGAACAGGAACCAAACAAGTCTTATGACAGTCCTGTCCCCAGCGAAGGACTTCTCCGGTCTGCCAGTCAAGCACGGGTGCATGTCTCTGGAGCCAAGGTAGACCTAGTAAGAGGGCGTGAGAGAGTCCAGGCAGAACATGAAAAGAGATGCTCTCAGAATGCAGCATTCCCACCTGCAGAGTTACGGATTCGGTGATGAGTTGGATGGGACGTGGTAAGAGGCCCCCATCCACAGCAGCGACAGATATTGGTACAGCCAGAGGTTTGGTGGCAATGCGGTATTTTTCTACCAGGGACTGTGAGATAAGATTCCCGGCCGCTCCAGAGTCAAGTTGGGCTAGTTCGAAATAACGATTCTCCCCGCAGATAATAGAGACTGACAGTAGCAGAGATGGAGAGGATTTATTCTTGTCTAGGTTGACCTCTCTGAGCGAACCTAGACACAGGCGTTTCCCGACCTCTCTGGGCAGGTACGGATCCGGTGCTCCTTACTGCCACAGTAGAAGCAGCTCCCTTCGGCACGGCGTAAGTCCTGACAAGTTTTGACCATCTTGGTCTGGTCGACCTGCATAGGCTCAGGAGAGTGTACCTGGGGAGAGACGGATTTCTGAAAAGTAGGAGCTAGACGTGGAAACCTCCTCTCACGGGTGACCTCTTTGGCACGCTCCTGGAACCGTAGGTCAATCCGGGTGGCAAGAGTTATTAGGTCATCGAGAGTGGTAGGAATGTCCCGACCGGAAAGTTCATCTTTAATACGGCCGGACAGACCCTCCCAGAAGACGGATACCAGAGCGTCGTTATCCCAGGCCAGCTCCGAGGCAAGGGTACTGTTAGAACCTTGCTGTTAGGTTTTTTTTTTCCTTTGCTGGTCACATGACCTTGTTGGCCTATTTAGTCCTGCTCCGCCCTTCTGGCTTTGCTGGACTTCATTGTATATCTACTTTCTAGCTAGCCTGTGCTCTGTATCGAACTCTGTTAGTTTGCTTGGTCTACGGACCTCTATGTTCTATCTATTTTGTTTGTTCGTCTGTCTGCTACTATTTCTGTTAGGAGGTGTCCCATATTCCTCCCAGTCCTTAGTACTTGTAGGGATTCCCTCCCCACATCTATAGGTCTTCGTACAGACTAGATTAGGACTTTAGCAGGTCTGATCGCAGGATCAGGTTCCCTGTTACATCGTAGGGATTCAGCTGAGTCTCATAGTAGGGACAGATCTCCTCTCTTTCCTTAGCTTTGGTAGCAGAACATAACAGTAAGTCCAGCCAGCAAATTCTCTAAGGAAAGATTTTTCTGTTCCATCATGGTGTCGGTTCAGGATTTGGCTCATCGCCTGCAGGGACTCTCTCTGGAGGTGGCCGAGCTCCGTCAGCACGTGAGTAACTGTCCTGGAGCACATTTCTTGGAGCCTAAGGTATGTTTGCCGGATTTGTTTTTTGGTGAACACCGAGAATTTTTTTCATTTAAAAATGCTTGCTTATTGTATTTTCGTTTGAGACCTAAGTCCTCTGGGGATGAATCCCAGCGCGTAGGGTTCATAATGTCACTTTTGCGCAAAGAGCCTCAGGAGTGGGCCTTTTCTTTGCAACCTAGTGATTCATGCTTCAGATCAGTGGATAGTTTTTTTTCTGCTTTGGGTCTATTATATGATGATCCTGACCGTGTCGCATCAGCTGAGACTGAGTTGAGACGTCTAAAACAAGGATCGGGTAATGTGGAAAAATATTGTACACATTTTCGTCATTGGTCCACTCAAACAGGGTGGAACGATTCTGCTCTGAAAAGTCTATTTCTTGCTGGGCTCAGTGAAAGGGTTAAAGACCTGCTAATTGCTTATCCTACACCTGAAGATTTGCAACAGGCTATGCAATTAGCTATACGGGTGGATAGAAGACTGCGTGCTAGGGTTAATGAGAGCAAATCATCTGCTATGTCAGTTTCTGGTTATGATAATGTGTGTACTAACAGTGGTGAACCGATGGAGATTGGATCGGTGGCACCTCGCTCTCAAGAAAAAGACCGTCGTTTTTCGCAAGGCTTGTGTTTCTACTGCGGAAAATCTGGTCATTTGATTAAAGGCTGTGAGCTTCGTATGAAGAAAGAAAAAAAAATGGTCAGTCACGCCCGTATTGCCTGTTTAAATTCCAAGGGTATATTTTTAGCTGCTTCCACGATTGCTCAGGAAAAATTAATGGAATTTCGGGTGTTTGTTGATTGCGGGTCTACACTGAATGTAATTGATGGGGGATTCGTGGAAAAACTCAATTTAAAACCTGAACCTTTGTCATCCCCCATTGCTGTGGTTTCTGTGGATGGTTCCCCTTTGAAGAATATTACTCTCAAGGTCAGTGAATTTCCTCTCACTATTAATGGTGTTCACCATGAGAAATTGGATTTGGTAGTGTTGAATAACTTGCCTTCTCCAGTAATATTGGGTTTGCCCTGGTTAAAATTTCACAATCCTGTACTGGATTGGTCTACCAGTGAAATTAAATCCTGGAGCCATAAATGTTATGACAAGTGTTGTAACGGGCGTATTGCAGCTTTGGATAGGGGAGAATTGCCTGTACCTATTCAGGATTTTTGGAGAGTTTTTTCTGAGAAGGAATCGCAGGTTTTGCCTCCCCATAGAGACTATGATTGTTCTATTGAATTTGTCCCTGGAGCGACTCTTCCTAAGAGTCGTTTATTTAACCTTACTATTCCTGAGAGGAAGGCTTTGGAGGAATACATACAGACAAGCTTGGCCGCCGGTCACATTAGGCCCTCTAAGTCTCCTGTGGCGGTTGGATTTTTTTTTGTAAAAAAAAAGGACGGCGGTTTACGTCCTTGTCTGGATTTTCGTGAGATTAACAAAATTACGGTACGCAATCCTTACCCACTGCCATTGATTCCTGATCTGTTTAACCAGTTATTGGGGGCCAAGTGGTTCTCTAAAATTGACCTTAAGGGGGCATACAATCTGTTGCGCATGAAGGAGGGTGATGAATGGAAGACTGCTTTTAACACTCCTGTGGGTCATTTTGAGAATCTGGTTATGCCTTTTGGTCTCACTAATGCTCCTGCATTTTTTCAGAATCTGATTAATGACATCCTTAGACCTTTGATTGGTAAAAATGTGGTTGTGTATTTGGATGACATTTTGATTTATTCGCCAGATCTGGAGTCTCATTGGCGGAGCGTGCGTGAGGTATTACAGTTATTAATGGACAATTCGCTTTTTGCTAAGCTGGAGAAATGTGAGTTCGCTGTACAGAGAATTAGTTTTTTGGGCTACATTATCTCCAGCAAAGGTTTTGAGATGGATCCGGTTAAGGTTCAGGCTGTGCAGGAATGGCCTAGGCCTATTGGTTTGAAATCGATACAGAGGTTTTTGGGTTTCGCCAATTACTATAGAAAGTTCATAAAAAATTTTTCTAGTATTGTCAAACCTCTGACTGATCTCACCAGGAAAGGTGCTGATGCGGTTCAGTGGTCTTCTGAGGCCATTGAAGCTTTTGTGTATCTCAAGGAGAGGTTCACCTCTGCTCCCATCCTTATGCAGCCTGATGTTACTAGGCCGTTTTTGGTTGAGGTTGATGCTTCCTCTGTGGGGGTTGGCGCAGTATTGTCTCAGGATAACGGGGATGGATTACATCCCTGTGCCTTTTTTTCCAAAAAATTTTCGGAGACTGAACTGAATTACGATATTGGTAATCGGGAATTATTGGCTATTAAACTCGCATTTGAACACTGGCGCCACTTCTTGGAAGGTGCGGAATTTCCCGTTCAGGTTCTTACGGATCATAAAAATCTGATATATCTTGATGCTGCCAAGCGCCTGAATGCCCGTCAGGCTAGGTGGGCACTGTTTTTCTCGCGGTTTAATTTCTCCGTTACTTACATCCCTGGTACTAAGAATGTTAAGGCGGATGCCTTGTCTCGCAGTTTTTCTCCCATAGTCGGTGCTGAGAAAGAGGAAAACATTTTACAAGAAGGTGTTGTGATAGCTGCTTTAGACTCCGTTTTGGAAGATGAGATTCTTAAAGCTCAGGAGAATGCCCCATCTAACACTCCTCATGGGAGGTTGTTTGTGCCTGAGACCTTTAGGAGAGATTTGTTTGTTGAGTGTCACGAATCTCGGTTGGCAGGTCATCCCGGAATCTCTGAGACCAAGAGACTGGTGGGTCGCAGTTTTTGGTGGCCTGGATGGCAGAAGGAAGTCATTAAGTGGGTGCGCCAATGTACTATATGTGCTAGATCTAAGTCCTCACATACTCCTGCTGCGGGGTTGCTTTGTCCTTTGGAGGTCCCCAGTGCTCCTTGGACACATTTGGCTATGGACTTTATAACTGACCTTCCCCCCTCTGAGGGTTTTACTGTCATCTGGGTGGTCGTGGACCGCTTTAGCAAGATGTGTCACTTGGTTCCCTTCGTCAAACTGCCCTGCGCTAAAACTCTCGCTATGGCCTTTGTCAAGGAAATTGTCAGACTTCATGGCGTTCCTACTGACATTGTTTCTGATAGGGGTCCTCAGTTCGTGGCTCGTTTTTGGCGTGCCTTTTGTGACAGGTTGGGAATTCATTTGTCGTTTTCGTCCGGATATCATCCTGAATCTAATGGCCAGACAGAAAGGAAAAACCAGGATGTTGAGCAGTTCTTGCGTTGTTTTGTGGCAGACAATCAAGAGGGGTGGTCTGAGTTTCTGCCACTTGCCGAATTTGCTCTGAACAATCATATATCTTCTTCTGCTGGTTGTTCGCCTTTTTTTTGTTGTTCTGGGAGACATCCGTCGTTTGGGTCGTTCTCCAAGTTGGGATCTGCCGTGCCTGAGGAGGAGAATTTTTCCGGTGATTTGGAAAGAGTTTGGACGGATGTGCGTGGTAATCTTCAGGAGGCCAACAGAAAATCTAAAGACTACTTTGATAGGAAACGACAGGAGGTTTTGTTCGCTGTTGGTGACATGGTTTGGTTGTCCTCTAGGAATCTGCGGTTGAGGATTCCTTCTAAGAAATTGGGTCCCAAGTTTGTAGGGCCCTTTAAGGTGCTTCAGGTTGTCAACCAATCTGCTGTTAGGTTGGAGGTTCCTACCTCCTGGAGAATTAATCCGGTCTTTCATGTCTCTCTGTTAAAAAAAGCTGTTGTGTCGGATGGTGACGCCTCTGCCTCTGTTCCTCCGGTGGTGGAGGACGGGGAATATGAAATTTCTCGCATCCTTGACTCTAGACGGTATAGAGGTAGTTTGCAGTATCTTGTGGCCTGGAAAGGTTTCGGACCCGAGGATAACTCTTGGGTGAGGTCAGATGATGTTTCCGCGTCCAGACTTATCAGAGCGTTTCACAGGAGATTTCCTGATAAGCCTGGTCCTAGGGGATCCGGAGGATCCTCTTAGAAGGGGGGGTACTGTTAGAACCTTGCTGTTAGGTTTTTTTTTCCTTTGCTGGTCACATGACCTTGTTGGCCTATTTAGTCCTGCTCCGCCCTTCTGGCTTTGCTGGACTTCATTGTATATCTACTTTCTAGCTAGCCTGTGCTCTGTATCTAACTCTGTTAGTTTGCTTGGTCTACGGACCTCTATGTTCTATCTATTTTGTTTGTTCGTCTGTCTGCTACTATTTCTGTTAGGAGGTGTCCCATATTCCTCCCAGTCCTTAGTACTTGTAGGGATTCCCTCCCCACATCTATAGGTCTTCGTACAGACTAGATTAGGACTTTAGCAGGTCTGATCGCAGGATCAGGTTCCCTGTTACATCGTAGGGATTCAGCTGAGTCTCATAGTAGGGACAGATCTCCTCTCTTTCCTTAGCTTTGGTAGCAGAACATAACAGGTACGGAACCATATGGCATATTGGCCCACGGTGAGACTTCCCTGACGGAGGCGTAGCAGAGATGATGCGGATGAGGTTTTCCGTCCGGGTTCGTCGAAGACTTTCCGGAAAGCCATGAGAAAGGCAGGCAAGTCGGACACCAGGGGGTCTCCTCTCTCCCATAGAGGATTTAGCCAGGCCAGGGCCTCCCCGGTGAGATGGGACATGATGAAGGCAATTTTGGCCCGGTCAGAGTTAAACTGGTGGGACAGGAGTTCAAAGTGCAGGGTGCACTGATTTATGAAGCCCCGAGCCTGGGCGGAGTCGCCTCCGAAGCGAGGAGGTGCAGAAAGCCGGGGTCCGGGGTAGGATACCATGGTATTGGTGGACAGCGGAGCTGCCGGGTTGCGAGTCATGGCACTGGCGGTGGTTGCTGGTGGAGCAGTCAGAGTGTCCAGACGAGAATTGACATTCCGCAGGTGACCCAGGATGGACTCCTGTTGGGACCTCTGACGGGACAGTTCATGACAGAGGTCCGAGAGCGAGGGAGCTTGGGTGCCACCGGGTTCCATGGCCCGAGCAAACTGTAACGGATCTGGGAGGCGGAACCTCTGGGCTACTATACAAGGGGGTGGTCCTTGTAAGGGAGCGGGTGGCGACCAGGCAGGCAGTCACAGCAGGTGACCGGGACAGTCTCTAGAAGAACGGGTAGGAGGTCACGGCAAGTGACCGGGGCAGTCTCTGGATGAACGGGCAGATGGTCACGGCAAGTGACCGGGGCAGTCTCTGGGTGAACGGGCAGATGGTCACGGCAAGTGACCGGGGCAGTCTCTGGGTGAACGGGCAGATGGTCACGGCAAGTGACCGGGGCAGTCTCTGGGTGAACGGGCAGATGGTCACGGCAAGTGACCGGGGCAGTCTCTGGGTGAAGGGTTGGTACGACCTGTGGCGGCTGATGGTAGACGTGAGATCCCAGGTGAGCAGGCGAGAGTCTCTGGATAAACGGGTGGTCACAGCATGTGACGGCGGAGCCTCCAGGAAGATCAACAGACAGGCGACAGATGAGCGCTCCCAGGTGAGCGGGCAGAAGTCTCTGGACAGGCGGGTGGTCACAGCACGTGACGGCAGAGCCTCCAGGTAGGCTAGCAGACAGGCAGCAGATGAGCGCTCCCAGGTGAGCGGGCAGGAGTCACTGGACAGGCAGGTGGTCACAGCACGTGACGGCAGAGCCTCCAGGTAGGCTAGCAGGCAGGTAGCAGATGTGCGCTCCCAGGTGAGCGGGCAAGCTGGTCCATAGACAGACTGACAAGAGTTGGAAGGCAGACCGTCGGACCTCAGGCAATCAGGCAGGTAGTAGATGTGCGCTCCCAGGTGAGCGGGCAAGCTGGTCCTTAGACAGACTGACAGGAGTAGTAAAGCAGACCGTCGGACCTCAGGCTAGCAGGCAGGTAGCAGAATATCAGGCAGGAATAAGACAGCAGGCTGGCAGGAATCTGGCAGGTAACTGGCAACGGGACCTGAGGGCTGAAGCAGAGTAGTGAACAGTGCAACAACATTGCTCGGGCACCTCCATTTTGGAGGAGGTGCCTTATATATGGTGAAGTCCTCCGGCCATTGGCCGGGGACTCCTTAGGACGGCGCGCGCGGCCCCTTTAAGAGGGAGGGAGCGCGCGCGCCCTAAGCACAGTGGCCGGGAAGGAGCGCGCGCTGCCAGCAGAGCGGGAGGAGGACGCCGGGCTCGGAGCAGAGAGGTGAGGGGAACAGCGTCCCTGCCTAGCAGAAGGCAGGGACGCCAACGCTACACCTACCTTGGCTTCAGAAACATGCACCCGTGCTTGATTGGCAGACCGGAGAAGTCCTTCGCTGGGGACAGGACTACCATAAGACTTGTTTAGTTCCCGTCCATCCTGTCCGTCCTTCTCCTACTCCAGCCAATCTACCTGGTCTTCCGGCTCCTTATTGGTCGTATGCGGACGTCTTTAATAAAAAGGAGGCAGAGACATTACCCCCTCTCATAGACCATACTACTGCCCAATCGACCTGATGCCCGGCGCTACTCCTCCCCGTGGGCGCATTTACCCTTTGTCCGCTGCTGAGACCCGATCCATGTCAGAATATATTGAGGAGAATCTGGCCCGGGGATTCATCCGGAAATCTACTTCCCCGGCGGGAGCGGGCTTCCTCTTTGTCAAAAAGAAGGATGGCTCACTCCGTCCCTGTATAGACTATAGAGGCCTTAACCAGATCACGGTGAAGAATAAATACCCCCTTCCGCTCATTCCGGAATTATTTGACCGTCTGAGGGGGGCTAGAATCTTCACCAAGCTGGACCTCCGTGGGGCGTATAACCTGGTCCGTATCCGTCAGGGGGATGAATGGAAGACGGCATTCAACACCCGGGACGGCCACTATGAATACCTGGTAATGCCCTTCGGTCTCTGTAACGCTCCCGCCGTCTTTCAAGAGTTGGTCAATGACATCTTCCAGGACCTTCTCTACTCCTGCGTAGTGGTGTACCTGGACGACATCTTGGTCTTCTCTCCGGATCTCCCCACACACCGGAGGGATGTTCGTCAGGTTCTGCTCAGGCTCAGGCAGAACCATCTCTACGCTAAATATGAGAAGTGCCTCTTTGAGCAGACCTCGCTTCCGTTTCTGGGCTACATAATCTCTCAGACCGGCCTACGAATGGACCCTGAGAAACTGTCTGCCATCCAGAAGTGGCCTCGACCAGAGGGGTTGAAAGCTATTCAGCGGTTCCTGGGTTTCGCCAACTACTACCGCCTCTTCATACCGCACTTCTCTTCCCGGACTGCCCCAATCTCTGCGCTCACCTGAAAGGGCACTAATCCCAGAGAATGGCCGCCCGAAGCAGAGGAAGCTTTTCTTTCCTTAAAACAGGCTTTCTCTTCCGCCCCGGAGCTGCATCGTCCGGACGGCAACAAACAATTCTTCCTTGAAGTTGACGCCTCCTCCTCTGGAGCCGGAGCGGTACTTACCCAAAAGTCGCCTTCCGGAAGAATGGTAACTTGCGGCTTCTTCTCCAAACTCTTCTCCTCTTCTGAGCGCAATTATTCAATAGGAGATCGAGAGTTATTGGCCATTAAGCTGGCACTGGAGGAGTGGCGTTACCTGCTCGAGGGGGCTCTTCACCCGGTAATTATTTACACGGACCACAAGAACTTGGCTTACCTCCAGAGCGCCCAGAGACTTAACCCGCGCCAAGCCCGGTGGTCCTTGTTTTTTGCCCGCTTTGATTTCGTTCTTCATTTTCGCCCAGCAGACTAAAACATCAAAGCTGACGCCTGGTCCCGATCCTTCCTGGTGTCTGATCTAGAGGAGGAACCGAAGCACATCATTGATCCCGCCAGAGTAATGCAGGTGGCTCCCGTGAATCTAAATCGTCTCCCTCCCGGTAAGACGTTCGTAACAGTACCTGATCGGAAGAAGGTCCTACTCTGGGGTCACTCGTCTAAACTAGCTGGCCACGCCGGTCAGAAAAAGACCCTCCAGCTTATTACCCGGCATTACTGGTGGCCTACCCTGCACAAGGATGTAATAGACTTTGTTTCAGCCTGTGTGTCCTGCGCCCGCAACAAAGTTCCGAGACACCTACCAGCCGGTCGCCTCCTTCCTCTTCCAGTACCTGCTGCCCCGTGGCAGCATATAGCTATGGACTTTATAACGGATCTCCCTGTCTCTGCCGGTTGTACGGTCATTTGGGTGGTCGCTGACCGCTTTTCCAAGATGGCGCACTTCATTCCCCTGCCCGGTCTCCCGTCTGCACCCGAACTGGCTAAAGACTTTATCCGCCACATCTTCCGTCTCCATGGCCTGCCCCTCCACATCGTGTCGGATCGTGGGGTTCAGTTCACCTCACGCTTCTGGAGAGCCACATGTAAGCTGCTTGACGTCACCCTGGACTTCTCCTCCGCATACCACCCACAGTCCAATGGTCAAGTGGAGCGGATCAATCAGATCCTGACCAGTTACCTCCGGCACTTCGTTAATGCCCACCATTCGGACTGGGTGGATCTCCTACCATGGGCCGAATTCTCTTACAATAATCACGATAGCGAATCTTCCTCCAAATCCCCGTTTTTTGTAGTCTTTGGTCAGCATCCTCGGATCCCATTTCCCGTCTCCATCTCGGTGGACAATCCGGCTGCGGAATCTCTCATTAGCGAATTCTCCTCCATTTGGGAGAGTACCCGATCCGCACTCCTTCAGTCGTCCGAGCGGATGAAAAAACACGCTGACAAAAAACGCCTGGATCCTCCACAATTCCGTCCTGGAGATAAAGTCTGACTCTCGTCCAAGTATGTCCGGCTCAAGATTCCCTCCTACAAGTTAGGTCCTCGGTTCATCGGCCCACTGGAAGTTATCAAACAAATCAATCCGGTGGCCTATAAATTGAAACTCCCGGCCAACTTACGGATCCCTAACTCCTTCCATGTATCTCTCTTTAAACCCGTGGTACTTAACTTTTTTTCGAAGTCTACAGGTACGCCTCCTGCTCCGGTTTCCGCTGAAGACGAGTTTGAGGTAGAGAACATTCTGGCCACCAAAAGGGTAAGAGGAAAAACCTTTTTTCTGGTAGATTGGAAGGGGTTCGGTCCTGAGGAGAGAACGTGGGAGCCCCGGGAGAACATCCATGCCCCGCTCATCCTTGATAAATTTCTCTCTGGCCTAAAAAAAGGGGGGGCCTAAAGGGGGGGGTACTGTAGCGTCGGCGTCCCTGCCTCCTGCTAGGCAGGGACGCCGTTCCCCTCACCTCTCCGCTCCGTGCCCGGCGTCTTCCTCCCGCTCTGCTGGCAGCGCGCGCTGCTTCCCGGCCACGGTGCTTAGGGCGCGCGCGCGCGCTCTCCCCCTCTCTTAAAGGGGCCGCGCGCGCCGTCCTAAGGAGTCCCCGGCCAATGGCCAGAGGACTTCACCATATATAAGGCACCTCCTCCAAAATGGAGGTGCCCGAGCAATGCTGTTGCAAAGCCTTCACTCTGCTTCAGTCCTCAGGTTCCGCTACCTGTTACCTGCCAGTCACCTGCCAGATTCCTGTTACCTGCCAGTCACCTGCCAGATTCCTGCTTGATACCTGCCTGATATCCGCTTACCTGCTTGCAAGCCTGCGGTCCGACGGTCTGCCTTCCGACACCTGTCAGTCTGTCTATGGACCAGCCTGCCCGCTCACCTGGGAACGCTCACCTGCTACCTGCCTGCTAGCCTACCTGGAGGCTCTGCCGTCACTTGCCGTGACCCCCTGCCTGTCCAGAGACTCTGGCCCGCTCATCTGGGAGCGCTCACCTGCTACCTGCCTGCTAGCCTACCTGGAGGCTCTGCCGTCACTTGCCGTGACCACCTGCCCGTCTAGAGACTCTTGCCCGCTCACCTGGGAGCGTCCACCTGCTACCTGTCTGCTAGTCTACCTGGAGGTTCTGCCGTCACTTGCCGTGACCACCTGCCTGTCCAGAGCCTCTCGCCCGCTCACCTGGGAGCGCTCACCAGCCACCTGCCTGCTGTCCTTCTACCCAGAGACTGTCCCTGTCACTTGCCGTGACTACCTGCCCTTCTACCCAGAGACTGTCCCTGTCACTTGCCGGGACTACCTACCCTTCTACCCAGAGACTGTCCCTGTCACTTGCCGTGACTACCTGCCCGTCTTCCCTGGGAGCCACCCGCTTCCTTACAAGGACCGCCCCCTTGTATAGTTGCTCAGAGGTTCCACCTCCCAGACCCGTTACAGTTTGCTCGGGCCATGGAATCCGGTGGCACCCAAGCTCCCTCGCTCTCGGACCTATGTCATGAACTGTCCCGTCAGAGGTCCCAACAGGAGTCCATCCTGAGTCACCTGCGGAATGTCAACTCTCGCCTGGACACTCTGACTGCTCCACCAGCAACCACCGCTAGTGTCATGACTCGCAACCCGGCAGCGCCGCTGCCCACCAATACCATGGTATCCTGCCCCGGACCCCGGCTTTCTGCACCTCCCTGCTTCGGAGGTGACCCCGCTCAAGCTCGGGGCTTCATAAACCAGTGCACCCTGCACTTTGAAATCTTGTCCCACCAGTTTATCTCCGACTGGTCTAAAATAGCCTTTATCATGTCCCACCTCACGGGGGAGGCTCTGGCTTGGCTAAATCCTCTATGGGAGAGAGGAGACCCCCTGGTGTCCGACCTGCCAGCCTTTCTCACGGCTTTCCGGAAAGTCTTCGACGAACCCGGACGGAAGACCTCATCCGCATCGTCTCTGCTACGCCTCCATCAAGGAAATCTCACCGTGCGCCAATATGCCATACGGTTCCGTACCCTTGCTTCGGAGCTGGCCTGGGATAACGACGCCCTGGTGTCTGTCTTCTGGGAGGGTCTGTCCGGCCGTATTAAAGATGAACTCGCCGGTCGGGACATTCCTACCACTCTCGACGACTTAATAACACTTGCCACCCGGATTGACATCCGATTCCAGGAGCGCGCCAAAGAGGTCACCCGTGAGAGGAGGTTTCCATGTCTAGCCCCTATCTTCCAGAAACCCGTCACTCCCTCCGTTACTCCCCAGGCGCACTCAGCCGAGCCTATGCAGGTCGACCAGACCAAGATGGTCAAAACCCGTCAAGACTTACGCTGTGCCGAGGGGAGCTGCTTCTACTGTGGCAGTAAGGAGCACCGGATCCGTTCCTGCCCAGAGAGGTCGGGAAACGCCTGTGTCTAGGATCGCTCAGAGAGGTCGCCCTAGACAAAAATAAACCCTCTCCATCCCTGATGCTGTCAGTCTCTATCATCTGCGGAGAGAACCGCTATTTTGAACTGGCTCAACTTGACTCAGGAGCTGCTGGAAATCTCATCTCTCAATCCCTGGTAGAAAAATACCGCATTCCCACCAAACCTCTGGCCGTACCTTTATCTGTCGCCGCCGTGGATGGGGGCCTCTTACCACATCCCATCCAACTCATCACCGAATCTCTAACTCTACAGGTGGGAATGCTGCATTCTGAGAGCATCTCCTTTCATGTTCTGCCTGGACTCTCTCACGCCCTCTTACTAGGCCTACCTTGGCTTCAGAAACATGCACCCGTGCTTGATTGGCAGACCGGAGAAGTCCTTCGCTGGGGACAGGACTACCATAAGACTTGTTTAGTTCCCGTCCATCCTGTCCGTCCTTCTCCTACTCCAGCCAATCTACCTGGTCTTCCGGCTCCTTATTGGTCGTATGCGGACGTCTTTAATAAAAAGGAGGCAGAGACATTACCCCCTCATAGACCATACGACTGCCCAATCGACCTGATGCCCGGCGCTACTCCTCCCCGTGGGCGCATTTACCCTTTGTCCGCTGCTGAGACCCGATCCATGTCAGAATATATTGAGGAGAATCTGGCCCGGGGATTCATCCGGAAATCTACTTCCCCGGCGGGAGCGGGCTTCCTCTTTGTCAAAAAGAAGGACGGCTCACTCCGTCCCTGTATAGACTATAGAGGCCTTAACCAGATCACGGTGAAGAATAAATACCCCCTTCCGCTCATTCCGGAATTATTTGACCGTCTGAGGGGGGCTAGAATCTTCACCAAGCTGGACCTCCGTGGGGCGTATAACCTGGTCCGTATCCGTCAGGGGGATGAATGGAAGACGGCATTCAACACCCGGGACGGCCACTATGAATACCTGGTAATGCCCTTCGGTCTCTGTAACTCTCCCGCCGTCTTTCAAGAGTTGGTGTCACGCTGTCTCTGTATACTGGAGGTAGGGGGCCTAAGCTGACCCTAAGCTGGGGCCCTGACTAATCCCTCAACCTGGAGGTACTGTTAAAGGTACAGAGGTCCAGGCCGCCAGCGTAACCCCTACCTCCTGAGGATCCCTGCACCTAAGTAATCTAGTCCTGAGAAGGACCCCGATCACAACCAAAGGGAACAAGAAATAATATGCCCAAACACAGTATTTAGACGAACGAGACAGTACAAGGGAAAAACCAAAACCACCTTGCATACAAACAACTTCTCAACTACAACAGAGGGAAAACCAACGGGAAAGGAGATAAATGATAAAGCGAGGAAAGGGAAAAAACACTTCCAAATACACTTATCTCAGCAACTCCAAACACCACGATCCGCTCTGTCAGTCTGAATGAAATGCTTTCACCGACACCTCCCAAACAGACCAGCAGGTATATGAAGGAGTCTCACTACAGAAGTATTGATTGCAGCTGGGCGAGGCTGGACCTCATCTAGCCCAGAGAGAGAGAGAGAGAGAATTAACTCCCTCACTGCCGAGAAACACAAAGCACCAACAAGTCAGCTGCGAGAAGTCAGGCTGTGTACTCGTGATGATCTTCGTGGCAACACACCCGTGACAGTACCCCCCCTTCTACGAGGGGCCTCCGGACCCTCAGGGCCAGGTTTATCCGGGTGAGTCGTGTGGAAGGCCCGAACTAATCGGTCTGCGTTAATATCCGACGCAGGAACCCACATCCTCTCCTCAGGACCATACCCCTTCCAATGAACCAGGTACTGAAGGGACCGGCGATTAAAGCGTGAATCAATGACCCTCGATACCTGGAACTCCAAGTTACCATTGACCACCACTGGAGGGGGAGGTAAAAGTGACGGTACCACCGGCGCCACATACCTCTTAAGCAACGATCTGTGGAACACGTTGTGAATTTTAAACGTAGGGGGGAGGTCAAGACGGAATGCCACCGGATTAATAATAGAACTGATTCTGTACGGCCCGATGAACCTGGGACCCAGTTTCCAGGAGGGAACCTTAAGTTTTATATTCCTGGTAGACAACCATACCCGATCGTTCACACTTAGGTCCGGACCAGACACTCTCCTCCTATCAGCCATACGTTTTTATCGGTTCCCCATAGTATTCAGATTCTTCAGCACCCCTCTCCATACTGAAGCGAGTGATGAGGAAAATCGTTCCTCCTCAGGAACCCCCGAAGAGCCCCCCCCACTGAAAGTACAAAACTGGGGGTGAAAACCATATGCCCCAAAAAACGGGGACTTACCAGTGGACTCGCTCCGCCTATTATTAAGAGCAAACTCTGCCAGAGGTAAGAAAGAAGCCCAGTCCTCCTGGTTCTCTGACACAAAACACCGGAGATATGTCTCCAAGCTCTGGTTCATACGTTCCGTCTGACCATTGGTCTGAGGATGAAAAGCCGATGAGAATGACAACTGCATCCCCCGCCGTGCACAAAACGCCTTCCAGAACTTAGACACAAACTGAGACCCCCGATCAGACACCACCTCGGAGGGTACCCCGTGAAGCCTCACAATCTCCCCAATGAACACCTGCGCAAGAGTTTTAGCATTAGGGAGAGCCGGAAGAGCGATAACATGTGCCATCTTGCTGAACCTGTCCACTACAACGAGTATGACCGTTTTACCCGAAGACGGAGGGAGGTCCGTAATAAAGTCCATAGACAGATGAGTCCAAGGACGCTCCGGGATCTTCAAAGGTAAGAGGGCCCCAGACGGACGGGTATGTGAGGTCTTAGAGCGCGCACAAACCCCACAGGACGCGACAAAAGTAACCACCTCCTTATGTAAATTAGGCCACCAAAACCGACGCGAGAGGAGATCCACAGTTGCTTTACTCCCCGGGTGTCCTGCAAAAACTGAGTTATGGTGTGCCTCGATCACCTTTTGTCGCAACTGATCTGGAACAAACAATCTCCCTGGAGGTCCAACAGGGGCGTCCCCCTGAGCCTCCAATACCTCCTCCTCCAGCTCAGAGCATACTGCCGAAACCACCACCCCCTCCTGAAGGATAGGAATCGGGTCGTCCGTATTCCCGGCCCCTGGGAAACTACGAGATAAGGCATCCGCCTTTACATTTTTTGACCCAGGACGATATGTAACGACAAAATTAAACCTGGTAAAAAACAATGACCACCTAGCTTGTCTGGGATTCAGACGTTTCGCGGACTCCAGATATAGCAGGTTCTTGTGATCGGTGATGACGGTGACCGGATGAACTGCCCCCTCCAGAAAATGGCGCCACTCCTCAAAAGCTAACTTAATGGCCAAGAGTTCCCTATTGCCGACATCGTAAATCCTCTCAGCGGACGACAATTTTTTAGAGAAAAAGGCGCACGGATGCCACTTACCAGGGGACGAACCCTGTGACAATACTGCTCCCACCCCTACCTCTGAAGCATCTACCTCTACAATGAATGGCTGAGACGCATCAGGTTGAATGAGTATGGGCGCCGAGGCAAAACATTTTTTCAAAGAGGAGAATGCTTGACAAGCCTTGTCAGACCACCTAGAAAAATCCGTCCCCTTTTTAGTCATGTCAGTGAGAGGCTTAACCATGGACGAGAAATTACGAATGAACTTTCGGTAATAATTAGCAAACCCCAGGAAACGTTGTAGTGCCTTAAGATTCTCTGGCCGATCCCACTCAAGAACTGCCCGCACTTTCCCAGGGTCCATACGAAAACCGGACGCTGAAACCAGGAAGCCTAAAAACTGGAGTTCCTGTACGGCGAACACACACTTTTCCCACTTGGCATACAGTTTATTATCCCGCAAGATCTGTAACACCTGCCTAACGTGCTCCTGATGAGACACCAGATCCGGCGAGTAAATTAGGATATCATCCAGATATATGACAACAAACTGTCCCACCAAGCAGCGAAAAATGTCATTAACAAAGTGTTGGAACACCGCCGGGGCATTAGTCAGACCGAATGGCATGACAAGGTTCTCATAATGCCCCTCTGGAGTGTTAAACGCCGTCTTCCACTCATCCCCCTCCTTCATCCTAATCAGATTGTACGCCCCCCTGAGATCCAACTTAGAAAACCATTTGGCGCCCACGATCTGATTAAAGAGATCGGGAATAAGTGGGAGCGGATACGGATCTCGGACCGTAATCCGATTAAGTTCACGGAAATCCAGGCAAGGGCGTAGGCCTCCATCTTTCTTCTTAACAAAGAAGAACCCCGCAGCCACCGGTGAAGATGAAGGTCTAATATGCCCCTTAGCCAGACTTTCTGAAATATAATCCTTCATGGCCTGCCTCTCAGGACCAGAAAGGTTATACAACCTAGCTTTAGGTAACTTGGCCTCAGGGAGCAGTTTTACAGAACAGTCATACACGCGATGAGGTGGTAGTTCCTGACACCCTTTCTCCGAGAATACATCCTCAAAGTCCGCCAGAAATGGAGGTAAGACCCAAGGAGTAACCGCACCAATGACCGTGTTCATGCAGTTTTTATTACAGAATTTACTCCATTGGCTTATCTCCCTGGTTTGCCAATTAATAACCGGGTTATGCTTAGCTAACCAAGGAAGGCCCAACACAATAGGAGTGGGAAGACCCTCCAACACGTAGCAAGACAACAGTTCTTTATGTATTGCCCCCACTTGAAGTTTTACATCATGCACAACTTGCAAAAAACTTCCCTGCCCGAGAGGCCTGGCATCGATCGAGAATATGGGGATGGGTTTAGCCAACTCACTCAACCGCATACCTTGAACCCGGGCAAACCGAGCATCAACCAGATTAGCCCCGGCCCCACTATCCAGAAGAACAGATATCCTCTCAGTTCTCGTACCCACCACCACCTCCGCCGGTACGAGAAACTGAGACGAACCTAGGGACGAAATACCTACTCCCAGATTGCCGTCCACCACATAACCTGGGATCAACAGTTTTCCGACGACTCTTCACTCTGCAAGGGACGGGATGGACACCCCCCAATAAAATGTCCCTTTCTCCCACAGAAGAAACACCTTCCTGCCTTATGGCGCACCACCGGTCCCCTCCCCCAAAATGATGTCCCTCCTAATTGCATAGGCTCCTCTGGACTGACCAGGGGAACCACCATATGAGGGGACCTTGTAGGAGGTGGAGTCATCACAGGGGGTAGAGTTATCCCGCACCTCTCCCGAAGCCGTCTGTCCACGCGAATAGCGAGGGCCATAGCGGCTTCCAGAGACACGGGAGAGTCATACTGTGCCAACACATCCTGTAATTTGTCGGATAAACCATGACAAAACTGGCTCCTAAGAGCCGGGTCATTCCACTGGGTGTCCGTGGCCCACCTACGGAACTCCGAACAGAATTCCTCCGCCGGACGATCTCCCTGCTGGATCCTACGTAACTTAGACTCAGCAAGGGAGATCCGATCTGGGTCATCATATACGAGTCCCAGGGCAGCGAAAAACCTATCCACTGACTGGAGAGCCGGGGAGCCCGGGGGAAGAGAGAACGCCCAAGATTGTGGGTCCCCTTGTAGGAGCGAGATGACAATTCCCACCCTTTGTTCTTCACTCCCCGATGACCGAGGCCGCAGCCGAAAGTACAATTTACATGCCTCCCGGAAAACAAAAAACTTGTCCCGCCCCCCAGTGAACCTATCAGGGAGAGCTACTTTAGGTTCTGGTCCGGCTTGCTCCTGAGGATGCCAAACCTTGGACCTAACGTCCGCCAGCTCCATGGACAAACTCTGCAATTGCCGAGCTAGACCGGCTACTGGATCCATAGTAGCTGGAGAAAAACTAAGTGGGTCGGTGAAAATGTCACGCTGTCTCTGTATACTGGAGGTAGGGGGCCTAAGCTGACCCTAAGCTGGGGCCCTGACTAATCCCTCAACCTGGAGGTACTGTTAAAGGTACAGAGGTCCAGGCCGCCAGCGTAACCCCTACCTCCTGAGGATCCCTGCACCTAAGTAATCTAGTCCTGAGAAGGACCCCGATCACAACCAAAGGGAACAAGAAATAATATGCCCAAACACAGTATTTAGACGAACGAGACAGTACAAGGGAAAAACCAAAACCACCTTGCATACAAACAACTTCTCAACTACAACAGAGGGAAAACCAACGGGAAAGGAGATAAATGATAAAGCGAGGAAAGGGAAAAAACACTTCCAAATACACTTATCTCAGCAACTCCAAACACCACGATCCGCTCTGTCAGTCTGAATGAAATGCTTTCACCGACACCTCCCAAACAGACCAGCAGGTATATGAAGGAGTCTCACTACAGAAGTATTGATTGCAGCTGGGCGAGGCTGGACCTCATCTAGCCCAGAGAGAGAGAGAGAGAGAATTAACTCCCTCACTGCCGAGAAACACAAAGCACCAACAAGTCAGCTGCGAGAAGTCAGGCTGTGTACTCGTGATGATCTTCGTGGCAACACACCCGTGACAGTTGGTCAATGACATCTTCCGGGACCTTCTCTACTCCTGCGTAGTGGTGTACCTGGACGACATCTTGGTCTTCTCTCCGGATCTCCCCACACACCGGAGGGATGTTCGTCAGGTTCTGCTCAGGCTCAGGCAGAACCATCTCTACGCTAAATATGAGAAGTGCCTCTTTGAGCAGACCTCGCTTCCGTTTCTGGGCTACATAATCTCTCAGACCAGCCTACGAATGGACCCTGAGAAACTGTCTGCCATCGAGAAGTGGCCTCGACCAGAGGGGTTGAAAGCTATTCAGCGGTTCCTGGGTTTCGCCAACTACTACCGCCTCTTCATACCGCACTTCTCTTCCCGGACTGCCCCAATCTCTGCGCTCACCCGTAAGGGTACTAATCCCAGAGAATGGCCGCCCGAAGCAGAGGAAGCCTTTCTTTCCTTAAAACAGGCTTTCTCTTCCGCCCCGGTGCTGCATCGTCCGGACGGCAACAAACAATTCTTCCTGGAAGTTGACGCCTCCTCCTCTGGAGCCGGAGCGGTACTTACCCAAAAGTCGCCTTCCGGAAGAATGGTAACTTGCGGCTTCTTCTCCAAACTCTTCTCCTCTTCTGAGCGCAATTATTCAATAGGAGATCGAGAGTTATTGGCCATTAAGCTGGCACTGGAGGAGTGGTGTTACCTGCTCGAGGGGGCTCTTCACCCGGTAATTATTTACACGGACCACAAGAACTTGGCTTACCTCCAGAGCGCCCAGAGACTTAACCCGCACCAAGCCCGGTGGTCCTTGTTTTTTGCCCGCTTTGATTTCGTTCTTCATTTTCGCCCGGCAGACTAAAACATCAAAGCTGACGCCTGGTCCCGATCCTTCCTGGTGTCTGATCTAGAGGAGGAACCAAAGCACATCATTGATCCCGCCAGAGTAATGCAGGTGGCTCCCGTGAATCTAAATCGTCTCCCTCCCGGTAAGACGTTCGTAACAGTACCTGATCGGAAGAAGGTCCTACTCTGGGGTCACTCGTCTAAACTAGCTGGCCACGCCGGTCAGAAAAAGACCCTCCAGCTTATTACCCGGCATTACTGGTGGCCTACCCTGCACAAGGATGTAATAGACTTTGTTTCAGCCTGTGTGTCCTGCGCCCGCAACAAAGTTCCGAGACACCTACCAGCCGGTCGCCTCCTTCCTCTTCCAGTACCTGCTGCACCGTGGCAGCATATAGCTATGGACTTTATAACGGATCTCCCTGTCTCTGCCGGTTGTACGGTCATTTGGGTGGTCGCTGACCGCTTTTCCAAGATGGCGCACTTCATTCCCCTGCCAGGCCTCCCGTCTGCTCCCGAGCTAGCTAAAGACTTTATCCGCCACATCTTCCGTCTCCATGGTCTGCCTCTCCACATCATGTCGGATCGTGGGGTTCAGTTCACCTCACGCTTCTGGAGAGCCACATGTAAGCTGCTTGACGTCACCCTGGACTTCTCCTCCGCATACCACCCACAGTCCAATGGTCAAGTGGAGCGGATCAATCAGATCCTGACCAGTTACCTCCGGCACTTCGTTAATGCCCACCATTCGGACTGGGTGGATCTCCTACCATGGGCCGAATTCTCTTACAATAATCACGAGAGCGAATCCTCCTCCAAATCCCCGTTTTTTGTAGTCTTCGGTCAGCATCCTCGGATCCCATTTCCCGTCTCCACCTCGGTGGACAATCCGGCTGCGGAATCTCTCATTAGCGAATTCTCCTCCATTTGGGAGAGTACCCGATCCGCACTCCTTCAGTCGTCCGAGCGGATGAAAAAACACGCTGACAAAAAACGCCTGGATCCTCCACAATTCCGTCCTGGAGATAAAGTCTGACTCTCGTCCAAGTATGTCCGGCTCAAGATTCCCTCCTACAAGTTAGGTCCTCGGTTCATCGGCCCACTGGAAGTTATCAAACAAATCAATCCGGTGGCCTATAAATTGAAACTCCCGGCCAACTTACGGATCCCTAACTCCTTCCATGTATCTCTCTTCAAACCCGTGGTACTTAACTCTTTTTCCAAGTCTACAGGTACGCCTCCTGCTCCGGTTTCCGCTGAAAACGAGTTTGAGGTAGAGAACATTCTGGCCACCAAAAGGGTAAGAGGAAAGTCCTTTTTTCTGGTAGATTGGAAGGGGTTTGGTCCTGAGGAGAGAACGTGGGAGCCCCGGGAGAACATCCATGCCCCGCTCATCCTTGATAAATTTCTCTCTGGCCTAAAAAAGGGGGGGCCTAAAGGGGGGGGGGTACTGTAGCGTCGGCATCCCTGCCTCCTGCTAGGCAGGGACGCCGTTCCCCTCACCTCTCCGCTCCGTGCCCGGCGTCTTGCTCCCGCTCTGCTGGCAGCGCGCACTGCTTCCCGGCCACGGTGCTTAGGGCGCGCGCTCTCCCCCTCTCTTAAAGGGGCCGCGCGCGCCGTCCTAAGGAGTCCCCGGCCAATGGCCAGAGGACTTCACCATATATAAGGCACCTCCTCCAAAATGGAGGTGCCCGAGCAATGCTGTTGCAAAGCCTTCACTCTGCTTCAGTCCTCAGGTTCTGCTACCTGTTACCTGCCAGTCACCTGCCAGATTCCTGCCTGTTACCTGCCAGATTCCTGCTTGATACCTGCCTGATATCCGCTTACCTGCTTGCAAGCCTGCGGTCCGACGGTCTGCCTTCCGACACCTGTCAGTCTGTCTATGGACCAGCCTGCCCGCTCACCTGGGAGCGCTCACCTGCTACCTGTCTGCTAGCCTACCTGGAGGCTCTGCCGTCACTTGCCGTGACCACCTGCCAGTCCAGAGACTCTGGCCCGCTCATCTGGGAGCGCTCACCAGCCACCTGCCTGCTGTCCTTCTACCCAGAGACTGTCCCTGTCACTTGCCGTGACTACCTGCCCTTCTACCCAGAGACTGTCCCGGTCACTTGCCGTGACTACCTGCCCGTCTTCCCTGGGAGCCACCCGCTTCCTTACAAGGACCGCCCCCTTGTATAGTTGCTCAGAGGTTCCACCTCCCAGACCCGTTACAGTGACCCTCCCCTGTAATAGTGACCCCCCTGTAATAATGACTCCCCCTGTAATAGTGAACCCCCTGTAATAATGACTCCCCCAGTAATAGTGATCCTCCCCTGTAATAGTGATCCTCCCCTGTAATAGTGCCCCCCCTGTAATAGTGCCTCCCCCTGTAATACTCCCTCCCTGTAATAGTGCCCCCCTGTAATACTCCCTCCCTGTAATAGTGCCCCCCCTGTAATAGTGATCCTCCCCTGTAATACTCCCTCCCTGTAATAGTGCCCCCCTGTAATAGTGACTCCACCCTGTAATAGTGCCCCCCCTGTAATAGTGACTCCCCCCTGTAATAGTGACCCCCCCTGTAGTGACCCTCCCCTGTAATAGTGACCCCCCTGTAATAGTGACCCTCCCCTGTAATAGTGACCCCCCCTGTAATAGTGACCCCCCCTGTAATAGTGACCCCCCCTGTAATAGTGACTCCCCTGTAATAGTGACTCCCCTGTAATAGTGACCCTCCCCTGTAATAGTGACCCCCTGTAATAGTGACCCTCCCCTGTAAGTGACCGCCCCTGTAATAGTGACCCCCCTGTAATAGTGACTCCCCTGTAATAGTGACCCCCCTGTAATAGTGATCCTCCCCTGTAATAGTGATCCTCCCCTCTAATAGTGACCCTCCCCTGTAATAGTGACCCTCCCCTGTAATAGTGACCCTCCCCTGTAATAGTGACCTCCCTGTAATAGTGACCCTCCCCTGTAATAGTGACCCTCCCCTGTAATAGTGACCCTCCCCTGTAATAGCGACTCCCCTGTAATAGTGACTCCCCTGTAATAGTGACCACCCCTGTAATAGTGACTCCGCCTGTAATAGTGACTCCCCCCTGTAATAGTGACTCCCCCTGTAATAGTGACCACCCCTGTAATAGTGACCACCCCTGTAATAGTGACTCCCCCTGTAATAGTGATCTCCCCTGTAATAGTGACCCCCCCTGTAATAGTGACCCTCCCCTGTAATAGTGACCCTCCCCTGTAATAGTGAACCCCCTGTAATAGTGAACCCCCTGTAATAGTGACCCCCCTGTAATAGTGACCCCCCTGTAATAGTGACTCCCCCTGTAATAGTGACCCTCCCCTGTAATAGTGACCCCCCCTGTAATAGTGACCCTCCCCTGTAATAGTGACCCCCCTGTAATAGTGACCCTCCCCTGTAATAGTGACCCCCCTGTAATAGTGACCCCCCCTGTAATAGTGACCTCCCCTGTAATAGTGACCCCCCCTGTAATAGTGACCCCCCTGTAATAGTGACCCTCCCCTGTAATAGTGACTCCCCCTGTAATAGTGACCCCCCTGTAATAGTGACCCCCCCTGTAATAGTGACCCTCCCCTGTAATAGTGACCCCCCTGTAATAGTGACCCTCCCCTGTAATAGTGACCCTCCCCTGTAATAGTGACTCTGCCTGTAATAGTGACCCCCCTGTAATAGTGACCCCCCTGTAATAGTCACTCCCCTGTAATAGTGACCCTCCCCTGTGATAGTGACCCCCCTTGTAATAGTGACCCTCCCCTGTAATAGTGACCCCCCTGTAATAGTCACTCCCCTGTAATAGTGACCCTCCCCTGTGATAGTGACCCCCCTTGTAATAGTGACCCTCCCCTGTAATAGTGACCCCCCTGTAATAGTGACCCTCCCCTGTAATAGTGACCCCCCCTGTAATAGTGACCCTCCCCTGTAATAATGACTCCCCCTGTAATAGTGACCCTCCCCTGTAATAGTGACCCCCCTGTAATAGTGACCCCCCTGTAATAGTGACTCCCCCTGTAATAGTGACCCCCCTGTAATAGTGACCCTCCCCTGTAATAGTGACCCCCTTTAATAGTGATCCTCCCCTGTAATAGTGACCCCCCTGTAATAGTGACCCTCCCCTGTAATAGTGACCCCCCTTTAATAGTGACCCTCCCCTGTAATAGTGACCCCCCTTTAATAGTGACCCTCCCCTGTAATAGTGACCCCCCTGTAATAGTGACCCTCCCCTGTAATAGTGACCCCCCTTTAATAGTGATCCTCCCCTGTAATAGTGATCCTCCCCTGTAATAGTGACCCTCCCCTGTAATAGTGACCCTCCCCCTGTAATAGTGACTCCCCTGTAATAGTGACTCCCCTGTAATAGTGACCCCCCTGTAATAGTGACCCCCCCCTGTAATAGTGACCCTCCCCTGTAATAGTGACTCCCCTGTAATAGTGACCCCCCTGTAATAGTGACCCTCCCCTGTAATAGTGACCCTCCCTGTAATAGTGACCCTCCCCTGTAATAGTGACCGCCCTGTAATAGTGATCCTCCCCTGTAATAGTGACCCTCCCCTGTAATAGTGACCCCCCCCTGTAATAGTGACTCCCCTGTAATAGTGACTCCCCTGTAATAGTGACCCCCCTGTAATAGTGACCCCCCCTGTAATAGTGACCCTCCCCTGTAATAGTGACTCCCCTGTAATAGTGACTTCCCTGTAATAGTGACCCTCCCCTGTAATAGTGACCCCCCTGTAATAGTGACCCTCCCCTGTAATAGTGACCCCCCTGTAATAGTGACCCTCCCCTGTAATAGTGACCCCCCTGTAATAGTGACCCTCCCTTGTAATAGTGACCCTCCCTTGTAATAGTGACCCTCGCCTGTAATAGTGACCCCCCCCTGTAATAGTGACCCCCCCTGTAATAGTGACCCCCCCTGTAATAGTGACCCTTCCCTGTAATAGTGACTCCCCCTGTAATAGTGACCTCCCCTGTAATAGTGACCCTCCCCTGTAATAGTGACCCTCCCCTGTAATAGTGACTCCCCTGTAATAGTGACCCCCCTGTAATAGTGACCTCCCCTGTAATAGTGACCCTCCCCTGTAATAGTGACCCTCCCCTGTAATAGTGACTCCCCTGTAATAGTGACCCTCCCCTCCACTTTGTTCCCTGGGTGACACTCCGGCCCTCGGCCTCCGCACATAAAGTTTGTCTTATGTTTGATGTAGATGGATCTTGACTTGAGAGATTTCTTTGGAGACGGTGAATGGTTCGGTGTAGAATAGGAGAGGGCACCTTGACCCATAGGTCCTGCCATGGGTGCCCCTCTTAGTTGAGTGGATTGAGTCACACTCCACGCCAATCCACGCCCCTCATGGGACTGGGCCCTGTGTGGTATCCACTTCCATAATTGGACCGGACCCTGTATGGTACCCACTCACCTCGTGGGACCGGACCCTGTATGGTACCCACTCACCTCGTGGGACCGGACCCTGTATGGTATCCACTCACCTCGTGGGACCGGACCCTGTATGGTATCCACTCACCTCGTGGGACCGGACCCTGTATGGTATCCACTCCCCTCGTGGGACCGGACCCTGTATGGTATCCACTCCCCTCGTGGGACCGAACCCTGTATGGTATCCACTCCCCTCGTGGGACCGGACCTTGCGCAGTATCCACTCCCCTCGTGGGACCGGACCTTGCGCAGTATGCACTCCCCTCGTGGGACCGGACCTTGCGCAGTATCCACTCCCCTCGTGGGACCGGACCTTGCGCAGTATCCACTCTCCTCGTGGGACCGGACCTTGCGCAGTATCCACTCTCCTCGTGGGACCGGACCTTGCGCAGTATCCACTCTCCTCGTGGGACCGGACCTTGCGCAGTATCCACTCTCCTCGTGGGACCGGACCTTGCGCAGTATCCACTCTCCTCGTGGGACCGGACCTTGCGCAGTATCCACTCTCCTCGTGGGACCGGACATTGCGCAGTATCCACTCCCCTCGTGGGACCGGACCTTGCGCAGTATCCACTCCACTTGTGTGACCGGACCTTGCGCAGTATCCACTCCACTTGTGTGACCGGACCTTACGCAGTATCCACTCTCCTTGTGAGAAAGGACCTTGCGCAGTATCCACTCTCCTTGTGGGATCGGACCTTGCGCAGTATCCACTCCCCTTGTGGGTCCGGACCTTGCGCAGTATCCACTCCCCTTGTGGGTCCGGACCTTGCGCAGTATCCACTCCCCTTGTGGGTCCGGACCTTGCACAGTATCCACTCTCCTTGTGGGACCGGACCTTGCGCAGTATCCACTCTCCTTGTGGAACTGGATCTTGCGCAGTATCCACTCTCCTTGTGGGACCGGACTTTGCGCAGTATCCACTCTCCTTGTGGGACCGGACCTTGCGCATTATCCACCCTCTGCGTAGCTCCTTTCCTGTTCCTTTAAGCTGCACAGTACCTGCTATTAGTCAGAACCGCCTCTGCGGACCGGCCCTTCATGCATCCCTTCGGCTGACTTTCCCCGGTGTGTTCTTCCCTTTCGCCTCAATCTCTGCCCCACTGCCACCGCCTGGTACGTGGGGGTCGGTTGTGGCGTCTGATCTCCTGGACATGGTGAATTTCAGGCTTTTTTATGAAAATTTTAATATAAAACACATTCCTCCATTTGGTGGAGACACGGCTGTGCAGGGGCATAATTTGTGGGCGGAGGGCACTGCCCTAGTAATATAGTGATGAGGATCCGCCCCTTTATTGTCACACTCCGCCCACTGTCAGGATGGGCGGAGTCTGCCTTCATATTTCGCGGTTCCCATTACCGGATCTCTGGAGATATCGTGCTGCCTCCCGTAAAGTCTGTGGCCAGAGGAGACCTCTGCAGTGGTGGAGATGGGGCCGACGTCACATGCTCAGAGTTCACTGTGTCCCGGCCTCCTCGCCACCTCCCGGTAGCCCTTGCGCTGCTTGACCCGGTATGTAAGCAGATGGGAGTAGTTGGTGAGGAGTGCGCGCCAGTAGTCACAGACGTCTTCCATCCGCAGGTGCTCACTAATGAACTGCTGCCCCCTGCACAGAGAACGTCACACATTACAGGGGGGCACCAGCCGGGGCCTGGGTGGTACATATGGGGCAATCCTACCTTTCTGCTATCTTCCGAGCTTCACCATCATTCTCCTTCACAAACTCCAGCAGCTCCCTGCTCAGAAACAAGAGAAAAGTCAGATCACCCAACAGGGAAGACGTGGGGGGCAAAGCGATAGTGATGGAGGGAGGCAATGGGAAAGAGGGTCCACGATGGGACAGGCAATGGAGCATATATGGTGGGGTCTTCCAACAGTGGAGCAGGTGTGGGGGCTGTATAAAACCAATCAACAGTCCGGACCCCTGTTCCTGCAGTGGTTTCCTCCTTATTGGAACGTGCACATTGTAGATCTGGACTGAAGGCGGCAAAACCGCGAAAAGGAAAGAAAGAAGGAGTAAAGAAACACGCGTGACACACTGGACTGAAGGCGGCAAAACCGCGAAAAGGAAAGGAGTAAAGAAACACGCGTGACACACTCCAGAGTTTGTGCGACTCCTCAGAGTCCTCCTTTGCCCCCCTGATACTCTGATGAGCTCTTAACACCCCCACGGTTTCTCTCCGCAGCTTCTTCAGTAGTCTCTAGTAATGGCTCCAGCAGTCGTGAAGGACCCTAGAGGAGCCGAGTGCTTGTCGGCTGCTTCGTCTTCACATCTCCACTGGTTGAGGTGGGTGATCCTGGAGGCAGTGTCCTTCTCGCTCACATCACCCTCCCATCCATCACCTGGAGGTTTCAGGGTCATTGTCTATATGATAGTCCCAGTAATAGGACAAAGCTAAGATCCGAGACCCCGTTCTTTTACTGACTAATAAAATCATTCCTTTATTTCATCCCATTGCATTAAAAGCCGTTTCTAGTGCACGTGGTTAGTCCCAGAGATCAGGGGAATGCGGGGTAAAGGACGGACCACCAATCACATGTGGCAGACGTAGATGGCGGACAGCGGGATAGACAGGTGGGCCCAGTGGGTGAGATCTGTGAAGGATTCATGCTCCGTGCTGCCCGGTGACATTTAATATCCTTTCTGCTTCATTAAGGAACCGAATCTGGTCATGTCACCACCACTAACGGCAACAATGAGTCCAACGTCCTGCGTCTCAGGATACGGGGGGGGGGGGGGATCTTCTCCCTCGCTCTCCGACCACTTACAGACATTAAATGGCGGAGAGTAAATAACCAATGATCGACCCCTTTCCTCCTGACACAATGGTGGGAAGGTCGCTCAGTGACTCCTGTGTGGCTATGTCGGGGCCGTGTGCTGTACGGAGAGGTCCATCGCTCCCCTGGACTGTGCGCTGACCCTCGGTAGGGCCGACCGCACTTATTCTGGGTCTATCATCTTGTTGGAAGGCAAAATCATCTGCGCTCACTCGTGTGCCTCCGACAAGTTCTGCTGTGACTAACGTGGAAAAGGAAACGTAAGGAAGAAATGTGTCCCTCCTGCACTAAGCGCCTGATTGCCCTGCTCCCCACACTTCACTGAAGCCACGGAGACCATCATGGGCGGGGGGATGGGGGTCGGCTGAAGCCCCCGCTATCTGATATGCAGCTGAGTGCTACCTCACAGAGGGGAAGCCAGAGAAGGCATCGCTACTATTACAGGTATATATATACAGTGCCTACAAGTAGTATTCAACCCCCTGCAGATTTAGCTGGTTTGATAAGATGCAAATAAGTTAGAGCCTTCAAACTGCAAACGAGAGTAGGTTTTATGAACAGAAGCATAAATCTTACAAACCAAAAAGTTATGTTGCTCAGTTGAATTTTATTAAATTTTAAACATAAAAGTGTGGGTCAATTATTATACAACCCCTATGTTTAATATTTTGTGGAATAACCCTTGTTTGCAATTACAGCTAATAATCGTCTTTTATAAGACCTGATCAGGCTGGCACAGGTCTGTGGAGTTATCTTGGCCCACTCCTCCATGCAGATCTTCTCCAAGTTATCTAGGTTCTTTGGGTGTCTCATGTGGACTTTATTCTTGAGCTCTTTCCACAAGTTTTCAATTGGGTTAAGGTCAGGAGACTGACCAGGCCACTCCAACACCTTGACTTTTTCCCTCTTGAACCAGGCATTGGTTTTCTTGGCTGTGTGCTTTGGGTCGTTGTCTTGTTGGAAGATGAAATTACGACCCATCTTAAGATCCTTGACGGAGGAGCGGAGGTTCTTGGCGAAAATCTCCAGGTAGGCCGTGCTATCCATCTTCCCATGGATGCGGACCAGATGGCCAGGCCCCTTGGCAGAGAAACAGCCCCACAGCATGATGCTGCCACCACCATGCTTGACTGTAGGGATGGTATTCTTGGGGTCGTATGCAGTGCCATCCAGTCTCCAAACGTCACGTGTGTGGTTGGCACCAAAGATCTCGATCTTGGTCTCATCAGACCATAGAACCTTGAACCAGTCTGTCTCAGAGTCCTCCAAGTGATCATGAGCAAACTGTAGACGAGCCTTGACATGACGCTTTGAAAGTAAAGGTACCTTACGGGCTCGTCTGGAACGGAGACCATTGCGGTGGAGTACCTAACTTATGGTATTGACTGAAACCAATGTCCCCACTGCCATGAGATCTTCCCGGAGCTCCTTCCTTGTGGTCCTTGGGTTAGCCTTGACTCTTCGGACAAGCCTGGCCTCGGCACAGGAGGACACTTTCAAAGGCTGTCCTGGCCGTGGAAGGCTAACAGTAGTTCCATAAGCCTTCCACTTACGGATGATGCTCCCAACAGTGGAGACAGGTAGGCCCAACTCCTTGGAAAGGGTTTTGTTCCCCTTGCCAGCCTTGTGACCCTCCACGATCTTGTCTCTGATGGCCTTGGAATGCTCCTTTGTCTTTCCCATGTTGACCATGTCTGAGTGCTGTTCACAAGTTTGGGGAGGGTCTTAAATAGTGAGAAAAGGCTGGCAAAAGAGATCTTTAATCCACACATGTGAAGCTCATTATTCTTGGTGCCTGAACTACTTCTTAATACTTTTGGGGGACCAAACAGAATTCTTGTGGTTTGAGGGGTTGAATAATAAATGACACTCTGAATTAACTTTTAACATTTTAAAAAAATAAAAAATAAAAAAAAAAAATTAAATTTGCTGCAGAGCATTTCCCACTTCCAGGCTGATCTACAGTACAAATGTCACAATGCCAAGTTAATTCCGCATGTGTCAACCAGCTAAATCTGCAGGGGGTTGAATACTACTTGTAGGCACTGTATATACAGTACAGACCAAAAGTTTGGACACACCTCATTTAAAGATTTTTCTGTATTTTCAGGACTATGAAAATTGTACATTCACACTGAAGGCATCAAAACTATGAATTACCACATGTGGAATTATATACTTAACAAAAAAGTGTGAAACAACTGACAATATGTCTTATATTCTAGGTTCTTCAAAGTAGCCACCTTTTGCTTTGATGACTGCTTTGCACACTCTTGGCATTCTCTTGATGAGCTTCAAGAGGTAGTCACCGGAAATGGTCTTCCTACAATCTTGAAGGAGTTCCCAGAGATGCTTAGCACTTGTTGGCCCTTTTGCCTTCACTCTGCAGTCCAGCTCACCCCAAACCATCTCGATTGGGTTCAGGTCTGGTGTCTGTGGAGGCCAGGTCATCTGGTGTAGCCCCCCATCACTCTCCCTCTTGGTCAAATAGCCCTTACACAGCCTGGAGGTGTGTTTGGGGTCATTGTCCTGTTGAAAAATAAATGATGGTCCAACTAAACGCCAACCGGATGGAATAGCATGCCGCTGCAAGATGCTGTGGTAGCCATGCTGGTTCAGTATGCCTTCAATTTTGAATAAATCCCTAACAGTGTCACCAGCAAAGCCCCCCAACACCATCACACCTCCTCCTCCATGCTTCACGGTGGGAACCAGGCATGTAGAGTCCATCCGTTCACCTTTTCTGCGTCGCACAAAGACACGGTGGTTGGAACCAAAGATCTCAAATTTGGACTCATCAGACCAAAGCACAGATTTCCACTGGTCTAATGTCCATTCCTTGTGTTCTTTAGCCCAAACAAGTCTCTTCTGCTTGTTGCCTGTCCTTAGCAGTGGTTTCCTAGCAGCTATTTTACCATGAAGGCCTGCTGCACAAAGTCTCCTCTTAACAGTTGTTGTAGAGATGTGTCTGCTGCTAGAACTCTGTGTGACATTGACCTGGTCTCTAATCTGAGCTGCTGTTAACCTGTGATTTCTGAGGCTTGTGACTCGGATAAACTTATCCTCAGAAGCAGAGGTGACTCTTGGTCTTCCTTTCCTGGGGCGGTCCTCATGTGAGCCAGTTTCTTTGTAGCGCTTGATGGTTTTTGCAACTGCACTTAGGGACACTTTCAAAGTTTTCCCAATTTTTTGGACTGACTGACATTCATTTCTTAAAGTAATGATGGCCACTCGTTTTTCTTTACTTAGCTGCTTTTTTCTTGCCATAATACAAATTCTAACAGTCTATTCAGTAGGACTATCAGCTGTGTATCCACCTGACTTCTGCACAACACAACTGATGGTCCCAACCCCATTTATAAGGCAAGAAATCCCACTTATTAAACCTGACAGGGCACACCTGTGAAGTGAAAACCATTTCCAGTGACTACCTCTTGAAGCTCATCAAGAGAATGCCAAGAGTGTGCAAAGCAGTCATTAAAGCAAAAGGTGGCTACTGTGAAGAACCTAGAATATAAGACACATTTTCAGTTGTTTCACACTTTTTTGTTAAGTATATAATTCCACATGTGGTAATTCATAGTTTTGATGCCTTCAGTGTGAATGTACAATTTTCATAGTCAAGAAAATACAGAAAAATCTTTAAATGAGAAGGTGTGTCCAAACTTTTGGTCTGTACTGTATATATTCTACATATACACAAGAGCATCTCACTAAATTAGAATATCATCAAAAAGTGAATTTATTTCAGTTCTTCAATACAAACAGTGAAGCTCCTATATTATATAGAGTCATTACACGCAGAGGGATCTATTATATAGAGTCATTACACGCAGAGGGATCTATTATATAGAGTCATTACACGCAGAGGGATCTATTATATAGAGTCATTACACACAGAGGGATCTATTATATAGAGTCATTACACGCAGAGGGATCTATTATATAGAGTCATTACACGCAGAGGGATCTATTATATAGAGTCATTACACGCAGAGGGATCTATTATATAGAGTCATTACACGCAGAGGGATCTATTATATAGAGTCATTACACGCAGAGGGATCTATTATATAGAGTCATTACACGCAGAGGGATCTATTATATAGAGTCATTACACGCAGAGGGATCTATTATATAGAGTCATTACACGCAGAGGGATCTATTATATAGAGTCATTACACACAGGGATCTATTATATAGAGTCATTACACACAGAGGGATCTATTATATAGAGTCATTACACGCAGAGGGATCTATTATATAGAGTCATTACACGCAGAGGGATCTATTATATAGAGTCATTACACGCAGAGGGATCTATTATATAGAGTCATTACACACAGAGGGATCTATTATATAGAGTCATTACACACAGAGGGATCTATTATATAGAGTCATTACACACAGAGGGATCTATTATATAGAGTCATTACACGCAGAGGGATCTATTATATAGAGTCATTACACGCAGAGGGATCTATTATATAGAGTCATTACACGCAGAGGGATCTATTATATAGAGTCATTACACGCAGAGGGATCTATTATATAGAGTCATTACACGCAGAGGGATCTATTATATAGAGTCATTACACGCAGAGGGATCTATTATATAGAGTCATTACACGCAGAGGGATCTATTATATAGAGTCATTACACACAGAGGGATCTATTATATAGAGTCATTACACGCAGAGGGATCTATTATATAGAGTCATTACACGCAGAGGGATCTATTATATAGTCATTACACGCAGAGGGATCTATTATATAGAGTCATTACACGCAGAGGGATCTATTATATAGAGTCATTACACGCAGAGGGATCTATTATATAGAGTCATTACACGCAGAGGGATCTATTATATAGAGTCATTACACGCAGAGGGATCTATTATATAGAGTCATTACACACAGGGATCTATTATATAGAGTCATTACACACAGAGGGATCTATTATATAGAGTCATTACACGCAGAGGGATCTATTATATAGAGTCATTACACGCAGAGGGATCTATTATATAGAGTCATTACACGCAGAGGGATCTATTATATAGAGTCATTACACACAGAGGGATCTATTATATAGAGTCATTACACACAGAGGGATCTATTATATAGAGTCATTACACACAGAGGGATCTATTATATAGAGTCATTACACGCAGAGGGATCTATTATATAGAGTCATTACACGCAGAGGGATCTATTATATAGAGTCATTACACGCAGAGGGATCTATTATATAGAGTCATTACACGCAGAGGGATCTATTATATAGAGTCATTACACGCAGAGGGATCTATTATATAGAGTCATTACACGCAGAGGGATCTATTATATAGAGTCATTACACGCAGAGGGATCTATTATATAGAGTCATTACACACAGGGATCTATTATATAGAGTCATTACACACAGAGGGATCTATTATATAGAGTCATTACACGCAGAGGGATCTATTATATAGAGTCATTACACGCAGAGGGATCTATTATATAGAGTCATTACACGCAGAGGGATCTATTATATAGAGTCATTACACACAGAGGGATCTATTATATAGACATTACACACAGAGGGATCTATTATATAGAGTCATTACACACAGAGGGATCTATTATATAGAGTCATTACACGCAGAGGGATCTATTACATAGTCATTACACACAGAGGGATCTATTATATAGAGTCATTACACGCAGAGGGATCTATTATATAGAGTCATTACACGCAGAGTGATCTATTATATAGAGTCATTACACGCAGAGTGATCTATTATATAGAGTCATTACACGCAGAGGGATCTATTATATAGAGTCATTACACGCAGAGGGATCTATTATATAGAGTCATTACACACAGAGGGATCTATTATATAGAGTCATTACACGCAGAGGGATCTATTATATAGAGTCATTACATGCAGAGGGATCTATTATATAGAGTCATTACACGCAGAGGGATCTATTATATAGAGTCATTACACGCAGAGGGATCTATTATATAGAGTCATTACACGCAGAGGGATCTATTATATAGAGTCATTACACGCAGAGGGATCTATTATATAGAGTCATTACACACAGAGGGATCTATTATATAGAGTCATTACATGCAGAGGGATCTATTATATAGAGTCATTACACGCAGAGGGATCTATTATATAGAGTCATTACACGCAGAGGGATCTATTATATAGAGTCATTACACGCAGAAGGATCTATTATATAGAGTCATTACACGCAGAGGGATCTATTATATAGAGTCATTACACGCAGAGGGATCTATTATATAAAGTCATTACACACAGGGATCTATTAGAGTCATTACACACAGAGGGATCTATTATATAGAGTCATTACACACAGAGGGATCTATTATATAGAGTCATTACACGCAGAGGGATCTATTATATAGAGTCATTACACGCAGAGGGATCTATTATATAGAGTCATTACACGCAGAGGGATCTATTATATAAAGTCATTACACGCAGAGGGATCTATTATATAGAGTCATTACACGCAGAGGGATCTATTATATAAAGTCATTACACACAGGGATCTATTAGAGTCATTACACACAGAGGGATCTATTATATAGAGTCATTACACACAGAGGGATCTATTATATAGAGTCATTACACGCAGAGGGATCTATTATATAGAGTCATTACACGCAGAGGGATCTATTATATAGAGTCATTACACACAGAGGGATCTATTATATACAGACATTACACACAGAGGGATCTATTATATAGAGTCATTACACGCAGAGGGATCTATTATATAGAGTCATTACACGCAGAGGGATCTATTATATAGTCATTACACACAGAGGGATCTATTATATAGAGTCATTACACACAGAGGGATCTATTATATAGAGTCATTACACGCAGAGGGATCTATTATATAGAGTCATTACACGCAGAGGGATCTATTATATAGAGTCATTACACGCAGAGTGATCTATTATATAGTCATTACACACAGAGGGATCTATTATATAGAGTCATTACACACAGGGATCTATTATATAGAGTCATTACACGCAGAGGGATCTATTATATAGAGTCATTACACGCAGAGGGATCTATTATATAGAGTCATTACACGCAGAGGGATCTATTATATAGAGTCATTACACGCAGAGGGATCTATTATATAGAGTCATTACACGCAGAGGGATCTATTATATAGAGTCATTACACGCAGAGGGATCTATTATATAGAGTCATTACACACACAGGGATCTATTATATAGAGTCATTACACGCAGAGGGATCTATTATATAGAGTCATTACACGCAGAGGGATCTATTATATAGTCATTACACGCAGAGGGATCTATTATATAGAGTCATTACACGCAGAGGGATCTATTATATAGAGTCATTACACGCAGAGGGATCTATTATATAGAGTCATTACACGCAGAGGGATCTATTATATAGTCATTACACGCAGAGAGATCTATTATATAGAGTCATTACACGCAGAGGGATCTATTATATAGAGTCATTACACGCAGAGGGATCTATTATATAGAGTCATTACACGCAGAGGGATCTATTATATAGAGTCATTACACAGAGGGATCTATTAGAGTCATTACACGCAGCGGGATCTACTATATAGAGTCATTACACGCAGAGGGATCTATTATATAGAGTCATTACACGCAGAGGGATCTATTATATAGAGTCATTACACGCAGAGGGATCTATTATATAGTCATTACACGCAGAGGGATCTATTATATAGAGTCATTACACGCAGAGGGATCTATTATATAGAGTCATTACACGCAGAGGGATCTATTATATAGAGTCATTACACGCAGAGGGATCTACTATATAGAGTCATTACACGCAGAGGGATCTATTATATAGAGTCATTACACACAGAGGGATCTATTATATAGTCATTACACGCAGACGGATCTATTATATAGAGTCATTACACACAGAGGGATCTATTATAAAGAGTCATTACACACAGAGGGATCTATTATATAGAGTCATTACACACAGGGATCTACTATATAGAGTCATTACACGCAGAGGGATCTATTCTATAGAGTCATTACACACAGAGGGATCTATTATATAGAGTCATTACACACAGAGGGATCTATGATATAGAGTCATTACACACAGAGGGATCTATTATATAGAGTCATTACACGCAGAGCGATCTATAATATAGAGTCATTACACACAGAGGGATCTATTATATAGAGTCATTACACACAGAGGGATCTATTGTATAGACTCATTACACACAGAGGGATCTATCGTATAGAGTCATTACACACAGAGGGATCTATTAGAGTCATTACACACAGAGGGATCTATTATATAGTCATTACACACAGAGGGATCTATTATATAGAGTCATTACACAGAGTGATCTATTATATAGAGTCATTACACACAGAGGGATCTATTATATAGAGTCCTTACACACAGAAGGATCTATTATATAGTCATTACACACAGAGGGATCTATTATATAGAGTCATTACACACAGCGGGATCTATTATATAGAGTCATTACACACAGAGGGATCTATTATATAGTCATTACACACAGAGGGATCTATTATATAGAGTCATTACACACAGAGGGATCTATTATATAGTCATTACACACAGAGGGATCTATTATAGAGTCATTACACACAGAGGGATCTATTATATAGAGTCATTACACACAGAGGGATCTATTATATAGTCATTACACACAGAGGGATCTATTATATAGTCATTACACACAGAGGGATCTATTATATAGAGTCATTACACAGAAGGATCTATTATATAGAGACATTACACGCAGAGGGATCTATTATATAGAGTCATTACACACAGAGGGATCTATTATATAGAGTATTTACACACAGAGGGATCTATTATATAGAGTCATTACACACAGAGGGATCTATTATATAGAGTCATTACACGCAGAGGGATCTATTATATAGAGTCATTACACACAGAGGGATCTATTATATAGAGCCATTATACAGAGTGATCTATTATATAGAGTCATTACACACAGAGTGATCTATTATATAGTCATTACACACAGAGGGATCTATTATATAGTCATTACACACAGAGGGATCTATTATATAGAGTCATTACACACAGAGGGATCTATTATATAGAGTCATTACACACAGAAGGATCTATTATATAATCATTACACACAGAGGGATCTATTATATAGAGTCATTACACACAGAAGGATCTATTATATAGAGTCATTACACACAGAGGGATCTATTATATAGAGTCATTACACACAGAGGGATCTATTATATAGAGTCATTACACACAGAAGGATCTATTATATAGAGTCATTACACACAGAGGGATCTGTTATATAGAGTCATTACACACAGAGGGATCTATTATATAGAGTCATTACACACAGAGGGATCTATTTCACGTGTTTATTTCTGTTAATGTTGATGATTATGGATTACAGCCAATGAAAACACAACAGTCATTATCTCAGTAAATTAGAATACTTTATAACAACAGCTTGTCATCCTACTGAAATGTCTGTTCAGTGAATGCCCTCAATACTTGGTCGGCTCCGTGTGCATCAATTACTGCATCAATGCAGCAATGTGGCATGGAGGGATCAGCCTGTGGCATGGAGGGATCAGCCTGTGGCATGGAGGCGATCAGCCTGTGGCATGGAGGCGATCAGCCTGTGGCATGGAGGGATCAGCCTGTGGCATGGAGGGATCAGCCTGTGGCATGGAGGGATCAGCCTGTGGCATGGAGGCGATCAGCCTGTGGCATGGAGGCGATCAGCCTGTGGCATGGAGGCGATCAGCCTGTGGCATGGAGGGATCAGCCTGCTGCATGGAGGGATCAGCCTGTGGCATGGAGGCGATCAGCCTGTGGCATGGAGGCGATCAGCCTGTGGCATGGAGGGATCAGCCTGTGGCATGGAGGGATCAGCCTGTGGCATGGAGGCGATCAGCCTGTGGCATGGAGGCGATCAGCCTGTGGCATGGAGGGATCAGCCTGTGGCATGGAGGGATCAGCCTGTGGCTGCTGAGGGGTTATGGAAGCCCAGGTGGCTTTGATAGCAGTCTTCAGCTCGTCTGCATTGTGGGGTCTGGGGTCTCATCTTCCTCTTGACAATACCCCATAGATTCTCTATAATAGATCCTCTATGGGGTTAAGGTCAGGCGAGTTTGCGGACAATCAAGCGCAGTGATACTGTTGTGTGTAAACCAGGTGTTGGTACTTTTGGCCGTGTGGACAGGGGCCAAGTCCTGCTGGAGAAGGACATCTCCATAAAGCTTGTCGGCAGAGGGAAGCATGAAGGGCTGTAAAATGTCCTGGTAGACGGCAGCGCTGACTTTGGTCTTGATAAAACACAGTGGACCTCCACCAGCAGATGACATGGCCCCCAAACCATCACTGATTGTGGAGACTTCACACTAGACCTCCAGCAGCTTGGATTGTGGCCTCTCCACTCTTCCTCCAGACTCTGGGACCTTGATTTCCAAATGAAATGCAAAATTTACTTTTATCTGAAAACACCTTGGAGCACTGAGAACAGTCCAGGTGTTTTTCTCCTTGGCCCAGGGAAGACGCTTCTGGCGTTGTCTATTGGTCATGAGTGGCCTGACACAAGGAATGTGACACTTGTAGCCCATGTCCTGGATACGTCTGTGTGTGGTGGTTCTTGAAGCAATGACTCCAGCAGCAGTCCACTCCTTGTGAATCTCCCACAAATTTTTGAATTGCCTTTTCTTAACAATCCTTTCCAGGCTGCGGTTATCCCGGTTGCTTGTGCACCTTTTTCTACCACACTTTTTCCTTCCTCTCAACTTTCCATTAATATGCTTGGATACAGCGCTCTGTGATCAGCCAGCTTCTTTAGCAATGACCTTTTGTGGCTTACCTTGTGGAGTGTGTCAATGACTGCCTTCTGGACATCTGTCAAGTCAGCAGTCTTCCCCATGATTGTGGAACCTACTGAAACAGACTAAGGGACCTTTTTAAAAGCATCAGAAGCCTTTAAATGTGTTTTTTGCTAATTATTCTAATTTACTGAGATAATGACTTTTGTGTTTTCATTGGCTGTAAGCCATAATCATCAACATTAACAGAAATAAACACTTGAAATAGATCCCTCTGTGTGCAATGACTATATAATAGATCCCTCTGTGTGTAATGACTCTATATAATACATTCCTCTGTGTGTAATGACTCTATATAATAGATCCCTCTGCGTGTAATGACTCTATATAATAGATGCCTCTATGTGTAATGACTCTATATAATAGATCCCTCTGTGTGTAATGACTCTATATAATCGATCCCTGTGTAATGACTCTATATAATAGATCACTCTGTGTGTAATGACTCTATATAATAGATCCCTCTGTGTGTAATGACTCTATATAATAGATCCCTCTGTGTGTAATGACTCTATATAATAGATCCCTCTGTGTGTAATGACTCTATATAATAGATCCCTCTGTGTGTAATCACTCTATATAATAGATGGCTCTGTGTGTAATGACTCTATATAATAGATCCCTCTATGTGTAATGACTCTATATAATAGATCCCTCTGTGTGTAATGACTCTATATAATAGATCCCTGTGTGTAATGACTCTATATAATAGATCACTCTGTGTGTAATGACTATATAATAGATCCCTCTGTGTGTAATGACTCTATATAATAGATCCCTCTGTGTGTAATGACTCTATATAATAGATCCCTCTGTGTGTAATGACTCTATATAGTAGATCCCTCTGCGTGTAATGACTATATAATACATCCCTCTGTGTGTAATGACTCTATATACTAGATCCCTCTGTGTGTAATGACTCTATATACTAGATCCCTCTGTGTGTAATGACTCTATATAATAGATGCCTCTGTGTGTAATGACTCTATATAATAGATCCCTCTGTGTGTAATGACTCTATATAATAGATCCCTCTGTGTGTAATAACTCTATATAATGATCCCTCTATGTGTAATGACTCTATATAATAGATCCCTCTATGTGTAATGACTCTATATAATAGATCACTCTGTGTGTAATGACTCTATATAATAGATCCCTCTGTGTGTAATGACTCTATATAATAGATCCCTCTGTGTGTAATGACTCTATATAATAGATCCCTCTGTGTGTAATGACTCTATATAATAGATCCCTCTGTGTGCAATGACTCTATATAATAGATCCCTCTGCGTGTAATGACTCTATATACTAGATCCCTCTGTGTGTAATGACTCTATATAATAGATGCCTCTGTGTGTAATGACTCTATATAATAGATCCCTTTGTGTGTAATGACTCTATATAATAGATCCCTCTGTGTGTAATAACTCTATATAATGATCCCTCTATGTGTAATGACTCTATATAATAGATCCCTCTATGTGTAATGACTCTATATAATAGATCACTCTGTGTGTAATGACTCTATATAATAGATCCCTCTGTGTGTAATGACTCTATATAATAGATCCCTCTGTGTGTAATGACTCTATATAATATAGGAGCTTCACTTTTTGTATTGAAGAACTGAAATAAATTAACTTTTGGATGACATTATAATTTTGTCTCCGAAAGAAAATTATGAATATCAAAGCTTGTATAGATCCGATATTGATGAGACATACATTTTCAGCTTCAGGGCTTATCGGGGAAGAATGTGCATGTTTTCTCATAACTAACACCTGCCTATAAGCCACAAATCAATAGTATCCAGATAACTGACACCAGGCATGTCATGTTTGGTCTCTTGGTAACGGTAAAATTTCAATAAAAAGTATGGCGGTGATTTTGAAATTCTGCGATCATCTGAAGAGAAGTTATCGCATAAGTTGGGGATTTCATAAAATCCTGGAGGGCTGAGGACTGCCTACAATCCAGCCCACATGAGGTCATCATAGGGGTGAGGGGTGGGTGTAAATCAGGGGCTGATAAAAGTTCAAGCCAAATTATGATCGGTGTTCAATGCTGAGGAAGATACATGTCAGTGTAGCCTTGACGCTTTCAACCAGATTGCTTCCGTTCGCTAGCGGACTCATCTCCGTGAGCGGCGTAGTAAGTTTCTTTTGATTTAACTGTATATTCTGTATTGTTTTGTCCCCTTTGTAAAATCTTTTGTATATTTTTCATATACACTGCCTCATTCTGGATTAAATATAAACTGTAATAGTTCTGTTCCTTTTGTTGTGTAAACCGCGCCTCAAAGCCATACGCGACCCACCAGGCCTCCAGTCAGCCGGTATAAAACCCGACTGGTGGTGGCAGCTAATAATTTTTCTTGAGTTATCGGGGAATTCGCAGTGACCGTATCGGAGGTACTCCATATGCTCACTGTTAGTTTCCCGAGAACCGGCTTAGTAGTGGTGACGGCCCGCAGCCTCCTCCATTAATCGTTGGCCAATCGTGAAATTGTCTAGACAATAGGGGGCAGCAGAGAGCTGTTCGACATAGAGATCTGTGTGTGTGGTTCTGCGTGACCTTCCCGGGCTGCGATCCTTGACAGATTGGTGGCAGCGGTGGGATTCTGCGTGATGTCTCCGGTGTCATTATTGACAGGTGCCAAAAATTTTGGCCATGACTGCGTATACACAGTGGAGGAGGGAATATTGGAGGTATGTACGTATACAGTGACTTGAAAAAGTTTTCATACCCGTGAACTTTTCCACACTTTCTCACGTTACATCACAAACTTAAATGTATTTTATTGGGATCTTCTGTGATACAAAGTAACAAGTATTTGTGACGTGTAAAGGAAATGAAAGGAGGTTTACTATATATGTTATAAATCTGAACATTGTGCCGTGCATATGTATTCAGCCCCGAGTCAGTACTTGGTAGGACCACTCTTTGCTGCCATTACCGCTGCAGTCTTTTGAGGTCTGTCTTTCCACCTTTCGTTGCAGTCTTTAGTGGTCGGTCTCTTCAGCTCTGCACACTTAGAGGTGACGTTTTGCCCTTATTCTTTACGCTCTCGCTCAGTGAGATTGGATGGAGATGTCCATGGGGATTTGGGTCTGGACTGTGACTGCGCCGCTCAGACACATGAATATGCTCTGATCTAAACCCTCCGTTGTAGCTCTGGTAGGGTGTTTAGGGTCGTTGTCCTGCTGGAAGGTGAATCTATGCCCCGGTCTCAAGTCCCCTGCAGCCTCTCACAGGTTTTCTTTCAGGATTGTCCTGTACTTAGTTTCATCCATTTTCCATGAAATCTACTGTATCCTCACCCAACCCATGTAGACTGTGAGCCCTCGCGGGCAGGGTCCTCGCTCCACCACACCGCTGCACGACCAGCTCTACCCTCACCTACTGTATTCTCACCCATCCCTTGTAGTATGTGAGCCCTCGCGGGCAGGGTGCTCGCTCCACCATACAGCTGCACGACCAGCTCTACCCTCACCTACTGTATCCTCACCCATCCCTTGTAGACTGTGAACCCTCGCGGGCAGGGTCCTCGCTCCACCACACCGCTGCACGACCAGCTCTACCCTCACCTACTGTATTCTCACCCATCCCCTGTAGACTGTGAGCCCTCGCGGGCAGGGTCCTCGCTCCACCATACCGCTGTACGACCAGCTCTACCCTCACCTACTGTATTCTCACCCATCCCTTGTAGACTGTGAGCCCTCGCGGGCAGGGTGCTCGCTCCACCATACAGCTGCACGACCAGCTCTACCCTCACCTACTGTATCCTCACCCATCCCTTGTAGACTGTGAACCCTCGCGGGCAGGGTCCTCTCTCCACCATACCGCTACACGACCAGCTCTACCCTCACCTACTGTATCCTCACCCATCCCTTGTAGACTGTGAGCCCTCGCGGGCAGGGTCCTCGCTCCACCATACCACTGCATGACCAGCTCTACCCTCACCTACTATATCCTCACCCATCCCCTGTAGACTGTGAACCCTCGCGGGCAGGGTCCTCGCTCCACCATACCGCTGCACAACCAGCTCTACCCTCACCTACTGTATCCTCACCCATCCCTTGTAGCCTGTGAGCCCTCGCGGGCAGGGTCATCGCCCCACCATACCCCTGCACAACCAGCTCTACCCTCCCCTACTGTATCCTCACCCATCCCTTGTAGACTGTGAGCCCTCGCGGGCAGGGTCCTCGCTCCACCATACCTCTACACGACCAGCTCTACCCTCACCTACTGTATCCTCACCCATCCCTTGTAGATTGAGCCCTCGCGGGCAGGGTCCTCGCTCCACCATACCGCTGCACGACCAGCTCTACCCTCACCTACTGTATCCTCACCCATCCCTTGTAGATTGTGAGCCCTCGCGGGCAGGGTCCTCGCTCCACCATACCGCTGTACGACCAGCTCTACCCTCACCTACTGTATCCTCACCCATCCCTTGTAGATTGTGAGCCCTCGCGGGCAGGGTCCTCGCTCCACCATACCACTGCATGACCAGCACTACCCTCACCTACTGTATCCTCACCCATCCCCTGTAGACTGTGAGCCCTCGCGGGCAGGGTCCTCGCTCCACCACACCGCTGCACGACCAGCTCTACCCTCACCTACTGTATTCTCACCCATCCCTTGTAGATTGTGAGCCCTCGCGGGCAGGGTGCTCGCTCCACCATACAGCTGCACGACCAGCTCTACCCTCACCTACTGTATCCTCACCCATCCCTTGTAGATTGTGAGCCCTCGCGGGCAGGGTCCTCGCTCCACCATACCGCTGTACGACCAGCTCTACCCTCACCTACTGTATCCTCACCCATCCCTTGTAGATTGTGAGCCCTCGCGGGCAGGGTCCTCGCTCCACCATACCACTGCATGACCAGCACTACCCTCACCTACTGTATCCTCACCCATCCCCTGTAGACTGTGAGCCCTCGCGGGCAGGGTCCTCGCTCCACCACACCGCTGCACGACCAGCTCTACCCTCATCTACTGTATCCTCCGCCATCCCCTGTAGACTGTGAGCCCTCGCGGGCAGAGTCCTCGCTCCACCATACCGCTGCACGACCAGCTCTACCCTCACCTACTGTATCCTCACCCATCCCCTGTAGACTGTGAGCCCTCGCTCCACCATACCGCTGCACGACCAGCTCTACCCTCACCTACTGTATCCTCACCCATCCCTCGTAGATTGTGAGCCCTCGCGGGCAGGGTCCTCGCTCCACCATACCGCTGCACGACCAGCTCTACCCTCACCTACTGTATCCTCACCCATCCCCTGTAGACTGTGAGTCCTCGCGGGCAGGGTCCTTGCTCCACCATACCGCTGCACGACCAGCTCTACCCTCACCTCCTGTATCCTCACCCATCTCTCGTAGATTGTGAGCCATCGCGGGCAGGGTCCTCGCTCCACCATACCGCTGCACGACCAGCTCTACCCTCATCTACTGTATCCTCCGCCATCCCCTGTAGACTGTGAGCCCTCGCGGGCAGAGTCCTCGCTCCACCATACCGCTGCACGACCAGCTCTGCCCTCACCTACTGTATCCTCACCCATCCCTCGTAGATTGTGAGCCCTCGCGGGCAGGGTCCTCGCTCCACCATACCGCTGCACGACCAGCTCTACCCTCACCTACTGTATCCTCACCCATCCCCTGTAGACTGTGAGCCCTCGCGGGCAGGGTCCTCGCTCCACCATACCGCTACACGACCAGCTCTACCCTCACCTACTGTATCCTCACCCATCCCCTGTAGACTGTGAGCCCTCGCGGGCAGGGTCCTCACTCCACCATACCACTGCATGACCAGCTCTACCCTCACCTACTGTATCCTCACCCATCCCTCGTAGATTGTGAGCCCTCGCGGGCAGGGTCCTCGCTCCACCACACCGCTGCACGACCAGCTCTACCCTCATCTACTGTATCCTCCGCCATCCCCTGTAGACTGTGAGCCCTCGCGGGCAGGGTCCTCGCTCCACCATACCGCTGCACGACCAGCTCTACCCTCACCTACTGTATCCTCACCCATCCCCTGTAGACTGTGAGCCCTCGCGGGCAGGGTCCTCGCTCCACCATACCGCTGCACGACCAGCTCTACCCTCACCTACTGTATCCTCACCCATCCCCTGTAGACTGTGAGCCCTCGCAGGCAGAGTCCTCGCTCCACCATACCGCTGCACGACCAGCTCTACCCTCACCTACTGTATCCTCACCCATCCCTCGTAGATTGTGAGCCCTCGCGGGCAGGGTCCTCGCTCCACCATACCGCTGCACGACCAGCTCTACCCTCACCTACTGTATCCTCACCCATCCCCTGTAGACTGTGAGCCCTCGCGGGCAGGGTCCTCGCTCCACCACACCGCTGCACGACCAGCTCTACCCTCATCTACTGCATCCTCCGCCATCCCCTGTAGACTGTGAGCCCTCGCGGGCAGAGTCCTCGCTCCACCATACCGCTGCACGACCAGCTCTGCCCTCACCTACTGTATCCTCACCCATCCCCTGTAGACTGTGAGCCCTCGCGGGCAGGGTCCTCGCTCCACCATACCGCTACACGACCAGCTCTACCCTCACCTACTGTATCCTCACCCATCCCTTGTAGACTGTGAGCCCTCGCGGGCAGGGTCCTCACTCCACCATACCACTGCATGACCAGCTCTACCCTCACCTACTGTATCCTCACCCATCCCCTGTAGACTGTGAGCCCTCGCGGGCAGGGTCCTCACTCCACCATACCGCTGCACGACCAGCTCTACCCTCACCTACTGTATCCTCACCCATCCCTTGTAGACTGTGAGCCCTCGCGGGCAGGGTCCTCGCTCCACCATACCGCTGCACGACCAGCTCTACCCTCACCTAGTGTATCCTCACCCATCCCCTGTAGACTGTGAGCCCTCGCGGGCAGGGTCCTCGCTCCACCATACCGCTGCACGACCAGCTCTACCCTCACCTACTGTATCCTCACCCATCCCTTGTAGACTGTGAGCCCTCGCGGGCAGGGTCCTCGCTCCACCACACCGCTGCACGACCAGCTCTACCCTCATCTACTGTATCCTCCGCCATCCCCTGTAGACTGTGAGCCCTCGCGGGCAGAGTCCTCGCTCCACCATACCGCTGCACGACCAGCTCTGCCCTCACCTACTGTATCCTCACCCATCCCTCGTAGATTGTGAGCCCTCGCGGGTAGGGTCCTCGCTCCACCATACCGCTGCACGACCAGCTCTACCCTCACCTACTGTATCCTCACCCATCCCCTGTAGACTGTGAGCCCTCGCGGGCAGGGTCCTCGCTCCACCATACCGCTACACGACCAGCTCTACCCTCACCTACTGTATCCTCACCCATCCCTTGTAGACTGTGAGCCCTCGCGGGCAGGGTCCTCACTCAACCATACCACTGCATGACCAGCTCTACCCTCACCTACTGTATCCTCACCCATCCCCTGTAGACTGTGAGCCCTCGCGGGCAGGGTCCTCACTCCACCATACCGCTGCACGACCAGCTCTACCCTCACCTACTGTATCCTCACCCATCCCTTGTAGACTGTGAGCCCTCGCGGGCAGGGTCCTCGCTCCACCATACCGCTACACGACCAGCTCTACCCTCACCTACTGTATCCTCACCCATCCCTTGTAGACTGTGAGCCCTCGCGGGCAGGGTCCTCGCTCCTCCTGGACCAGTCCCCAACTCGTTTTTGTTCAAATTATTGTACATGTTATTTGCTATGTATACCCCTTTTAAACATGTAAAGCGCCATGGAATTAATGGCGCTATAATAATGTAATTACTATTATCGTATTAAATGTATTATGGGTGTAATATTTTGTCTAATTTAACTGTAACCCAGAATATTATGTGTATCGAGGAAATTGTCAAGCCTTTTTTGAACGCTGTTCTAGTGTCGGCCATCACTACCTCTTGTGGTCGGCATTGCAGTCTGACTGCTCTGACTGTAAAGAACCCTTTCCTGTTTAGCTGCCGGATTCGCCTTTGTTTCCCCTGTAATGAGCCCCCTGGTCCTTAGTGTGGTCTTTGGAAGGAATAAGTCCTGTGCCGTCCTCTGTACTGACTCCACATATATTTATACAAATAATGAGATCCACTCTGAGACGTCGTTTTTCTAAGCTAAACAAGCTCAACTTTTCCAACACCTCATCATATGAGGCCTCCATCGCGTGTAATATAGGAGAGGTCTCCGTCCCGTGTAATGTAGGAGAGGTCTCCGTCCCGTGTAATGTAGGAGAGGCCTCCGGCCCGTGTAATGTAGGAGAGGCCTCCGGCCCGTGTAATGTAGGAGAGGCCTCCGGCCCGTGTAATGTAGGAGAGGCCTCCGGCCCGTGTAATGTAGGAGAGGCCTCCGGCCCGTGTAATGTAGGAGAGGCCTCCATCCCGTGTAATGTAGGAGAGGCCTCCATCCCGTGTAATGTAGGAGAGGCCTCCATCCCGTGTAATGTAGGAGAGGCCTCCATCCCGTGTAATGTAGGAGAGGCCTCCATCCCGTGTAATGTAGGAGAGGCCTCCATCCCGTGTAATGTAGGAGAGGCCTCCATCCCGTGTAATATAGGAGAGGCCTCCATCCCGTGTAATATAGGAGAGGCCTCCATCCCGTGTAATATAGGAGAGGCCTCCATCCCGTGTAATATAGGAGAGGCCTCCATCCCGTGTAATATAGGAGAGGCCTCCATCCCGTGTAATATAGGAGAGGCCTCCATCCCGTGTAATGTAGGAGAGGCCTCCGGCCCGTGTAATGTAGGAGAGGCTTCCGGCCCGTGTAATGTAGGAGAGGCTTCCGGCCCGTGTAATGTAGGAGAGGTCTCCATCCCGTGTAATAATCTAGTTGCCACCTTTGAACTGACTAACTTCTGAATATCCTTTTTAAAATGTGGAGCCCAAAACTGGATCCCATATTCCAGATGTGGCCTCACCTGTGATTTATAAAGGGGTAACAATACGTTGGGATCACGGGATTTTATTTCTCTTTTTATACATCCTAAAATCTTCTCTGCTTTTGTGGCTGCTGCCTGACATTGAGCTGCCGCTGCTCAGTTACTTGTAACCAGAATCCCCCGTCATTCTCCTGCTCTGTAGTCCCGAGTATCCTCCCATCTAATGTGTATGTAGTAATAGGATTACTCCGTATTCGGTGCATTACCCTACATTTATCTACATTAACCTCATCTGCCGAGTGTTTCCCATTCAGTCTCTTATCCAGATCGTTCTGCAATATCGTAATGTCAAGATCAGATTGTAATATCCGACATAGTTTGGGGTCGTCAGCAAGACTGAGACTTTACTCTCAATCCCATCCCCCAGGTCATTATTAAAGAGGTTAAAAAGAATGGGTCCTAGCACAGATCCCTGCGGCCCCCACTTCTCCCGGCACAGATCCCCGCGGCCCCCACTGCACCCGGCACAGATCCCAGCGGTCCCCACTGCTCCCGGCACAGATCCCCGCGGTCCCCACTCCTCCCGGGACAGATCCCCGCGGCCCCCACTGCACCCGGCACAGATCCCCGCGGTCCCCACTGCTCCCGGTACAGATCCCCGCGGTCCCCACTCCTCCCGGGACAGATCCCCGCTGCTCCCGCTACAGATCCCTGCTGTCCCCACTGCTCCCAGTACAGGTCCCTGCTGTCCCCACTGCTCCCTGTACAGATCCCTGCTGCCCCCTGTACAGATCCCTGCTGCCCCCACTGCTCCCGGTACAGATCCCTGCGGCCCCCACTGCTCCCGGTACAGATCCCTGCGGCCCCCACTGCTCCCGGTACAGATCCCTGCTGTCCCCACTGCTTCCTGTACAGATCCCTGCTGTCCCCACTGCTTCCTGTACAGATCCCTGCTGCCCCCACTGCTTCCTGTACAGATCCCTGCTGCCCCCACTGCTTCCTGTACAGATCCCTGCTGCCCCCACTGCTCCCGGTACAGATCCCTGCTGCCCCCACTGCTCCCAGTACAGATCCCTGCTGCCCCCACTGCTCCCAGTACAGGTCCCTGCGGTCCCCACTGCTCCCAGTACAGGTCCCTGCGGTCCCCACTGCTCCCAGTACAGGTCCCTGCGGTCCCCACTGCTCCCAGTACAGGTCCCTGCGGTCCCCACTGCTCCCGGTACAGGTCCCTGCGGTCCCCACTGCTCCCGGTACAGATCCCTGCGGCCCCCACTGCTCCCAGTACAGATCCCTGCGGCCGTCGCTGCTCCCGGTACAGATCCCTGCGATCCCCACTGCTCCCAGTACAGATCCCTGCTGCCCCCACTGCTCCCAGTACAGATCCCTGCGGCCCTCGCTGCTCCCGGTACAGATCCCTGCGATCCCCACTGCTCCCAGTACAGATCCCTGCTGCCCCCACTGCTCCCAGTACAGATCCCTGCGGCCCTCGCTGCTCCCGGTACAGATCCCTGCGGCCTCCACTGCTCCCGGTACAGATCCCTGCGGTCCCCCACTGCTCCCGGTACAGATCCCTGCGGTCCCCACTGCTCCCGGTACAGATCCCTGCGGTCCCCCACTGCTCCCAGTACAGATCCCTGCGGTCCCCATTGCTCCCAGTACAGATCCCTGCGGTCCCCACTGCTCCCAGTACAGATCCCTGCGGTCCCCATTGCTCCTAGTACAGATCCCTGCGGTCCCCACTGCTCCCAGTACAGATCCCTGCGGTCCCCACTGCTCCCGGTACAGATCCCTGCGGTCCCCCACTGCTCCCAATACAGATCCCTGCGGTCCCCACTGCTCCCGGTACAGATCCCTGCGGTCCCCCACTGCTCCCAATACAGATCCCTGCGGTCCCCACTGCTGACTATATCCCATTTAGAGTATGTACCATTTATGACAACTCTTTGTTTCCTATCATTTAGCCCGTTCCTCACCCATCTACATATCGTTCCCCCAGTCCCAGCTTCTGTAGCTTCAGTATAAGGCTGCTATGTGCTGCAGGATCAGAGTCCAGATAAATCTCATCAGCTGCATCCACCATCCAGATCTGCACTCACCTCCTCATAGACCCGACATGTTGTTAGACACGACCGATCCTTCATGACTCCGCGCTGATTATCATTTATTATATTATTCTCTGTGATATAACTCTGCAGGTCGTCTCTTATGATACCCTCATATATGTCACACACTACTGACGTCAGACTTACCGGACGGTAGTTACCTGGATCCACCTTCTTACCTTTCTTATATATCGGTAGCACATCAGCTATCCTCCAATCCTGTGGCACTACCCCTGTTACCAGAGAGTTTAAGAATATGAGATACACGGTTTGTCAATTATTGAGCTCAATTCCCTCAGTATCCGTGGATGCATACCATCTGGGGCGGGGGATTTTTCAATGTTTAATTTGCTCAGACGCAGGCGTACTTCTTTTTGTGTTAAAATTAGTTATATTAGGAGGTGAACTTTGATTTTTGCCCTGTTGAAAGATAACTGGAACAGACAGTTTGTTTTAGTGAAAATGGATGAAAAGTGCCTGTTTAATATCTCAGCCTTTTTTTTGTCCTCTATAATTATCTTGTTATTATCGTCTTTTAAGCGGCTGATACCATCTGATTTTTTCTTTTTGGCATGGATGTCTAAAAATTTTTGGGATTTATTTTAATGTCCCTGGCGATTTGTTGCTCTGTAGATAACTTTGCAGCTTGATTTCTTTTTTACATTTCTTATTTAGGCCTTTATACTCCTGAAATGCTATTTCTGTATTCTCGGCCCTTCGTTTTTGTCTTATTAAACTTTGCACTGTCTTATTTATCCATAATGGCTTCTTTTTATTCCTGGACATTTTATTACCAGAGGGTATACATTTTCTCCAGGATTCTAGTAGTATTTCATTAAACATGCCCCATTTACGTTCGGTCCCCAGTTAACATGACATGGTCCCAGTCTACACGATTAAGTTCTTCCCTTAATTTGTTGAGATCAGTTTTCCTAAAGTTCCAGGTTTTTGCATTTCCTTTTGAAATGTTTTATTGAATATTACATTGAAACTTACCATATTATGGTTGCTGTTTCCCAAACGCTCCCGAACCTGTAGATCTGAAATTGTATCTGGTCTGTGTGACAGCTCCAGATCCAGCAGATTACCAGATCCAGCAGATTACCTCCCCTTGTCGATTCATCTACAGCCGAGAGAGGTCATTGTCCTGAACTGTGGATAAGAACTTGCAGCTTTTAGCACAACTGGAAGCTTCTATGTCCCATTGGATATCTGGATAGTTACTGTCCCCCATAATAAGGACCCTATTATTATTATTTGCTGCCTTTTTAATTTGTTGCAGCATTTCATCCTCTACTTGTTCCTCTATATTAGGAGGCTTGTAACAAACCCCAATTAGCAGCTTTCCATTATTGCCATCCCCATGTACATTTATCCAGACTGACTCTACATAGTTGCAGCGCCCCCCAATGTCATCATTGAGCACAGGTTTGAAGTTGGGTGATGTGCAGTGTTAGTTTCCACAACTCATAGCATTTTGCATTTACTCCATAAGCTCTCCTTTCTGAGCAGATCCCCTTCCTGCACATGCTGACTACGTCCCTCACATGGGACTTCTTATGGCTTTCACAAATGTCTTTCTTCTTGCCGCTCTTCCATAAAGGCCCGATTTGTGGAGTATATGACTTATAGTCGTCCTGTGGACAGATTCTCCTCCCTGAGCTGTGGATCTCTGCAGCTTCTCCAGTGATCATGGGCCTCTCGGCTACGTCTCTCATTAGTGCTCTCCTTGCTTGGGATGTCAGTTTAGGTGGACGGCCATGTCTTGGTAGGTTTGCAGTTACTCCTTCCAGTTTTGGATGATGGATTACACACAGTGCTCTGTGAGATGTTCAGAGCTTGGGCTATTGTCTATAACCTAACCCTGCTTTACTCTTCTCCACAGCTTTATCCTTGACCTGTCTGGTGGGCTCCTTGGTTTTCATGATAATGTTCTCACACAAACGTTTGAGGCCTTCACAGAACAGCTGTAGTTATACTGAGAAGAAATCGCACAAAGGTGGAAGCAATGTACTAATTATGTGACTTCTGGGGGCAACTAGTCACTCAATGTTATTTAGGGGGATCAGATTACAGGGGGCCGAATACTAATGCACAATTCTCAGATTTATATTTTTACGATAATTAGAAAAAACCCTGTATCATCTCCTTTACACGTCACAAATACTTGTTACTTTGTATCACAGAAAATTCCAATGAAATACATTTAAGTTTGTAGTTTAACGTGCAAAAATGTGGAAAAATTCATGGGGTATGAAGACATTTTGATGGCAATGTATGCAGTGCAGGAGGGGATGCCGGGGGGTATGGTCAGATATATTTAGCAGGCCCCCCACAGATATGGCACATAAGGTGGAGTTACCGTAGGTCGATTAGGTCCGGAGTGACGGGAATATAATGCACCCACGGCTCCAGACGATGGTAGAAGAATTCCTGCCACTCGTCTCCAACGTGAAACACCAGCGAGCGGCACAGGAAGAGATGCTTCATCCGGAAACTGGCGGCAACACCCCGGAAATTAAACAGGTACCTGCCAGAGAGTCACAGAGAGGGGCATACAATGGTGAACGGGAGGTATGCGGAGGGTCTACAGAGGGGGAACGGGAGGTGTGCGGAGGGTCTATAGAGGGGGTATACGGAGGGTATATAGAGGAGGAACGCGAGGTATGCGGAGGGTATATAGAGGGGGAACGGGAGGTGTGTGGAGGGTCTACAGAGGAGGAACGGGAGGTATGCGGAGGGTATATAGAGGGGGTATACGGAGGGTATATAGAGGAGGAACACGAGGTATGCGGAGGGTATATAGAGGGGGAACGGGAGGTGTGTGGAGGGTCTACAGCGGAGGAACGGGAGGTATGCGGAGGGTCTAAGAGGGGGAAAGGGAGGTATGCGGAGGGTATATAGAGGGCGAACAGGAGGTATGCGGAGGGTATATAGAGGGCGAACAGGAGGTATGCGGAGGGTATATAGAGGGCGAACAGGAGGTATGCGGAGAGTATATAGAGGGCGAACACGAGGTATGCGGAGAGTATATAGAGGGGGAACACGAGGTATGCGGAGGGTATATAGAGGGGGAACAAGAGGTATGCGGAGGGTATATAGAGGGGGAACACGAGGTTGCGGAGGGTATATAGAGGGGGAACAGGAGGTATGCGGAGAGTATATAGAGGGGGAACAGGAGGTATGCGGAGGGTATACAGAGGGGGAACAGGAGGTATGCGGAGGGTATATAGAGGGGGAACAGGAGGTATACAGAGGATGAGTAGGGGGAATAGGACGTATAAGGAGGGTATATAGGGGGGAAGAGGAGGTATATACAGTGGCATGTAAAAGTTTGTGCACCCCTGGTCAAAATTACTGTTATTGTGAACAGTTAAGCAAGTTAAAGATGAAATGATCTAAAAGGCCTACAGTTAAAAATGACACATTTACTTTGTATTTTAGGCAAATATATATTACATATTTTCATCTTTTGAATTTTAAAAATTACTAAAAAAGGAAAATGGGCCGATGCAAAAGTTTGGGCACCCTGCATGGTTAATACCTAGTAGCGCCCCCTTTTGAAATGATCACAGTTTGTTTGTAGCCAGACAAGAGTCTTTCAGTTCTCCTGTGAGGGATTTTCCTCCGTTCTTCCTTGGAGAATTCCTCCAGTTCTGTGAGATTCCTGGGGCGTCTCGCATGCTCTGCTATTCTGAGGTCTAGCCACAGATTTTCAATGATCAGGGGACTGTGAGGGCCATTGTAAAGCCTTCAGCTTGCACACACGGAGGTTGTCTATTGTGGATTTTGGTGTGTGTTTAGGATCATTATCCATTTGTAGAATAATTTCTTTGGAACAGATACAATATCAATAAGGTCAATGTTAAACAGTAATCCTGTAAAGACCCTAAAAATAAGAATTAACTTATTGATCAATACTAAAAAGGGCTCAAGTATTGATCAATAAAAGTTAATTCTTAATTTAGGGTCTTTACATGATTACCATTTGTAGAATCATCCTCTTTTCACCTTTAGATTTTTTACAGACGGTGTGATGTTTGCATCAAGAATTTGTTGAAATTTCATTGAATCCATTCTTCCCTCTACCCGTGAATTGTTCCCCGTGCCATTGGCTGCAACGCAACCCCAAAGCATGATTGATCCTCCACCATGCTTAATGGTTGGGGAGATGTTCTTTTCCTGAAATTCTGTGCCCTTTAATCTCCACACATACCTTTGATCATTGTGGCCACAGACTTCTATTTTAACCTCATCGGTCCATAGGACTTGTTTCCACAATGCATCAGGCTTGTTTAGATGTTCTTTTGCACTTCTGATGCTGAATTATATGGTGAGGATGCAGGAGAGGTTTCTTCTGATGACTCTTCTATGAAGGACATATTTGTATTGTCTACTATTCAGAGACACCTGCACAAATGTACCACAACTACAGAGTCTGCTACATCTTTCTGAAGGTCAAGAGGGGGTTCTGATTTGCCTCTCTAGCAATCCTATGGAGCAGCTCTCACTGAAATTTTGCTTGGTCTTCCAAACCTTATCTTGACCTCCACTGTTCCTGGTAACTGCCATTTCTTAATTACATTTCGAACTGAGGAAAGGCAACTTGAAGACGCTTTGCTATCTTCTTATAGGCTTCTCCTGCTTTGTGGCCTCCACCATTCCCAGAGTGCTCGGCCACTGCTTAGAAGAACCCATGGCTGTTGGTTTTTGGCACAAGGTTAGAAGAGGCTGGGTTTTTATAAAGCTGGAAATTGGCATCACCGGCCTTTCCTAACAATGATGGTGAACAAGCCATCACCTAATTGGCTAATTAAGGTCAGAAACCTTGGTCAAAGGGTGGCAAAACTTTTCCATCAGCCCTTTTTCCTTTTTGTAATTTTTTTTTGAGGGTTTGCATCACTTCATGTAAACAACATGCTTACAACTGTGAACATTTGGTTTTATTTTTATTGTGAAGCAAACAACAAATAGCACAAAATAACAGAAAACTTCAGTGTGCATAACTATTCACCCCCCTAAAGTCAGTACTTTGTAGAGCCTCCTTTTGCAGCAATTACAGCTGCAAGTCGCTTTGGATACATCTCTGAGTTTTCCACATCTTGCCAAACTGCTCCAGCTCCTTCAGGTTAGATGGTTGCTTCTGGTGAACAGCGATCTTCAAGTCTGACCACTGAGTCTCCATTGGATTAAGGTCTGGGGTGTAACTCGGCCACTCCAGAACATTTCCACGTTTCCCCTTAAACCACTCGACTGTTGCTTTAGGTCATTGGATTGTTGGAAGCTGAACCTCCGTCAAACAGGTTTGCTCAAGAATATCCCGGTATTTTGCACCATCCATCTTCCCCTCAACTCGGACCATTTTCCCTGTCCCTACTGCAGAAAAACATCCCCACAGCATGATGCTGCCACCACCATGTTTCACTGTGGGGATGGTGTTCTTGGGGTGATGAGCTGTGTTGGTTTGGCGCCAGACATAGCATTTACCTTGGTGGCCAAAAAGCTCAATTTTGGTCTCATCTGACCACAGCACTTTAGGCCATACATTTGGGGAGTCTCCCACATGTCTTTTGGCAAACTCAAAATGAGCCTTACACACAAAAATTGTAACTAAAGGCTTTTTTCTGCCCACTCTTCCATAAAGGCCACCTCTATGGAGTGTACGGCCAGATACTACAGTCTCTGCTTGGGAACTCTGCAGCTCCTTTAAGGTTACCTTTGGTGTCTGTGCTACCTCTCTGATTAATGCCCTCCTTGCCTAAGTTGTTATGCCTATTTCTTCCATGGAATTGCCATGTTATCAATAAATCCTTTTTGCACACGATAGAAGCTGGAACAAGTTTTCAATTGTTTCCGTTTATACAAGTGGTCTCTTGGGTTCGTGCTTCAGGACGCCAAGTAGTATGGGTGAGCTGGCTCTTTTTCTTATTTGTAAAGTGTCTATACTGACGGCCCATGTGATTGCCTGACTTATGAAGGGAATTGCTTGCACCGGAAATTTTTAGGGGCTTATAGGAAAAGGGGTGAATACATATGCACATGCCAAGTTTTAGGTATTTGATCCCATAAATGTAATTTATCCCTAGATTTTTCTCACTTCACCAACTTAAATTACTTAGCGCTGATGCATCTGACACAAATCGGATGACAAAAATATTTACACCCAGGTCATAATGTAACAAAATAGGTAAAAAGCCGAGGGGGTGAATACTTTCACAAGCCACTGTATATAGGGGGAATATGAGGTATACGGAAGGTACGCTAGCGTTCAAAATAATAGCAGTGAGTTCAAAAACATGAGTTATCACAAAATCTTTATAATAGTTATTTCCAGCATTGGGAACATTGCTGACTGTTTCCTAATTCATAACATGAAGAGAAATGTAGATAATTGTAACGACTTTACAGAAAATAACAAAAAATGAACATTGTTCTGTTCTACAATACAGCAGTGTCTGCATTTGTCTTTTTTTTGAGGATTTAGCATTTCTGTGAATCACTAACCTCATATTTAGTTGTATTCCCACAGTTTTTTAGAGCTGCTTCACATCTATGTTGCATAGAGTCAACCATCTTCTGGCCCCTGTCAGCTGTTATTCCAGCCCAGGATGCTTTTACATCCCACAGTTTTTTGGCATTTGTTGGCTTTGCCTCCTGAAGCTGTATTTTTGAGAGACCCAGCCAGAGAGGCAGAGAAGAGACCCAGCCAGAGAGACCCAGCCAGAGAGGCAGAGAAGAGACCCAGCCAGAGAGACCCAGCCAGAGAGGCAGAGAAGAGACCCAGCCAGAGAGGCAGAGAAGAGACCCAGCCAGAGAGGCAGAGAAGAGACCCAGCCAGAGAGGCAGAGAAGAGACCCAGCCAGAGAGGCAGAGAAGAGACCCAGCCAGAGAGGCAGAGAAGAGACCCAGCCAGAGAGGCAGAGAAGAGACCCAGCCAGAGAGGCAGAGAAGAGACCCAGCCAGAGAGGCAGAGAAGAGACCCAGCCAGAGAGGCAGAGAAGAGACCCAGCCAGAGAGGCAGAGAAGAGACCCAGCCAGAGAGGCAGAGAAGAGACCCAGCCAGAGAGGCAGAGAAGAGACCCAGCCAGAGAGGCAGAGAAGAGACCCAGCCAGAGAGGCAGAGAAGAGACCCAGCCAGAGAGGCAGAGAAGAGACCCAGCCAGAGAGGCAGAGAAGAGACCCAGCCAGAGAGGCAGAGAAGAGACCCAGCCAGAGAGGCAGAGAAGAGACCCAGCCAGAGAGACCCAGCCAGAGAGACCCAGCCAGAGAGACCCAGCCAGAGAGACCCAGCCAGAGAGACCCAGCCAGAGAGACCCAGCCAGAGAGACCCAGCCAGAGAGACCCAGCCAGAGAGACCCAGCCAGAGAGACCCAGCCAGAGAGACCCAGCCAGAGAGGCAGAGAAGAGACCCAGCCAGAGAGACCCAGCCAGAGAGACCCAGCCAGAGAGACCCAGCCAGAGAGGCAGAGAAGAGACCCAGCCAGAGAGACCCAGCCAGAGAGACCCAGCCAGAGAGACCCAGCCAGAGAGACAGAGGGGCTCTGTCTGGCTGCCCCTCTCTATCTGTCTCTCTCTCTCTCTCTCTCTATCTGGCTGTCTTTGGCTGTCCCTCTCTCTGTCTGGCAGTCTCTATGATGATGAACATACTTGTGCTTCGGGGCAGTCTGTGGTCTTTTCTTGCTGATCAGGCCTATTGCACAAGGATAAGCCCCGGAGTACAGTCCGGCCCCGGAACACGAGCAGATCATTAACTCACAACTGCAAACACTGATTACACAAGAACCACAGGACGGATTTCTTCACCCCAGGTATCATTAATCAGTGCAGCAGCCCCAACATGAACCTGCCTGGAGTTTACTGAGCAAAATCCTGCTAACAGGTTCCCTTTAAATGTTTCAGATCACAAATCAAATGTAAATATTAGAGAAAGATAACACAAGTAACCACAAAATGCAGTTTTTAAATGAAAGTCTTCATTATTAAGGGAAAAAGAAATCCAAACCTACAGGGCCCTGTGTGAACAAGTGATTCCTCCCCCCCCTTAAAACATAAAATTAACTGTGGTTTATCACTTCTTTGGTAAGTCAAGTTAAATTTCCCTAGCCACACACAGGCCTGATTACTGCCACACCTGTTCTCAATCAATAAATCCCTGAAACAGGGCCTGCCTGACAAAGTGAAGTAGACCAAAAGAACCTCAAAAGCTAGACATCATGCTGCAGTCCAAAGAATTTCAGGGACAAATGAGAAACAAAGTAATTGAGATATATCAGTCTGGAAAAGGTTATAAAGCCATTTCTAAAGCTTTGTGACTCCAGCGAACCACAGTGAGAGCCGTTATTCACAAATGGCGAAAACATGGAAGGGGCCGGCCAACAAAAATTACCCAGTGACGACTCATTCAAAAGACCCCACAACAACATGAAAAGAACTGCAGGCCTCACCTGCCTCAGGTAAGGTCAGTATTCATGACTCCACCATAAGGCCTTGGCCTCATTATCAGTATTTGGTCAGTAATTTTTCTCAGGCGTGGGAGACAAAACCAGGTGAGGAACAATCAGAGAAAAGGTATAAAAGAAACAAGTCACCAATCCTACATTTATCACCCATTCCTGGTTTAGGCTCCCACTCCTGAGAAAAAACACTGACCAAACACTGATAGTGGGGCCGTGGCCTAAGAAAAAGACCGGACACAAATGGCATGCATGGCAGAGTTCCAAGACGAAAACCACTGCTGAGCAAAAAAAACAAAGGCTCGTCTCAGTTTTACCAGAAAACATCTTGATGATCGCCAAGACTTTTGGGAAAATACTCTGTGGTGTGACGAGACAAAAGTTTACCTTTTTGGAAGGTGTATGTCCCATTACATCTGGCGTAGAGAAGTAACACAGCATTTCAAAAAATTAACATCATACCAACAGTAAAATATGGTGGTGATAGTGTGATGGTTTGGGGCTGTTTTGCTGCTTCAGGACCTGGAAGACTTGAGAATTTTGCTATCTACCAAAAAATCCTGATGGAGACTGTCCGGCCATCTGTTCATGACCTCAAGCTGAAGTGCACTTGGGTTATGCAGCAGAACAATGATCCAAAATACACCAGCAAGTCCACCTCTGAATGGCTTAAGAAAAACAAAATTAAGACTTTGGAGTGGCATAGTCAAAGTCCCGACCTTAATCCGACTTGGATGCCGTGGCTTGACCTTAAAAAAGCAGTTCAGGCTTGGAAACCTCCAGTGTGGCTGAGTTACAATTCTGCAAACATGAGCAGCCAAAATTCCTCCAGAGCGTTGTAAAGACTCATTGCAGTTATGGCAAACGCTTGATTGCAGTTGTTGCTGGTAAGCGCGGCCCAACCAGTTATTAGGTTTACGGGGCAATCACTTGTTCACACAGGGCCATGTAGGTTTGGATTTCTTTTTCCCTTAATAATAAAGACCTTCATTTATAAACTGCATTTTGTGTTACTTGTGTCACTTTGTCGAATATTTAAATTTGTTTTGTGATCTGAAAAGTGTGACAAACATGTAAAAGAATAAAAAATCAGGAAGGGGGCAAATACTTTTTCACACCAGTGTATAGGGGGGATTAGGAGGCATATGGAGGGTATATATTGGGGGAATAGGAGGTATAAGGAAGGTATATAGGAATAGAAGGTATACGGAGGGTATATAGGGGGAATAGGATATATACAGAGGGTATATAGAGGGGAATATGAGGTATACGGAGGGGTATAGGAGATGTATACAGAGAGGACGGTGGCTATATAAGGGGAATAGGAGATATACAGTACAGACCAAAAGTTTGGACACACCTTCTCATTTAAAGATTTTTCTGTATTTTCTTGACTATGAAAATTGTACATTCACACTGAAGGCATCAAAACTATGAATTAACACATGTGGAATTATATACTTATCAAAAAAGTGTGAAACCACTGGAAATATGTCTTATATTCTAGGGTCTTCACAGTAGCCACCTTTTGCTTTGATGACTGCTTTGCACACTCTTGGCATTCTATTGATGAGCTTCAAGAGGTAGTCACCGGAAATGGTCTTCCAACAATCTTGAAGGAGTTCCCAGAGATGCTTAGCACTTGTTGGCCCTTTTGCCTTCACTCTGCGGTCCAGCTCACCCCAAACCATCTCGATTGGGTTCAGGTCTGGTGACTGTGGAGGCCAGGTCATCTGGCGTATCCCCCCATCACTCTCCTTATTGGTCAAATAGCCCTTACACAGCCTGGAGGTGTTTGGGGTCATTGTCCTGTTGAAAAATAAATGATGGTCCAACTAAACGCAAACCGGATGGAATAGCATGCCGCTGCAAGATGCTGTGGTAGCCATGCTGGTTCAGTATGCCTTCAATTTTGAATAAATTCCCAACAGTGTCACCAGTAAAGCCCCCCCACACCATCACACCTCTTCCTCCATGCTTCACGGTGGGAACCAGGCATGTAGAGTCCATCCGTTCACCTTTTCTGCGTCGCTGCACAAAGTCTCCTCTTAACAGTTGTTGTAGAGATGTGTCTGCTGCTAGAACTCTGTGTGGCATTGACCTGGTCTCTAATCTGAGCTGCTGTTAACCTGCGATTTCTGAGGCTGGTGACTCGGATAAACTTATCCTCAGAAGCAGAGTTGACTCTTGGTCTTCCTTTCCTGGGGCGGTCCTCATGTGAGCCAGTTTCTTTGTAACGCTTGATGGTTTTTGCAACTGCACTTTGGGACACTTTCAAAGTTTTCCCAATTTTTCGCACTGACTGACCTTCATTTCTTAAAGTAATGATGGCCACTCGTTTTTCTTTACTTAGCTGCTTTTTTCTTGCCATAATACAAATTCTAACAGTCTATTCAGTAGGACTATCAGCTGTGTATCCACCTGACTTCTGCACAACACAACTGATGGTCCCAACCCCATTTATAAGGCAAGAAATTCCACTTATTAAACCTGACAGGGCACACCTGTGAAGTGAAGACCATTTCCGGTGACTACCTCTTGAAGCTCATCAAGAGAATGCCAAGAGTGTGCAAAGCAGTCATCAAAGCAAAAGGTGGCTACTGTGAAGACCCTAGAATATAAGACATATTTTCAGTTGTTTCACACTTTTTTGTTAAGTATATAATTCCACATGTGGTAATTCATAGTTTTGATGCCTTCAGTGTGAATGTACAATATTCATAGTCATGAAAATGCAGAAAAATCTTTAAATGAGAAGGTGTGTCCAAACTTTTGGTCTGTACCGTATGGATGGTATATAGGAGGCATACAGAGGGTATATAGGGGGGAATACGAGTTATACGGAGGGTATATAGGGTAAATAGGAGGTATACGGAGGGGAACAGGAGATATATAAAGAGAGGACGGCGGCCATACTTGAATGCACAGTGATGCGTTAGTGGAATTGTATACGGAGAGTATATAGAGGGGAATAGGAAATATACGGTGAGAAATAGGAGGTATACAGAGGGTATAGGAGGTATACAGAAAGTATATAGGGGGAATAGGATATATAAAGAGGATATACATAGGGAAATAGGAGGTATATGCAGGGGAACAGGAGATATATATATAGAGAGGACGGCGGCCATACTTGAATGCACAGTGATCCGTTAGTGGTATTTCTTTCGCTGGCGGTCGCCCCAGGGTGTCCTGTAATACAGAGAAGTCACAGATGTAATCACGATGGACGACCATGACCAATATAAAGCTCTGACCGCAGACCCGCGCGTGCACTTACCTTCTCAGACCTCCAGGCCTGGTTCTTCGTGTATTCGGCATCCACCAGGTCGGGTTTCTCACGGGACAACAGAATCAGGGGGTCCCGTTCCGGACTTGTTCTATGGGGGGATAAGAGAAGAGAAACAACTGATGGCAAAAGTAAAGGAAGAATCCAGAAAGGGAGCGGGGAGAGGAGATGGGGGTGTACGGGGAGAGGAGGCGGGGGTGTACGGGGAGAGGAGGCGGGGGTGTACGGGGAGAGGAGGCGGGGGTGTACGGGGAGAGGAGGCGGGGGTGTACGGGGAATAGTAGAGATATGCGGAACAGCTATGAAGATGGTTGGGACAGAGGAGCACTGAGCCCCCCATACTCGGCTCCTACCTGGACCCTCTGAAGTAGCCCTTAGAAATCTTCTTCTCCCACGGCCAGCGCTCAGCCGCCCTAGCAATCACAATACAGGGAGGCCACGTCAGGGGTGACCGGATACAACGAGCCATGCCCCACACCAGTCCCTGTGCTACACGTACCGTGCCAACTCCTCCCGCATAAGATCCCAGCGCCCCAGTCCTGTGGGGTAGATGGGCCACACAGCCGGTCCCCCCTCCCAGAAGGTCCAGGCTGGATACATGATGTCTTGGTAATCTGAAGTCTGGAGGAAACGGTGCAGAAGCCAGAAATCAAGTTTAAAGTATTACTGCCACCCGGTCCACGTCCCCTCCCTCAATATTTCTGCCACTCAGCTCCCCGCTGTCCACATCCCCTCCCGTCACGTCTACGTCCTCACCTGTCACCTCAGTCAAGGTTCCTGTCCGTCACATCTCGCCCAGTCTACGTCCCTGCCTGTTAGCTTCTGCCTCGTCCTCGCCTTTCACTTTCCTCAATGTTCCTACCTGACAACTCCTGCCTCATCTCCACCTGTCACCTCCCTCAATGTTCCTGCCCGTTAGCTCCTGCTTGGTCCTAGTCTGTCACTTCCCCAATGTTCCTGCCCATTAGCTCCTGCTTGGTCCTAGTCTGTCACCTCCCCAATGTTCCTGCCCATTAGCACCTGCTTGGTCCTAGTCTGTCACCTCCCCAATGTTCCTGCCCATTAGCTCCTGCTTGGTCCTAGTCTGTCACCTCCCCAATGTTCCTGCCCATTAGCTCCTGCTTGGTCCTAGTCTGTCACCTCCCCAATGTTCCAGCCCATTAGCTCCTGCTTGGTCCTCGCCTGTCACCTCCCCAATGTTCCTGTCCATTAGCTCCTGCTTGGTCCTAGTCTGTCACCTCCCTCAATGTTCCTGCCCGACGCCTTTCGCTGTATACAAGTCCCCAGATGTCTGTTCCTACCTCATTCATGTTGCTGTCAATCACCTTCTCCACATCTCTGCCCATCAGATACCAAACCATGGGAACAGCCAACACAACCTGAATATTTCACCTTACTGAAGGAGAAGATGGGAATGACCGGAGTCATCCAGTGAGGGACTTGAGGATAATCCCGGACATTGATCACCATTTCCATATCTGGCAAATCTGACAACAGCTCCAGGAGGAAGTGCTCCACGCCACTACATCTGCAAGAAGAGATGAGACACGTGACCCACAGGTGACACAGTACGGGGAGACTGACAGGAGAACACACGTCCACAGGTGACACAGTAACAGGAGACTGACAGCAGAACACACGTCCACAGGTGACACAGTAACAGGAGACTGACAGGAGAACACACGTCCACAGGTGACACAGTAACAGGAGACTGACAGGAGAACACACGTCCACAGGTGACACAGTAACAGGAGACTGACAGCAGAACACACGTCCACAGGTGACACAGTAACAGGAGACTGACAGCAGAACACACATCCACAGGTGACACAGTAACAGGAGACTGACAGCAGAACACACGTCCACAGGTGACACAGTAACAGGAGACTGACAGCAGAACACACGTCCACAGGTGACACAGTAACAGGAGACTGACAGCAGAACACACATCCACAGGTGACACAGTAACAGGAGACTGACAGCAGAACACACGTCCACAGGTGACACAGTAACAGGAGACTGACAGCAGAACACACGTCCACAGGTGACACAGTAACAGGAGACTGACAGCAGAACACACGTCCACAGGTGACACAGTAACAGGAGACTGACAGCAGAACACACGTCCACAGGTGACACAGTAACAGGAGACTGACAGCAGAACACACGTCCACAGGTGACACAGTAACAGGAGACTGACAGCAGAACACACGTCCACAGGTGACACAGTAACAGGAGACTGACAGCAGAACACACGTCCACAGGTGACACAGTACCGGGAGACTGACAGCAGAACACACGTCCACAGGTGACACAGTAACGGGAGACTGACAGGAGAACACACGTCCACAGGTGACACAGTAACAGGAGACTGACAGCAGAACACACGTCCACAGGTGACACAGTAACAGGAGACTGACAGCAGAACACACGTCCACAGGTGACACAGTACCGGGAGACTGACAGCAGAACACACGTCCACAGGTGACACAGTAACAGGAGACTGACAGCAGAACACACGTCCACAGGTGACACAGTAACAGGAGACTGACAGCAGAACACACGTCCACAGGTGACACAGTAACAGGAGACTGACAGGAGAACACACGTCCACAGGTGACACAGTAACAGGAGACTGACAGGAGAACACACATCCACAGGTGACACAGTAACAGGAGACTGACAGCAGAACACACGTCCACAGGTGACACAGTAACAGGAGACTGACAGCAGAACACACGTCCACAGGTGACACAGTAACAGGAGACTGACAGCAGAACACACGTCCACAGGTGACACAGTACCGGGAGACTGACAGCAGAACACACGTCCACAGGTGACACAGTGCCGGGAGACTGACAGCAGAACACACGTCCACAGGTGACACAGTGCCGGGAGACTGACAGCAGAACACACGTCCACAGGTGACACAGTGCCGGGAGACTGACAGCAGAACACACATCCACAGGTGACAGTACCGGGAGACTGACAGCAGAACACACGTCCACAGGTGACACAGTACCGGGAGACTGACAGCAGAACACACATCCACAGGTGACACAGTAACAGGAGACTGACAGCAGAACACACGTCCACAGGTGACACAGTGCCGGAAGACTGACAGCAGAACACACGTCCACAGGTGACACAGTAACAGGAGACTGACAGCAGAACACACGTCCACAGGTGACACAGTAACAGGAGACTGACAGCAGAACACACGTCCACAGGTGACACAGTAACAGGAGACTGACAGCAGAACACACGTCCACAGGTGACACAGTAACAGGAGACTGACAGCAGAACACACGTCCACAGGTGACACAGTACCGGGAGACTGACAGCAGAACACACATCCACAGGTGACACAGTACCGGGAGACTGACAGCAGAACACACATCCACAGGTGACACAGTACCGGGAGACTGACAGCAGAACACACGTCCACAGGTGACACAGTACCGGGAGACTGACAGCAGAACACACATCCACAGGTGACACAGTGCCGGGAGACTGACAGCAGAACACACGTCCACAGGTGACACAGTGCCGGGAGACTGACAGCAGAACACACGTCCACAGGTGACACAGTAACAGGAGACTGACAGCAGAACACACGTCCACAGGTGACACAGTGCCGGAAGACTGACAGCAGAACACACGTCCACAGGTGACACAGTAACAGGAGACTGACAGCAGAACACACGTCCACAGGTGACACAGTAACAGGAGACTGACAGCAGAACACACGTCCACAGGTGACACAGTAACAGGAGACTGACAGCAGAACACACGTCCACAGGTGACACAGTAACAGGAGACTGACAGCAGAACACACGTCCACAGGTGACACAGTACCGGGAGACTGACAGCAGAACACACATCCACAGGTGACACAGTACCGGGAGACTGACAGCAGAACACACGTCCACAGGTGACACAGTGCCGGGAGACTGACAGCAGAACACACATCCACAGGTGACACAGTGCCGGGAGACTGACAGCAGAACACACGTCCACAGGTGACACAGTGCCGGGAGACTGACAGCAGAACATGTGTCTAATTAGATGGGACTCTTGACCTCGGCAGTTACATGATGTGAATCTCTCTTCATGACTCACCGGGCCGGGAACATGCAGTCTTCCTCCCGGTACAGGCGATGGTTGATGACCTGGTAATGGGTTCCAAGTTTGCGGCTGACGACGTTCTTCATTAGATCACGGGAAATTCCTGATTGGAAGGGTGCCAGGTCCTTCTGGATGAGCCTAGAACGTGACCCAGAGTAAGGGGACGAGAAAAGGAGGAGAAGAAAGAAACGGGGAGAGACAGGCCATCGAGACACTAGAGGATGGGCCGGAGAAGGGGAGTGAGCGCGTCAGGATTCAGGGGTGCGATCGGGGGTCAGGGATCACAGGTCAGGGGCCGGAGCAGTACTGCAAGCATGGCTTCCATGATCTGTTACCCAGTTAGGCAGGTGTGGTTGTGGCATGGATGGTGACTCCGGATCCTTGTGTGGATGCGGTTCAGATATGTGCGCCATCGCTGGTCTACGACAAAAATAAAGGGATAGCAGATCACAAATAAGTGGTGTACATGATACAGAGCATAGGGGTGTATGTATAATATTTTTTTTCGCCTAAAATACAAAGGAAATGAGTCATCTTTAACATTGGCCTTTTAGATCATTTCATCTTCAACTTTCTTAAAGGTTCAGAAAAACAGTAATTTTGACCAGGGGTGCACAAACTTTTACATGCCACTGTGCATATGATACAGGGGATAGTGGTGTGTATATAGTGTCAAGGATGACACCAGAGAGATCACTCAGAATCCCACCGCTGCCACCAATCCTCAAAGATCGCAGCCAAGGTCGGTGGTATCTCAACCCACCCCCTGTGAGAAGTGAGCTCTCTACTGCCCCCTATTATACATTATTTGCTGATCATTAATGGAGGAGGCCGCAGCCTGTTTAACCCCTTAAGCCCCGAGGGTGGTTTGCACGTTAATGACCAGGCCAATTTTTACAATTCTGACCACTGTCACTTTATGAGGTAATTACTCTGGAACGCTTCAACGGATCCCCCTGATTCTGAGATTGTTTTTTCGTGACATATTGTACTTCATGATTGTGGAAAAATTTCTTCGATATCACTTGCGTTTATTTGTAAAAAAAAACGGAAATTTGGCGAAATTTTTTAAAATTTTGCAATTTTCAAAATTTGAATTTTTAAGCCCTGAAATCAGAGCGATATGTCACACAAAAGAGTTAATAAATAACATTTCCCACATGTCTACTTTACATCAGCACAATTTTGGAACCAAAATTTTTTTTTGTTACGGAGCTATAAGGGTTAAAAGTTGACCAGCGATTTCTCATTTTTCCAACAAAATTTACAAAACCATTTTTTTAGGGACCACATCACATTTGAAGTCACTTTGAGGGGCCTTTATGACAGAAAATACCCAAAAGTGACACTCTTCTAAAAACTGCACCCCTCAAGGTGCTCAAAACCACATTCAAGAACTTTATTAACCCTTCAGGTGCTTCACAGGAATTTTTTGAATGTGGAAGAAAAAAATGAACATTTAACTTTTTTCACAAAAATGTTACTTTAGACCCAATTTTTTTTATTTTCACAGGGGTAACAAGAAAAAATGGACCCCAAAATTTGTTGTGCAATTTCCCCTGGGCACGCAGATACCTAATATTTGGGGGAAAAACACTGTTTAGGCGCACTGTAGGGTTCGGAAGGGAAGGAGCGCCATTTGACTTTTTGATTGTAAAATTTGCTTGAATAATTAGCGGACGCCATGTTGTGTTTGGAGAGCCCCTGTGTGCCCAAACTTTGGAGCTCCCCCACAAGTGACCCCATTTTGGAAACTAGACCCCCCAAGGCACCTTTCTAGATGCATAGTGAGCACTTGGAACCCCAAGGTGCTTAACAAATTGATTCGTAAAAATGAAAAAGTGAAAAAAAAAAAAAAAACACTTTTTCATTTTTATGAATCAATTTGTGAAGCACCTGGGGTTCCAAGTGCTCACTATGCATCTAGAAAGGTGCCTTGGGGGGTCTAGTTTCCAAAATGGGGTCACTTGTGGGGGAGCTCCAAAGTTTGGGCACACAGGGGCTCTCCAAACACAACATGGTGTCCGCTAACAATTTGAGCCGATTTTCCATTCAATTTGTTAGCGGACACCATGTCGCGTTTGGAGAGCCCGTGATGTGCCTAAACAGTGGAAACCCCCCACAAGTGACCCCATTTTGGAAACTATACCCCTCAAGGATTTTATTAAGGTGTATAGTGAACATTTTGAACCCAGAGGTACTGCACAGAATTTGTTTACATTAGGTCATCATATTGAATAAGTTGTCATTATTCTTGAGCGCAAGTGCTCGCTACTTGAGTTTGCATCGGGTACTCAGGTATGCACCATGTACAGCGTGTGCTTGAGTGACATGCTCGAGTCCCTGCTCCGCATGTTTCACGGTTATTAGACACCCAAAAAAAAACATGCGGGGATCGCTCGTGCATGGCAGGCAATCCCCGTAAAGTTTTTTTGGCCGCGAAGCATATGGGGCAGAGACTCGAGCATGTCACTCAAATACCCACGATACTCAATGCATACCAGAGCACCCGATGCAAACAAGTAGCGAGCACTTGCGCTCAACACTAGTCGCCATATCGTCATCTTTTTTTCTTACTTTTGAAAAAAATCCCAACCACAACCCTAGCCCCAGCACAACCCTAGCCCCAGCACAACCCTAGCCCCAGCACAACCCTAGCCCCAGCACAACCCTAGCCCCAGCACAACCCTAGCCCCAGCACAACCCTAGCCCCAGCACAACCCTAGCCCCAGCACAACCCTAGCCCCAGCACAACCCCAGCCCAATCCTAACCCAAGAGTTTATTTTTGACGCCGTTCCTTGTGCGGTATAAGTGATTAGACGACTTTATTCTTCGGGTCGGTGCGATTACAGCAATGCCAGAATCATATGGGGTTTTTATGACTGACAGCTGTCACACACTAAAAGACGCATTTTTTGTAAAATCTAGTTTTTGCATCGCCATATTTTGAGAGCTATAATTTTTCCAGATTTTGGCAGACAGTCATGTGACGGCTCGTTTTTTGCGGGATGACTTGATGTTGTTATTGGTGCCATTT